>NW_008795365.1:2941977-2960691 GCF_000699145.1 Aptenodytes forsteri | reverse complement strand
TTTTTTAACCAGGTGAAAAAAAAGGGGAACTTAGAAAAATTTTTTTTTTTTTTTTTTTTTAGCATGTGTAACAACAACAACAAAATCGCACAGATATAGACATCTTCTTCTTTGTGATGCTTATTTTAAAGCAGACAGAGCATAGGACATTCCTGTCCTCTGCCTCCTCCCAACCAAGTAAATAGTAAGCCTGGTCCAGACTTCAGTTCTGCTTTTTTTGCAGCGTAAGGTGGTCTGGGGTCCCCACTAGGTACTTCCCTACTAGTACCCACTTTACAAAATCATACTTGATGTTCCCTATTAGAGCTGCCTTGCAGGCAAATCATGCCTGAATTAAGTTAGGTGGAAACCTTTTAAAGATGAATTAGCTAAATGATTGCTCTTCTTCTTAAAGTCACTAACACCACCTATTTTAATTTAAGTTTTTTAAAACATGACTGATAGGGATCTTCAGCAGACATAAAACTGTGTACAGGAAAAAAATCTAGTGCATGGGGGAAAAGACCTGATGCATAGGAGAGAGGCATTTCTAACGCAGAACAGCAAGGGTTGCACACCTGTTGTGTTGGCATGGGATAAGGAAGTCTTTCAAGAAGCAGTTGCTTTTGTGTCGTGTGTTTGTGTGAGAGCAATGTTAAGATTCTTTTCTTGCGCAAAGAGATAGCTAGAAGTTATGGCAAAGCTACCATGGTTTTGGTGCATTACAGCCTCAAGTTGAGTTTTTCAACTAGAGTTGGACTGTCCAAGAACAAGTACGGAATTCGACTCTTTAGTAGCTGTGGAGAAATGTTTCAACTGTAAGACTCTTTCCATATCATCGTACAAATAAGGTTGGAAGTTTGGGAAAAGGTTACGTGGATTGCATTTTGAAAACCTAATTGCAGATTTCCAATGGGAAAGATCACATTCCCTTAAATACATTTGTTTTGATTTATTCCACTGTATCCTGGTTATTTTATAGGCATTGTCCTTGCCCTGCAGGGCTTTCAGCCTAAGGTAGGCTGTGGATCGGCAGAAGAAAGGTGGAGAGCATGCAAGTAATAAGGCAGTAACTGGACGTATGTGATAACTTAATGGCCATTCCATAATGGTTCCCCATAGGTTATGTCATGGATGGCTCTGTCAGTATAGAAAGGTATTCTCAGTAAAAGTGCAGACCAGTCTTCATATTTGAAACCTCTGAAATGCCTTCACATAGGCTTTTTCTTTTTGCGCTAGGCACCCTTGTGTCTATGCTGGGATCAGATTCCAGTGAATCAATTCAGGTTCTTTAGTTACTCAATTTAAATTCCCATATGCCCTAATAAAGCCCCCAAATGAAGAATTAAAGTAATAATACATCAATTCTGCAGCTCTACCAATAACCTTAACTATCAAAGTGACAACGCATCAATCAAGTTGACATACAGCTAGTATCAACCATTAAAGTAACTGTTAAATTAATGTCTACTAAAAAGTGCTGCTTCCATTAGAAGTTTTATCCGTCTCTCCTTTCTCCACCCTGCCTGTCTCACTTTTCTAATCCTGTCTCTTTCACCTCTCACTGTTTGTTGATTTTTTTTTTCTTTTTTCTTCCCTCTCTTTTCTGCTTTGTTTCCTTCTCTTTTTCATTTCCCTTCCCTCTTCTTCTTCTGTTTTGTCTCTCTTGGTTCATAGATGCTGATTGCAGCAGTTCTCTCTTACCTGTTATTATCCTGGATGAATCCTTCTGGCTGCTCTAGCCTGAGACAGGATAATGGCATTTAGTGAAGTACAGTCTTGCACCTGTCATAGGTGCTAAATGTAATATTGGTGCAAGAAGGTAAAAGTTTAACCTTTACTCCTGTCTCCATTTCCTGTTTCTAAATGGGGGGGAAAAAAAATCTGTTTGTCTCAGGCTGACGAGGTTAGATTTACTAATATTTTAAATTAAGCTTTCCATCGCCTGATAGGAATCTGTATAGAATCTGAACATTTGCATATTCAGGTATTTTCAATATTGCATGTACATTGTGCTACCCTGAATGCCACAGTCTTTCCATTAAAGTGTCACAGAATATAAATGCTAAGGTGCCATCTGGTAAGTTAAAAAGAAAAGGCAAAGTTTAATTGAATTGTGTAAGAAAATGAATAATGTAATCTGAACAATATCCACTGGATTTTTTTTTAAATCTTCAATTCAATTTACCTTAGGCTGTGCCAATATTTTTATTTCCCAGTTGCTACAGGCTGTATTATTGACAGCACGTAACAATATAATTCAAGTGGTTAGAAGCAAAGCTTGAAGAGTTTGCAGCTGGATAAGGGCACATATGGGAAGAAGCAGAGTATGATCTGAGACTGAGAGAGACATATGCTGGCTGTATATTTTTGTTGTTGTTGAAGCAGATATTCCCAATAACCATGGAAAGAATAATCAGACTGCCTGGCATTGAAACCTTGCCAGCCTGGGAGCCAAGTGTTATTAAATTTCTGGTTCTTGAAAGAGACTGCTTAGAAGTCAGTAAATGGGAATTTCACTAGGGAGAAGTGTTTTAGATAGGGTAAATGGTGTTTACACAACAAAATTCCTTGGCAGTATTGCTAGCAGGAAGGCTTCCTGAAAACTTGTCAAGATAGCTCTCATCAAAGCTTTCTACAATTTTTAAAAACAGGTTTTAGGGGAGAGAAAACATGGGGAAAACTGAGAAAGTGTTTTGTTACAGTAATTTTCCTTAGGAAAGATGTGGCACCGATCGTCCCTACTAAGCATAGTAGGAACACAAAAAGCCGTGTTCACACAGCCGTTGTCATCCCTCTCTATCTTTTCTAGTGTAACAAAGTGCCAGCCTTAGTTAATGTCCCGGGTTTTGACTCCAAGGCACTCCCTTCCCTCTTATTCATGCTGTGGCTTCTGGACTGTCTTTCTTTATGGTACTGACAAATGAAGGATTTACATCAAAGAGAAGTAGTACTCCCAAAATACTATATTGTGCTGTATGTGCAAATAAATCTTTTGTTGAGGTAAAAATGAGGATAAAGCTACTTCTTTGTACACCTTTCGTCTGTGGATTTCAAAGCACTTGGAAACATTCATGTGCATTAATTATTTCTATTTTACACCTGGAGAAACTGAGTGTACAGGCTGTGGACAGAGGTCCTCCTTTTCAGATATGTCCATGCCATTTGGAAGTAGTTACCTCAAACTGCTGTGGAAAGTTAAATAGCTTCACCAAGAAAAAGTACCAGATGAGCACTACCAAATTCCTACTGCCTTTGCTAGAAGTTTTAAGAAGTCACTGAAGGTAGTTTGACCTTAACCAGTCTGACTTTGCTCCTGCCAACGGTGTTGTGGAAGCAGTGGTCTCCGGAAGAGAAATGTCAAAATGGAAGATGTTTGAACTGATGCATTTTAGCTTGTAGTTGGTGTGTGTGCAGGACTGTCAGATATGTTCAGCTGTCAGGTGGGATGGGAATCAACTCAGGAGAAAGACCCCAAGTCTCAATGTCTACACACAGGTCACCAAGGTATAGCGTAGGGAACTCAGCAGCAACTCAGCTGACCAACCACTTGCCTCTCTTTTAGAGTGAGCCAAATTATTCTTTGGGCGCTCTCTCTAGTCATTGTATTGACTAAATCTCTACCAGCTGTAATAGGAGCTTTGACACTTCTATATAGGGAAGTCTCAGTCTGCGAGCTGAATTCTACCTTCACTAATTTGTCATGGTGTATCAGTGTGTTTGTTTTCGTTCACAAGCCTGAGCCCCCTTATAGGCGGACTGTTTTATTTGTGGTCACACAGTAAATCTTTAGCAAAGTCAGGAAGAAGACCCCTTGACTCCTAGCGCTGTGTCCTGTCCACAAGATAATTCTGCTTCTCACAACATGCTTAAGGGAAACAGCAAGTTTTTAAATTTTGAATTCCATGCTAACCCTAAGCATGCTGAATGTTTGTGTATTTCTGCGGTCAACTTCACTCATAGGGATTGTTACAAAAATCCATAGGGATTTCTAAACACGGAGGGCTTGCAAGCACATTTTGTTGCTTTAATTTAATTTCTTGGTGAAAAATTGCCCAGCGTGATTGAGTTCTCTGGAAATCTATTCTGGTGTTCTAGTGGTTTTAGCAGTGAGATTTCTGTTGCCCACAAAATGCAATCCTCATTTATGTGGCTCGTTGGGCTCGTTACTTTGGTAAATTAGTCCATCAGAAAGGGAGGCCCTCTTGTGCTAGGCACCATGTGTGTTAGATTGCCTCCCCTGTTTCTGTTTCCTCCTGAAACAGCTGGTTTCCACAAAGGTGTGGAAATCAGTGTGAATCAGTGTCTGATTCAGTCCTGCCACAGTTAGTGGCACCTAGGCAATGTACAACTGTGGAAATGAGTCTTGGTCTCATTTGTAGTTGAGACACGTGAAACTTTTGAGCTGCCAAAGCAGAACAAGGTCTGCTTATAGCATTGGGTCTCTGGGAAGAGCTGCTAGCAAATTTTGTGTATTTGCAGTTAGATAATCATAACATTGGCAATATTGAAGCTATTTCCTATGGAGAATACAGAAAAGTAGGAAGAAATACTGCAAATACCAAGTTTACCTTATTGTGTTTCTTGATTAGATGAAATGAGAAAAGCCTTTACTTAGAGGTCTCATTGCAAGTTGAAAGTCTGTTGACTTTGTTTGTCCATTTGAGTTGGCGTGATTGTTTGTAGTGCTTGCCATCGTTACTGATGGTCAGACATTCTCCTTCTCTACACTTTGCCTCCGCTAGAGGAAGACTGCTGAAATGGCCTTGCAGCAGCTACTGAGGAAGCTGCCGTCCCACTCTGGGCTCTCAACTTTGCGGCTATTTCCACTGTCCTAAGAGGTGATGGCTTTTGGTGGTGGTTCTTTGATTGGTCGTCTTGTGGATATACACTTGTTAAACCTTGCTGAAAATATTTAATTTTTAGTTCTCTGCTCCGTATCTTTTACATACAAGTATTTTCCCCTCCTGTCCCTAGCCAACGTAAGACACAGTCTTATGGGATGCTTGGTCCAATAATGAGTTGTAATTTTAAGGCCAAATGTGTGGTATCTGCAGCAAGGTATTTTTAAATGAGGCCGGCCCGAGAAAGTGCTAAGAACTGTAATCGTTGTTGACGGAGAAGAAATGACAGAAAGGGGACACTACGGAACATCTTCTCTTGAGCAGGCTATTTTTTCAGAAATAGCCCGTGTCCTGGGTTTAAGAAGAGCTGTGCATGATAGCGAAATGTCTTTTGTGTGGTAAAGTGTTTCTTATTTTAAATGAATGCTGTTGTACACTAAACTTTGGAAATGGATTAGCAAAGCAAACAGGATCATTGGAGCTTAAAGCAGCTTTACATTTGGACAGCTTCCCCATTAATATCATTTGCCTACAGAAGTCATCAGTGATGTACGTGGGTATCTTAACCCTTCTTGCGTAAGGTGATTTGAATGGGGGCAGAAGTCTTGCCTGACATGACAGTCACCACCGCTGCTGAATATTAAAAATTACTTCTTGGTGCATTTTTTAAAAAAAGACTGATCTCTAGAAATGGTGTTCTTAGGTGTAATCGGAGTGCTAATTCTTTCTTCAGTCTTCAGAGTCTACAAGAAACTTCTGCTGACAAATAACGAGGCCCTGAGCTGTGTAACGTACATGTACGATATTTAATTTCCCAAGCACAGACCTCACTTGTACCATCCATGTCTAGTCTCTTCTGGGGTGAAAATGGTATTTGTCACTCAAGTCCAATTGCTCGGCCGTCGTGCATTATCTCTGAATGTGCTGCAGTGCGCAGAGTTCAGTATTATGTTATCAAACTTGTTTAGAAAATATTTTTTTTTAAATTTGTTGTTGTGTTGAGCCAAGTGATTCAGCATAGTTTGAGCATTTCCTCCCCTGGGTAAATTTTAGGTAAATTTAAATTTCAGTGTGATCCCCTCAGATGAGGGCTACCCTCATTTTGAACAGGCCTTTGATTTATAGACACTCACATGCCAGTAATATCTATCCTGTCTCTAATGTAAATTGAGGTTGAGCTCCAGAGGACAAGTAAAAATTTCCTACTTCCAGGTTTTCTAGTTGGTTTTTCTTCCTAATCTGTCATTTTTAGGAGTTTGTTTCCTGTAATACAGATGTGCTCCATAGGCATGGGAGACTTCAGGGAGAGGTTTGGCTGCCTGCTAGAGCTACTGGCGTATTTGCTGGAAAGGGTAGAATTACAGCCGCTGCGGTGGAGCTTCTGGAGGGAGGTTTGTGGTGGTGTCAGCAATGCAGTTTCAAATGCATGTGTACTCTGTAATTGTGGAATAAAAATGACAAAGGGAGAGGAGGGCCTGCTAATTACTAATAGTAATGTAAGTTACTGTGTGTGCAGAGATCCTAAAAGGTAATTTTCTATGTATTTTTTCCTTTGGAATCTTTCTGTCAAACATATTCATTATAAATATAAGCCCAGACTTTTGATCTGAATCTAAACTATCAGTATCATTTGAAAGCAGTTTTGTTTTCTGGATTCCTTGGAGAGGTATAGCTGTTGTTTAAACCGTGGTTTCTGAGCACAGCTTCTAGCTTCATTGTCTGACAATAATAGGACATAAGGAAAAAACTAGGAGAAAGTATGGTAAGTGCTCAAATTTAGAGCCTTACAATGCTTTTGAAAGTGAGACTTAACATGCTGCTCTCTCTTAACTGTTATTTCCCTGATTTGTAGAAGGCTACAAATATCACATTCCCCAATGTGTTAATGTGTTTTAAATAAAGCACTGACATGGCTGGCAGCATGTTTCAGCATTTGTCTGATCTCTTCCCTAAATAATGTCTGTCTCAGAAGCACTGTGAGGATAAATTAATATGGTAGAGAATATCGTAGGTTGCTCAAAGTGTGGGATTTTACGGTTACATAGGTAAGTAGGTACCTGTATCATATTCTTATAAGAAATTTGATAGGGGAATTTGAGGACTTCTTAGTCTGTTTTCCAAAGAAATGAGGCTTATGCTTCTTTTTTAACTTCCTGTCAAATGTGGTCAAGATATATATAGGAAACCAGGTTTCATTAGTTCTGTTGCTCACAGAATAACTTGTGGGGCATTTAGAGTCTGAGCCGAATTTTTTCTTATTTTAGATTCACGGATACTCTTGCGTGAACTTTGGCATCAGCAGTGGCAAACACTTAGGATGGCAATAAGGAACAAGGCGTATCGTTCAAACTTTTCCTTTGTGAATAGCACTATGTATCTAAATTTCAGAGGGAGGATTTAACCAGAAGAATGATTCAGTTTGTCCATTGGTCTCTTCCAATAGCAGCTCAACTCTGTGAAGAGATGCTACTTGGAGTGAGATCTGGCTTATTTCTATTTCCCCTATAATCCTTTACATGCTTACTTTTCATGCAGAGTAAGGTCCTATGCCATTTTTCTGTGGCTCTGAGCTTCCAGATTCATCACCTCTGCTCAAGACAGGTTTTTGGTCTTGCTTTGCCCCCAGCTACTGAAATTGTTTTCCACTGTTTGATAGGAATTCTAACTTCTCCCCAAAGGCGTCTAGATTTTCTATTTTATAAACCCGTCCTAAGTTCCATTAACTGTTTCCTTAATGAAGTCTCCTGCACCTAAAAGCTATTTCAGCAAGTATACTTCGCAGAAGATAGGTCAAGCACCTATATTATGCAAGTATTTAAGTTAAGTTAATCATCCTCTTCATCATTCCAAGCCAGATTCTTAAGCTGGTCATTGCGGAAGACTGGATGTTTTTATGGATGCTTTGCCTGGTGTCATGGAGCTAAAGCTAGAAGTACTAATTCAAGCATAAAAAAGATGCAGTAATTTTTTTCCTTTTCTTTTGCAGTGCAATTTTCCAGAGAACCAGGATGGCTAGAAGGCACGCTAAATGGAAAGAGAGGACTTATTCCCCAAAATTATGTTCAGTTTTTATAGCTTTGTGCATTGAACGCCAAGAAGGTGTACATGGTATCCATGGATTTTTGTTATAGTCACTTCTCTCTACTTTTGTGACTGCTTTTAATCAACGAAGAGCCTGACTATGGGTTGAAGATCCTAATCTGTATAAAGACATTAAGTGTTGCCAAATACGAATTACAAAAAAAGATTCTTTAAGGGTTGGAATGGGTGGGGGGACAAGAAAGGGGGATGGAGGGATAGGTTAATTTTTTAATAGGGTGCTTTTTTCAATTGTAAAGAGCAGTAGTGGAATGTTTGTTTGCAAAATAACTAGCATTTTAAGTCAAATATTTGGTTGATCTGTGACTCAACTGTCAGCTAGATTTTTATTGGGTTGAAGATCCTAATCTGTATAAAGACATTAAGTGTTGCCAAATACGAATTACAAAAAAAGATTCTTTAAGGGTTGGAATGGGTGGGGGGACAAGAAAGGGGGATGGAGGGATAGGTTAATTTTTTAATAGGGTGCTTTTTTCAATTGTAAAGAGCAGTAGTGGAATGTTTGTTTGCAAAATAACTAGCATTTTAAGTCAAATATTTGGTTGATCTGTGACTCAACTGTCAGCTGGAGAAGATTTTTATAAACTTAGTGTCCTGGAGATTGTGCATCGATAACCAGCATTTTTAACAGAGTATTATTTGGGTTTGGAAAATACTGTTGGATTAAAAAAGCTATCATGCTGACAATTAAATTATATTTCAAAGTGGAATAGGCAGTACGGAACAGACACCAGTAAGTAAAATAATAGGTATCAAGACATGACATTTTTCAAATGTCTTCAAAGAACACATTCGTTTATGTTGTGTGTATGATTTCATTTGCTTTATAAAGATAAGACACATGAACTTTTATTACAGGCTTCTATATGTCATGGTTCCTTTGCTACTCAAAAGTATCACTGTAAATGAAATAAAATGTTATTTGCTATTTGACCTGTCATTCCTACATTGGAGAATATTTTGCTCTGGTTCTGTAAGTTGCGACATGAAACAACTATTGGCAGCTGTATGCAGTCGGCCTCAAGCAGGCTCCAAAATAGCGAGGAACTTTCCTCACTTAAAATAGGCAACTCGGCAAGCTCAAGCCAAAAGGAAAAGAGAATCTCTGGCTATGAACCTTGTGCATCCTGGAGGAATCTTGCATTTTATCTGTTGTCTGTCTGTCTAGCTCATCCTTGAGCTTCCCTTTCTTCCTCCCCTGTAATTGTCAGTTGTAAGGTCTTGATACTTGGTAGTATCGGAATCCTCAAGTAGCTGCTTCATAATTTGTAGAACTATTTGAGCAGTAAGAGAGTTATCTGTGGTCATAGAAAAAGCTTCCAGAAATCTTGTGGTGTATAAATCTGTGCTTTGTGATTTAAAAAAAAAAAAAAAGTTACGTGCAGTTTATCATTATCTTTGTATTTTTCTCTCCTTCAAGTAAGACCCTCTGGGAGGCAGTGGAGAGGATGCAGGAAAATGTGATGGGATGACGTGCTAATACAGGCTCACTTATTTTTTAAATTGGACTCCGTGGATTTTGAGTCATTTACTGCAGATATACTTAGCTTGCAAGTTTTTCTAACTAATGTGATTAGTAAACCAGTTAATGGTTAATGCTGCCTTAAGGTTGGGATGGTTTTTTTCCCCCTTAAGATTTAACTCCATACCATTATTTTGTTCCTTTGCCCAGACTGCAGAGACCATTGGACTATGCACAAATCATTTCCAGATGGAGCAATGGTGGGCCAAGTCAGTACAGCTCTCCAGCACTAAACCTCATAGCTTGGAGGAGTTTCATTTGGTGTATTCTCCTGGTATTTGAGCAGTGACTCTCTGCCATACAGCTTTTAGGCAGTTCTTGTCTTGGCATAGTGGCTAAGTGACCCAAGCACTGAAGATGACTTTTGGACTTCTGTGAAGGAGATCAAGTTCTTTAATTTGCTCCTTGACTCAGTATTAAGGAAATAGTTGCACCAGTACATACAGCAACAGATTGCAGGTTTCCTTGTTCAGAAGTGTTCACGTGGCAAAGCATCGTGTTGCCTGGGCCCACAGCTTTATCAACTCATTTGTGGCCTTAAAGAGTCATTCTGGAGGCAGGATGGTGTTTGTGTGGCCAGGCTCAGTTTTCATGGCTACCAGTTGGTGGAACATGTTGAAAGAAGAGGGAGAATGTAAATCTTTGGTATTAGCCTAGTAGGCGTGGCAGCTAGGTATGCTGGCTTGTCAGATAGCGAAGCTGTGACAACTTGAAGCTTACAAGCTTTGTAAGTTGCTTCTGTTTGTGGTGGTGGTGTTGTTTTAAACGTGCAGTGCGTGTTTGATCTTGTTCTGGCTGCTGTCTTCCACAATTCTCAATGTATTTCTCAGCTCTAGCTCTGTGGTTTGGTTTGTTTTTTTTTTTCCTTTTAACTGAGGTGGTTTAAAAAGGCAGATATATAGAGGAGGAATAAAAGACTTACTTAGTGTCTCTTCCATCCAGTCCTGTGACCCTACTTGCCTTTAGGTGAGATGTTTTGAGACTCCTGTTAGTTCTGGGGCCATGCAGCACCCAAACAAGAAGAAACCTTTGCTACTGAGAAACGGTACACTGAGCAGAGGTAATGCTAATCCACACTTTCTCGCGTCCTAGACGTTGTCTAAAGGCAGTACTGTGAGCTGAGCCAGATCAGATCTGGCTTTCAGGCTAACCACACTGTCTCTTAGGAATTTAGTTATGGTAACTGCTACGCACCATACAGGTTTCCACATCAGCTCGGTCATACTGATGCCGAGTACGGACTTGTACAGCCAGGTAGCCATGGCATATCTCATTCTTCATCCTCACTGCTGAACAGCGCTGTAAATGATGCCCTTGTACTGACTGTTTGGAAGTACAGGTTAAAGGATGCCAAAAGTTAAAAATCATATAAAGTCAGGCCCCTTTCCTATCCCTGGAGATTGTTTTCTTTCCTGAAGCTGGGCCTTAGGGCATGCCTCTTGTCTGTCTTTTCCATGGCTCGGTAGATTTGGGAAGAGCAGAGTAATGTACTGTTAACTTGAGGCAGGAAGGAGGGCAGGGAATCAGTTGTGGAGAAAGCCGGTCGAAGGGCTCTTCTCTTTTGGCCTGGCAGCAGGAGCGGTCGTTCTCCATGGGGCTGGCCTGACTCTGTCCTCTCACGGGGAACTGCTCTTGTGTCACAGCTGTGGGTACAGGTTCAGCTTAATGCTCAGGCTGGGCTCCCCCTCCTTTGCTGTGCGCTATGTGTGTAGGGGCATGTACTTGTCAGTTTTCAAAAGCTGAGACTCCTGGTGGTGAATGCATGACACAGGCTGAAAATTAGAGCGGGTGAATTAGGAAAAAACAAAACATTTTGTGCTTTTTTTTGCACAATGACGTTTGCCTTGCCATCACTGTGGGGCCAGAGATTGAATCCCTCAGCCTGGGGATTAAGGTCGAATATGTGTTTGCTGAATAATTAATGGAAAAGCTGAGACTCCTGACTAGCTGGGATCAGTAGGAATTTACAGTCTGCGTTAGTCACTGGACAGCGCGCGGCTCTGCACCTTGGCCGGGCAGTGTTTTCACTCTGCTAGGTGAAAAACCCTGGGGTTTTCAGGCTGCTGAATGTTGTTAATCATTGTCCCAGCTGATCTTCATGGCAGGTTTCCTTCTGGTGCCCAGACTTTCATCAGGAGTGAAAGAAAAAGTCTCATTGGCCGATTTATCTGCCCTGTAATGAAAGTAAGTGTTCCTGCTACATTGCTTATAGCTTTTGCTAGCTGAGCCTCTGTAATGGTATTGCAGAAAAGACTCGGGGAGAAACTTGCCTTTCTCAATGCTCTGTTCCTTGTTCTCTTTCTCTTAATCCATTTCACAATTCTTACTTGGTTTGCAATTTAAAGAGAAAAGTTGCTGACAGAGGGCTTACGTAGGATGTAAATGCACCAGTGCTAAACACGGTTTAACTGAAAGCCTTCACTGGAGTTTCACCTCTTAAGCTGAATGTACCTTGGACATCGTTTTCTACGTTAGAGTTCAACAGTGTGCCCTCATCTGTGCTTGCGGTAACCACAGGTAAGCACCAAATAAACTTCATCCTATCGACATCTACGATTAAAGCGTTCTTTTAAAAACCTTACGGCATGGCAAAATGTCTGAAATGAAAGGGCATTTTTTCACTCCTTTCTATCTTAGAAATATTGTACTCATCACAAACTCCCAGTCTCTGTAGATACCTGAAAGAAAGCAGCGTCCCAGCTTGAAGTCAGATTACAAGTTCCGTTATGTTTTTAAGTAGTGATAGCGTTTTCTTATTTCTAGAACAGCATGAGACAGATACATCTGCTTGTAAACATATGGGAAATTTTTCTTAACACTGCTGATCCTCTACTGTTCTTTCCTTCTGACAATTCAGCGAACAGAAGGCAGGTGCAAGGATTTTTGTCATGAAAAAACCAAAATGCAATTAAATGGTGGTCTTACAGCACAGACCTAGCTTCGTGCAGAACTTAGCGGCGATTTTTTGATAGGTAGTGCACAGAACAAACCAGGACAGCGAGAGTTTTATTTCCCCTTCTTAACTCTCTTACTATAATTATAAACTGACCCCGAGAAGGCAGTTTGATTTAGTCCCTGGGGAAACCTTGTGTTTATAAAATAGTGAACCCCTATTTCCATGAGAGAAATTCTAACTTTGGTCAATGGGTACAGCAGCTGTAGGTTAACTGAAACTGGAAGCCAGACCTGTCTGGCTATTGAAGGTTGCTGGGTTTGTTTCTTTGCGTGGGATGTAGCTTGTGCGTGTAACAGTGTCAGCACGTCATTTGGCAAGCGCAGTTATCCAGGTTAAGTGAACCAAATTCCTCACGGTTGGGCGTTCCTTATTCTACAGTGTGAGTAGCTGCTCTCTGGCTGAAGCCATCGTATGTGCTGCGTCATCCAAATTAATAGGGCTTGATGAAACCAAATTTCTAGATGTATGAAGAAAGATGTTATATTACATTGTTAGTTACTGAATAACGTTTCTAGATGAGCAGAAGCTTGTCCCTAAGGATCTCGCTGCACCAGCACCTATCTGAGATTAAGATGCAAGAAATACTTGCAATCAAACCAGTTTAATTCATGTATATTTGTACAATTTGTATAAAAAAAAAGAAAAAAGAAAAATAGGTACTTGCAGACATTAACATAAAGACCAAACAATATTTTCTATTTATTTAAAAAGCTTTAAACATACAGAAGCAAACCCCTAATTATAAATGCATCATTATGCATAGATTTTACTGTTTACACCATACTGCTGGCTGCTTTTAATTTTCATCCAGGAATCTATTTAAACTCCAAGAATTCTTAAACATTCCTCTGTGATTCCTGGCCTCAGAACTGCTGTCTATCTTATCAAGTCATTGACCTCCAGCTGAAAACATTGCTCTAAAAAAAGAAAAAGTCAGATCTTTAATAAACAATTAAAAGTGCATTAACTGTAGAATTGTTTAATTTCATAAATGTTTAAACAAGTCAGTGAAAAACACCACCCTGTGAATTAGCTTTTTGCATTATTGATTGTAAAGTATCTTTTTAATAAGATTTTGATATTGCAAACTTTAGTCTTTTCTATTTTATTTTGCGCAACTGTTCAGTCGCACGATGTGTAGTATTCCTGAAATACCCACTGCAGTACATTAAACACTATTTTACATTTTTTAACTGTGTATACAATGCTCTTGCTGTATATCCCCATTCCTTCTTACAACAAAATAATTTAGCTCAATGAACAGAAGCCCACTTCTAAAAGGTGTTTTAGTTTGTCTTGTATTTTGCAGGAGACAAATGCCTATTTCATTCTAAACAAATTCAAAAGAACGTAACTTCCCAGTAGCTAAAAACTAGGGTTGGTTTGTGGTTTGTTTTTTTTTTGCTGTACACAGGTTTAGATTAAAAAAGTGATGGCTATTCTGCTTAAGTGTCCTTGATAAGAGAATACTGCCTCTTACAACATCTATATCCAATTGTATCTATTACTTCAATGATCTCTAGCAAAAAATAATAATCAATGAATGGTTTCATAAACAACAGGTGATTAAAGTAAAGGATTTATTATCATCTGCTTACAGTTGTTTGCAAAGACAGACAGACGTTTTTGCATAAAGATATAAATTGCTTTTTAAAACTAATTTAGTGTGTTTAATTATATGAAGTTTCTGTGAATTATGAATTGTACCAAACCAAGATTAAAAGTAATAAGGTCAAAAATAGGAGCAAACAGACAACAATTTGGACTGGGACAGGCATTTAACAGTGAAGTGTAGATATGGCTTTGGCTGTTTTAATCAAGCAAAGTTACTCTGAGACACAAAAGGAGGCAGTAACTTTGTTAATATAAAAAGCTGCTGCAGACTGTATTCACCCAGAACCTGGCTTTGAGATTTTCTGTTTTAGACTTAAAAAAAGTGTAAATGAAAAGATGGATGTATGACTGTGTCTTTACTGTAAACAACCAGTCTGCATGCTGTGTGTCTCACGTTGGAAGTTTGGCTTTCATATTGCTGTGCAGGTCAGTATTTAAAGATCTGCCTATGAATTAGACTTCCAAAATGCAAATAATATATGTATGTATATATTTATATATAAAAAAACCTCTCTGAATACAGTCTTTACAGGTTACTCATTGCATAAGGCAGGTGTCATTTAAAAAGACAAGTAGCACTGACTGTCTTCAGTGCACCAAAGCGCACCTCAAAATTTGGACTCAGAAAGGGTGTAGAATTCTTAATTCGACCACCGTTTAAAAGAAATGCTACATTCTGACCGGCCAAGGGACAAACTAGAGCTCAAAAATACCAGTGGCACCCAGAAAGAACACTACAGATTAGGACTCTGAAAAACTGTTCTATTTAAACATGAGCATATGGTAGCAACAGTTGAGCCTCAGAAAAGTTCACCTGTCCTCTATTCTACTCCAAAATTTTGTATTTGCTTATAAATTGTGAAATAGCGAAAATCACCTCAAAAATTTTTTTTCTTGCAGTCTTATTCTAGAGAAAACATTTTTGAGACAAAATCAGACCAACTGAGTTGAACTTGTAGTGTGAACATTTGTCTTCTCAGATGTATTCAGGTTATTACAAAAATGCTTACAAAATTACATACGGCTTTAGTTTATCACTAAAAATTCTACTCAGCTAATCTGCCCTTCTCGGTACCTTACCATCCCTCTCACCAGTACAAAGCTGTTCGATATACTTACTGTAATGATCTGCATGTTCCCGTCATCATAATCAGAAACCGCTCTCCCCCATCTGAAATAATAATCTGACCTTTTAAGATGTTTTATGTATCCAGTATTCAAAGGAAAAACAAACAATCTGGGAAACCTTAATAAAAAAAAGAAAACTCACTCAACATCTTATTCGCCCCTGTTCCCCTGAGAGAGAAGGGGAATAGAGGGGAAGAACTCACTAGATCATCAAGCTGGCAAAAGCTTTGGAGAGACCGTAATTTGTCTTGTTAAATGAAACCTTCGTAAAGTGGCAAACGCAACATAGTGTAGTTTCTGACAGAAATATGAAGCGGGATTTCTCAGATGTGCTCAAGTCACATACGCTTGCAAGCGAGACAAAAGGGAGAAAAATATAGAGGAAAATAGAAAGGCTTAAATACAACCGAAAAGGTTAAGTGTGGTTATTTACAACGGATACTGTAGGATGGCAAATTAGATATGATGCTAAAAAAGGCACAGCTTTCCCTTTCTTAAATACACTGTAAACGGTTCATTATGCATGCAGAACATTTCACTTTACAAAAAAATTACCTTGTTTGTTTAGACAAAGATAGTACTTAAATAGTCTCCAGCAAAATAGAGTTCTTTCAAAAATACTTTCCCATTCATCCTATTAACCATTAAAGATTTTTTTTGTCTCATTTACAAAAGTTCCTTACACCTTATTTCAGGTCCTTCACAATTTATACATACAGCAATGTACAGTACAGCAAAAGACTGCAAAAAATTATTTGTAAAGCCAGCACAATAGATACCATAAATTGATACCAGGGCATTTGTTTTCACATCTTATCCTTTTTAATTAAATAGTAAATGGACACTTAACACAGTGTATATCATCTATGATGGGATAACATGGGATAACAAATGCCACAGGTGGGGATAACAGAGTATTCCACACCAAATGTTCTGTTATTACTTTACACGTTAGGGTTTGTGTGTGTATATATGTGTGTATATATATAGGTTTTGTTGGTTTTTTTTACAAGAAAAGAATATTAATGCCCCATATTGACTTTACGTTTTATGTGCAAACCAAGGGTAAGCTTTAAAAAGTTCTCATTAGTTCTTGAACCCTTTTAAAACAAGCAAACAATACCAGAAACTACATGGCATATTTAAAACTCCATCTGTTAAAATATCAAAATCAAAGAGTTACTGACTAGATATGGCTTTTCATCCAGAGGAACAGGAACATTTTCTAAGTGTTTTAGGGTTATGGGGTAATTTCCAAACATCTAGGTCTTGCCAAATCCGAGTCAACTGCTTTCCAGTCCCCAAACCCTTCATATGATTTTAGACTATTCAGAGACTGCTGAACAAGTGTAAATAGCATGTTTAAAATATGGTTTCTTGGGTCCTTCATGGGTGTGGAATAACACAGGGAAACTTAAGGCAAAGTTCTTCCATTTAAGACATTTTCTATCACTTCCTGTGAAAGTACAGGGGCTTGGCATTCCCAGATTCCACCTTTGGTAGCTGGTCACTGATGATTTCCACCAGCATGGCTGGAAACTCTACTTTCAGTGCCTGAGACTCTCGGAAGGTGTAGAAACAGAATTCCAATAAGTCACTAACAAGCTGAAATGCAGAAAGAAACACATTTTAGGAAAAACACAGAGGATTTTGCATGCAAACAGCAGCTTATTGATAATGGATTATTACCAAGAAATGGCATCTTACAGTCCATTTGCAGGGGTTAAAAAGCAAACAAAAGAACTCAAATCTTGTTAAAAATCAGCTAACTAGGAAAAACTAAGATACCAGAGATTTGATTTTTCAGTGTAACTGCACTTTTCATTTCACTAACAGGCAACTGGCCACCATGAAAACTATATGTAAGTAATGTACTCAATGTCTGAAAATAAAGCCTTCTGCCCAGAGGGTAAAGATCAGCCATAAACTATTGTATCTCTAAATTTCAGCTGGATACATGTTCATTAAATCGTTAACGTCACTGCACTCTCCAGGGGCCGCAACCTACAACTGCCAGAGCAGCTGATGTTTTTAGCGCAACAACATGACTGCTGTGTCACACTGTAGCATTTCAGGTTTTATAGCATCACAGTCCATGTGAAATTGTTCATCTGGTAAAGCATTTTATCTTTTAAATGCATTTTTTAATACACAACCCCAAGCTTTTTTCCTGATATTTAGGGGGAAGTATTTCTTTTTGGAAAAACCCCTGAAGTTCTCTATTTTTGTAGTGGTAGCTAACAGCACACTTTTGCTTTCTCTCAGTAGATTAAGCATAATGCTGAGAATTTTAAAGATAAAAATTTCTAATTAGCTCTTCAATGATAGAGAAGGGAGCTTTGTTCTGTAACACCACAAGTCCCGAGTCATCTGTTAGCGTGGGACCACCTCCACCAGCAGAACAAAACTGCACCTTACGCTGCGCCATGGCACTCCTTTGGCTTCCTCTGGGTGGCAGAGGTTTTCCGAGGTGAAACCGTATCACAGTTCTCCCAAATGGCAACTGACAGCCATTTTGTGATCCTAACAAAGGTGGTCTCCAGCTGTAACAGGAACGCGAGCTGAAGTGCTAAATGGCATACAGGTACCATGAGCTTTTTGGTGTGTGGAAAAAAATACCATGCGTCTTCAAAGCACCGATAAATTTAGTCCACCTACTTCCACCTTGTCTCAAGTTGTGGTGTTCTCATTTGTCAGTTACAGAGCTTCGTTTTGGTCTACGTGTTATGGGAAGCTTAATCACACTACAAGAATGAACATTAATTTTGGCTTTTGAGCATTTTAGTTTGTTTTGTCTCTTGTTTTGTGCTATTTTCTCCACACAAAATTGCAAACTGCAGGTTATCTTTGCTATAAAACAACACGCCGTTAGAGCGAGAGAACTGTGAAGACAAGACCAGCATCACTGCTCAGGGACTTACTTCTATTTTAATGATAAAAGCATGGCAAAGCAATCTCATGGCTCAACCTACATGCGTGCAGGCTTTTGCTGGGTT
This sequence comes from Aptenodytes forsteri, assembly GCF_000699145.1. NCBI lineage: Eukaryota > Metazoa > Chordata > Aves > Sphenisciformes > Spheniscidae > Aptenodytes > Aptenodytes forsteri. The sequence goes on along the minus strand of NW_008795365.1, from coordinate 2,942,553 downwards.
AGTTTTACATAGTACTTTACTTGTTCATGAACTTCAGTAGCAAGAGAATGTTATTTCAAAACTAGTTTTTTTGGTTGCTGTGGTCTAAATGAATCTCCTAAAGCCTTACAGTATGTTGGACCCTTTGCAATCTTTAAGAAAAACACAACACAAGTCAGTCAAGAGGCAGAGGCAAGTCAGCTTCTGAGGCACCCGTGAATGAAGTGCGTCTAGGTTTCAGTTAGCGTATTAATTTCCATCGCAGTTCACCAAATGACTGCGTTGTACAACTAAAGAAAAACTAGAGCCTCTGCTGTTTAAAAATTCAGAAGTTACGCACAGCTTAATTTTGGTGCCTTATGTCCTCGCAAAGGACTTAAACCACTTCTGCTTGTGTAGTTTATCAAACACAAGTTTGTCGTTTCAATTCTTAACTTGTAGAGCTGCACTCCGCAGTAAAGCCCCTGTTAAAGATAGAGTAAATAAAAGTGGACTTCCAAAAAGGAAATTAAAAAAAAAAAAAAATACAGAAATGCTCATATCTGCTTGTCCATAATTTACTTCTATGCTAGTCTTGAATTTTTTCTAGATCGGAAG
>NW_008795365.1:2889743-2941764 GCF_000699145.1 Aptenodytes forsteri | reverse complement strand
AAAAATTGGGCTCCAAAAAAGGAAATTAAAAAAAAAAAAAAAATACAGACAGCAACGGACTACTGTCCTGTAGCACCATACCTTATTACTTATTTTCAGGGCTTTCACAGCTGTTCTTGCAAACATATAAGCAATTTATGAACAACACAGAGAAGTGCCGAGATCACTCGAACGCATGGCTTTCTGCTATTGAGCACTACACGAGTCTGTCTGCTGTTGCTTAGTTCATTCCCAATGATCTGGCATGTTATGAGGCAATGCTAATTAATTAAACAGATGCATGCTAAATAAGTAGCATAGACATAATTTGGTTTCCAAGGGAAAAAAATGCTGACGTTCAAAGGTTTACTTCACCCATTAGGAGGAGGTTGTTTCAGCATATACCGTGTGCCAAAAATATTCCAAACATAACACAAAACCAAACAAACTGAAGGAAACTGTCTCTTGGTATAATTGCCACTACCTCCTCCCTGCCTGTGTCATCAAATACCAGCACCTAAGCAAACTAAGCCTTGCACCCCAACACAACCTTGCTAATGACCTGATGAATGTACTGCTTTTCCTAAACATGAACACAAGTAGTTTCACATCACTGAACGTTACGTGGAGGGGGCTGGGGTCATCTCTGTCACACTGCCAACCATCCTCGCTGTGCTGATGGCTCACCTTCTGTGCAATTCAAGCCAACTCCTGCCTCATCACGCTCGTGTGAAGCCTCTGAATGCAGTGAGACAGGTGTCACAGAAAAGCCCACATGGAAACTATTAATTCTGCCTTAGCAAGCTTTTAGTAGTATCAAATACATACGTATGTCTGGTGAATACGTGGACAAAAGCAAAAGGGGAAATGAAAAATAATAACGTTCATGAAGAGAGGATAATCTGTTCTATACAACAAATGAGTTAGCAGTCCAGCTGGGGAAAACCAGGATGTGATCGGGGTACTAGCATAACATAGGACATTATGGGTCTCACCACAGAGGAGAAAGATTAAGTTTATACAGCAATTTAAAAGAAAATACCTAGAACCCCCTATCATGTAATACTTGGGTTTGGAGCCTTAAGAATAATACATACTCTATACCTATTTAGTCTGCTAAAACTTTTGTTCCTCTCTTTCTCAAGCAAAGTGATCAACTTTAACATACTTGACAATAATCAACCGCTTTAAGAAAACAGGAGTATTAGGAAGCACACCGCGTCTGTCACAAGGAACACGGGACTGCGGTCAGGATCTTTTTAACTGCAACCTTAAAAGCTGCGTGGCTTTTGGGGCTGGGGAAGTATTTCTAGCACTAATTTAAAACAAAGAGGAATGAATGCGGGAGAATTGAAGGCCAACTCAGAAGTACTAAAATGTAAACAATATGATAAGGTCAGCTAGAGAAGGCTGCAAGACCGAGAACTGAGCCACGAGCACTGCTCTTTTCTGCAGGCGTGTTCTCATACATTTTCAAAGGTACCATTCCCCCTCCGGCAGCCCAGCAGCCTTGGCATGAAAAAAAATGCACCAAAGGGATGAAAAATTCAGGTTCCACAGGCAATGTTAACTTTGAAATTTGAGTACCTGCCTCTGCATCCCAAGCAACATTCATCAGGTATAGTTTTGATTTATAACAGGTAAATAATTTAGCTAGTCTTTTGCTTTAAAAGAGAAGTTCCCTCTTCAGTAAGGAAATGAAAAAGTTTGCCTTCTTTTGTAACAGACAAGCTCTGTCACTGCAGTGACAGTGACCGATACACCACAGGTTACCAGTGAGGTAACACAAGCTATCCAGCACCTCTGAAGTTGGCTTACGAATTTTCTAGATCAAATATACTTCTGATTGTTCTTCAAAGGCTTGTAAAATCCCTGTGCTCTAAGAACTCCCGACTACGTTTCACCTGACCGCTTTTACCCTCTATTTCTGGTAGTTTATATTGGAAATGCTGACACCTCCAGTACAGCAGCGTGAAAGGCAACTCTAATTAAGCAGTGTGAATGAAAGCACCACTGTTTTCACAAGCAGTGCAACAGTGACTAGAAACGTATTTACTTTTACAATCTCCAGTTATTTCAGCTACTGAAGCACGCTTCTGAAGAGTTACAGCTTAGCAGAGTGCAGACAGGGCAGTTAAGGCCACAACTAAAATAATTCCCATTTCCTTGGGATGCAACCAGGACATCGTTCTTACCACTTTAGTAGGTAGTCGTTCAACTCTTTGGAGCTGTCAATAAAACATGGCTCGGTGCCTTTGACGGCATTGCAAGCCTCCCTCTGCAAGTGGGGGAATCGGGCCAGTGCCGGGGGACAGGAGCTCGGGTACCGCCTGCCCCTGGCAGGCAGTGCCAGGCTTTGCCCAGCTGGGTCCTGGGTATCTCCCAGAACGGAGACTGCAGCCTCCCCGGGCAGGCAAGTACCATTAAATAAATTAATATGAGCTGGGTTGCAGGCATGCAGGCACACAGGTCAGAATTATCACGTCCATGTCACTCAGACTGCTGCAAGACATGACAGCTCTTCTGCCGGCAAGTGGATCAGCTGTTAGCTATAACCCTTCACCACTTCAGTCATTAATTATGAAGCTTTCTCTCATCACTACCCTACAGAGAGTGTGCTGCATTTAAACATTTTCAAGGCTACAGCAGTCTTAGTAATTCTGAGATTTTTACTTAATCAATCTTTGCATTTGTATGCTGTATTAAGCACCTCTAAGAAATAGGAGTATTAATCAAACATCATTTTCTGTTATTAGGGTGGGGTTTCCATAAAATGGACTTTTTCACCCATACTGTTCTTCATAATTAAAAAAATGAAGCCTTTAATGAAGTCCCTGAAGTTAATACAGTTACAGTGACCTTCGAGCACTTGCAGAATTTTTACAGCAAAAAAGAATTTATTTCAGTTTGGCAATCTCACCATGCCCTTCTATTTCCAGAAATGGTAAGAACTGTCTGATTTGCAAGGGTGCACATTTCTGTGCTCAGTTAGTTTTCTGACTTCAAAAATCTCTCACAATCTCCGAGTGTGGTATGAAAGCCCACAGTCACTTCTCTATCAGGAGCATCTTTGCAATTAAGCCTACCGATACAGCAATTAAGACAGCAGTAGGGTAACAACACAATGCTGAGTAATTTCTTCCTATTATTAGCTACAGCTATTACTGTCAGAAACCTCAGTGTTCTCATATAAAAATGACACTCCAAAAACTTTCTCTGTCCCTTTCAGGAATGGGTCTCTGCCCGTTTCCTACAGAGCACAGAGTGAGTGCGTGTTGGGAGGAGGCAACCTTGCAGCTCTACACGATGCAACTGCGCAGCCTTGGTGACTACCTGCACCGAGCCAGGCTGCCTGAAAGGACAAGCTGCTGCCCATCAGCTGAGCAGTGGTATTTTGTCTCTTGCTTTCAAAACCTGCGTGTTTCAAACTGCACAGAAGCCAGGAGCCTGCTGCCCTGCTAAGGTAAGAAGCAGCAGCCGAGGCCAGCCAGCCTCCTTTCCCCCCGGCAGCAAAGAGCCCTGGGTGAGTTTGGGACTATTGCAACCTCCTGCTTTTTCCCCTTCACGCAGTGAATACAAAGCTCCTGCTTCACAACTGGTAAGGTTAAGGAAAACCATTGCCAGCCAGGTCTTGATTATTCCATTACCACTATATTCCCTTTTGCTCCCAGTCCTATGAAAATCCCATGACGTAAATTAATTATTACTCTGAGGGCTCAGGAAGTAAATTATTCCCCCCTGGGATGGCTCGCAGGCTGATTCTCAGAGGTATAGATGTCCTTTGGTGCCGCAGTGGCTAATTCCTAGCTGCTTATGAAATCTTGAACTCTAACCCAAAGAGTAAAACCTCCCACAAACATGGGGAAAATGAGGTAAGACCAAGGGATGCAGCCTCTGATTACACCTATGCAGTGTATTTACCTCACGCTAGCAAGGAGTAAAAGGTGGATAAAATGCACATGGATTAGCCACTAACAGTATCTGACCAGAGTGAGTGTGGAACCTAGTTCTGCCTGGACAGGTGCATTTAATCTGATTTAGGAACTGCACTCACTTCTTCAGGTTTTCTTCATAAACATGTGCACACCGAAACCACAGCACTTGACACCTAGACATGACATGGAGGAACCTGAGTCGAACTCATTTTGTATGCTTGGAGGATGCATGCAAACCCACAGTATCGCACACCAGTGAAGCATCCTCAGCCCTTGGCCAGGGTAAATTTTGAGCCAAGTCTCCCTTGCTGTTCTGTTGACAGTAGCGGGGTTCTGCCCTCCTCCAACAAACGCCTATTAACGTGAAGGAGAAGAGATCCAATCATCACAAACTGAGCACGATGACCCTCAGAGTAGCCCACATCTACATTAAGGAGCTGGGAATCAATTTCTCACTTGACAGACACGTATTAGCTGCTGCAACACACACCCATGCACGCTCTTACATCGCTGCTGCTTTTGTAGGGGCCACACCAGGAGTAGGGACTGGATCTAGCCTCTGAGTAAACAGAGAAAATGCCTACTCTGAGAATTCAGGCACTGGCACTAAAACAAGGCTCCAAACAGCTCATCAGCAGTGGGACACAACTTTGGCAGATCAGTAGCAGGAGTAAGTGCACCCAAAGGTGTTGGCAACAGCTGAGGGGCTCATCTGCAGCTTTGTATTTGTGGGATTAAGCACCTGCAGAGGCACATTTGCATCCACCACAGCGTTCATTGCAAACCTGCCCCTCGAGGATCTGTGCCCTTCTTCCCACTGTCAGCTTTTTCAGTGAGTGTAATCCTGGCGCTCTCAGCCTATGGAAAGATCCACCTCAGCTATAAAGTATTCCCTTCAGGAACCATAAAAAATTAATTATTCAGCAGCATGAGCCTTAAAGAATTTATTTTTGTTTGGCAGAAAATATCAACAAGCAAATGACAGTGCAGTGCTCTGCCTTGCCAAGACAAGGGGAAGGTTCACATTAGGGTTTAATGTCATGGCATCGAAACAAAAGCCCTCTTAACTCAAAGTCTGTTTAGTATCAGCCAGATTGAAACCAAATTCAGCTTTTGTTCTGCAAACCGCCTAACCATACACTACGCTCTCTATATGAAATGAGGCTTGCCATGCAAGATACAACCGTTCCTGCCAAAGCCAACAGGAGATGTTGAGGAGGATCCAAATGAAGTTTTTGATACCATGTGTAGCACATCTGTTTCTAATGTTCCTGCATGCCGTTTGTCTGATCACATAACGCAGTTCACCTACATCCAAGCGCTGCGTATGCATCTCTCCCTGAAATGCCCATGGCCATTCATGGGCACAAGACCGAAACCTTTATGTGCTGGGTAGAAAGGTCGGTTGTCCTTGCTACGCTATGGTTCTCAACACATAGCAACAACATGCTGCTTTCCTTTGTGTGCTGGGTAGAAAGGTCGGTTGTCCTTGCTACGCTATGGTTCTCAACACATAACGCTGCTTCGTGAAAAGATGCACGCAGGCCAGCCACAACAGTAGAAATACAATCGCTACAAGAAGGAAGTATGTTGATTATGTTGCTGCCCTCAATGCTCCCAGAAGATACCCACACTGGGGTCCATCCACACAAGCAAGGCTGAGCCATAGCACAACAGCAAGTAAATGGCAACAACCTATCCTCTCTGCCATCTCGTGCCGTGGGAGAGGAAGGGCGTGCTGTGGAACCAGACTGACGCTGTCGGCCAGCGCCTGCTGTATCAGCAACCGCTGCTTCCACACAGCATCATGCAAGTAAAGAGCATTTTGGTGCACGGCAGCAGTGACGCAAACCACACGGCAGCCTGCAGGCATGCTCCTAAGGCCGACTGCAGGTGTGCGCACACACGTGCACCCACGGGATGGGTTTTGACCTCTTATTTTTCAGTTGCGCTTTTGCTGCTTTGAGGCTTTAAGGATCATTAAATAAAGTTGCTGATTTTTTCAAATACTTAAGTGCCTACCTGGCCTTCTTGAAAATTTCTTTTTTCCTCACCTCGGCACTTTTCTACCTGTACATATGTTTGCTGTGTGGATGAATGATTTAGTATACTGAGCAATGTAAAACCATCTTGTTTGGGGTTTTTTTTCTTCCTCATATTATATAAGCCAAGCAGGCTGTAATTTGATATTCCCATGCGCTTTATTTCACGTAATCCTCAGAAAGACTACTTAAAAATGAGGTCGATGAAAGCAAGTGTGAAGGTGCAAAGGAGCGGTATTTTTTTATTGTTTACTGCTACACTCAGGTAACGCGAACTCCACGAATGACGAGATGCTGCTTTGCTCTGATGGAAAAGCTGGAGGCAGCAGGAGGGCTGAATAAGCATGAATTCTGCACCAGTCCCTTCGGGCTTGCGCTGCAAATGCCAATGCTGCGGCTACAGCAGCAATGTAAACATGGGGCCTCAGCTCCAGTTAGACCGCTCAGCACCAAATATATTCTGATCCTCTAAAATTATAATGGAGTAAGTGAAAAATACATAGGTGACAGCTGAAAAAGTGTTCCTCCTATACTAAGGAATCAAGCAGAAAATTTGCATTTACATTGACAGAACGGAGAAATTCTGCACTAACAGGCAGTGGGGGGAGAAAAGTAATTCCCATTTTTCATTATCACCACTCTAAATTTATTCTGATGGATTTCAAAAACCCAAAAGCAAAAAGTCAGTTTTAAAGAGAAAAAACAAACAAGTGCCTTTGTTGAACAAGTCTCCAATATAATCTCTGAAAGGAAGCACTGTTGTGCAGACAACCGGTCTTTTTAACGGAGAATGCTGACAATGGCACTTTCTTTAAAAAGTCCTTTGTAAGAAAGTGCTCTATTAAAACAAAAGTAATGTAAAAATAGCTTAATTAAAAATTAAATAAAATGCAAGAGCAGTCTGCTTCCTCTGGTTAGTTCGGCTCCCAATGGTTAATGCTGTGTTTTGGAAAATGTCTGTAGGACACAGTAGCATTCTCAGTAAGTGCGAGTCTGTCATCCAGTCACCTTAACCACACAAACACACCCATTTAAATAACAAATCATAGACACTGCCGATTCTGAAGAGCATTAGAAAACTCCATAAATGCAGGGGTTTGTTATGCTGCCCTGAGGTTCAGATGTGAATATCTTGCAAATGATTTTATCACCCATCCCCTTTCTTTCCACTGAAACACTACAACTTCCTTTGCTGGCACGGAGCAAGTGAAACCCGATCTCTGAAGAATGAGCTATTACTGCAGTACTAATAATACTCTCCCTGCCTCCCACTAAGATTTGCAATGTTTTAATGAACAACAGAACAATATTTGAAAAATAACTCCATATGTACATTCTGTAAACAGACCTCAGGCTCTTATACAGATTTGACCTGAAGTGCACTGTACTGTACTGTCTCCACAAAAATGAAATTTTAGTCGAGTACAAAGAAGTACATTTATATGCAGGCTCTGAAAGCAAGTGCCGAGGGTTCGTCATGCAGCAAAATTACTTCTCTGCCCACCCAGGATGGAGTAGGACAGTCTTCTCCTTTGCTGCAGTTTACCGTTTTTTACTGAGAGGTGATCAGCGCGTGCTGCTGGGCTTCAGCCTCTGCTCACGGGACCTGTCCTCTCTCGTACCCAAACACGACTAAAGGTCACTCTCACTGGCCCCACAAGTCTCCTGTCACTTGCTGCACCGCAGCACAGCTTCAGAGAGGACGGGCGCCAGCCCTGCTGGCCCCAGGCAAGGGGCTGGTGCCCAGGGCACTCTTGGGGGGCACTGGGGAAAACCCCTCAGCTTGAGGAGACCATTACAGCTGGGTCACTGGCTTCCTCTGTGGGGACTCCAGACTCTGTTACGGAGAGCACGGAGATAGACCCCAGCTGCTGCTCAAAGTATCTGGAGAGGTAAATCTCTGCACTTACCATTTTACCAGCTAGAACCAGGTTGCTCCCAACTCAACAGCTCAACGTTACGGGTACCCCTTCTGAAATCGCGAGCTGGTCCTGTGCACTAGGCACCTACCACAACCCTTCAGAGTCACTCTGGGCTGAGGCACCAACAGCCTGGGTGTTTTGGGACTAAACTTTTAGTTTCCCATGTCATTCATCACATCTCACACCTGATGCATGTAAAGCAAACACCTCGCACTGGAATGAGACAGGGTGGTAGAAATAACCTAACAATACAGTGAATCTTATACTTGAAAAGCTCAAATAAAGCTTCAAATACCAAAGATGGCTCCAAGGTCTTAATACATCTTTTAAAGTCATCATTACTACAACCCCAGCTGTAAAAGATCACCAAATTAATTCAACATTTATTAGCACATCAGGCATGTTAGATGCACGATACACTAATCCAGCACCTTTCATGGAGAAGCGACTCGCGGGATACTCTGCGTGGCGCACTCGCGCCGTGTCTAACTTAGGGTCACAGCTAACATTACTTCTCCTGCTGAAGAGCCTCTGACCCCACTAATAGCTCTACTGACCTTAAGTGAATCATTGGAGGAACACATTACCATTTAACATAGGACAAGGCAGCAGGACCCAGCCCTTAATGACTTATATTTTCTTATTTTACTTGGCAGTTGTCCTTAAATTCATCTAACAACTTCTCTCAGATGTTCCTTTAAAAAGAATTTCATTTTTTTTTCTCCCTGTTAGTTAGCACAATTAAAGACTACTGGTTTACCTTAATGGAGTGATTTTTGCTTAAGTTGTCTGCACTCCCTGAGGAGTTATACTTACATCATGCATGGAGTCAAGAAGTTTAGTCAGTTGGTAGAATCTCTGCCAGCTTTGCCCAGAGTTACTTGGACATTTAGTTACCATCTTCTTTAGCTCTTTAATGTAATTTGCCCTCATTTCTTCAAAGGCAGCTTGGCTTTTGAGACCATCCTTGGGAACTGTCATTGAAAAGACAGTCTTAGATTAATATTAACTGTATTGCTTATTCTTTTGATGCACATACTTACAAAAAGTTACACTAGTTAATCGATGAAAGAATTACACCTTTAAGCAAAGTCCGTAATTTAACAGACATTGGTAAGGAATCAACAGTATCATACAGATTTTCAAGTGATTCAAGCATCCTCTCCAGATCTGTGATTGTAGAAGCTGTGGCAGAGGACGAGATAACATCTCAGAAATACGACACATGCTAACCTCATGCTGAAACTGTTTTTAATACAACCCAACCACAAAAAAAAAAAAAAAAAAAAAAAAAAAAGAAAGCAGCAGATGGATCAAGGATATTTTTTTTAGAAGTTGAAGACGTGATTTATGATGAATGATTCCCCACACTTGGCAGAGGAGGGGAAGGTAAAGAATTACAGCTGTTATGTGCAGAAATGCTAGACCAAGTGACACGTTTTTATGCCATCAAGTAAAAATCTAAAATTTCTTTGAATCTTAGTAAGCATCTGCATAACACCTAGAACAAACAAAGCCATTATTCTGCATGAAACAGAAGACTATTTTCCAAACAGGCATCCTGACCCAGTGTTTGACCACGACATACAGTTGCAAGCATTTCTAGTGTCCTATCAAAGTTCCCATCTGCCAGAGGGATCATTTCACAAATGGGCTAAAAGAGTTTTCTGATACTTTTTACTGTGAGTGATATCAGCAAGGCTAATTACAAAAGCAAATACACAAGACCTTATTGCAGCCTATCAGTACTTAAAGGGGGCTTATAAAAAAGATGGCGGCAAATTTTTCAGCAGGGCCTGCTGCGACAGGACAAGGGGGAATGGCTTTAAACTAAAGGGGGGTAGATTTAGACTAGATATAAGGAAGAAATTTTTTATGCTGAGGGTGGTGAAGCACTGGAACAGGTTGCCCAGAGAGGTGGTGGATGCCCCATCCCTGGAAACATTCAAGGTCAGGTTGGACGGGGCTCTGAGCAACCTGATCTAGTTGAAGATGTCCCTGCCCATGGCAGGGGGGGTTCGACTAGGTGAGCTTTAGAGGTCCGTTCCAACCCAAACTGTTCTATGTTTCTTTACAGACTGCAAACACCCTTGCACTCCAGCAGTTCTGCCCCAAACAGGAATGGCTTATAGGATCAGATCTCTAGGAAAACCCCAAAGAGGTTTTTAAAAACATCACGCAAAATGTTCTGGTGCTTTAATACCTGGATTGGTTGAATACTGCTTAACCATCAACCTTATTTTTCTACTCTGCATCTCTTAATGATAGTCCACAGAATGAAAATAAAATACTACGCTATACAAGAGTGAGTTTATTTTCTAAGCAAACCAGAAAGGTATGTCAGAGTAAGCTAAATGAGAAGTTACTTATTAAAAAAGGAAAGAAAAAAAAAGGTGATCTTCCAATTTAGCTTACCCTGACTTAACATCTCGACAGAAATTGTCTTGTTCATCCGTCCCCTTCTCTTTGAAATCCTGTGAACTGCCTTCTATTCCACTGCAATCACATCATAAGCACGTAACAACCGCTCAAATGGCTCCACAATAGAAGCTTTAAGAAAAAGCACCAGTATCTCCTATCACCAGTATCTACCAGAGCAATTTAGCAATGGAAAACAAGGAGGAGCTCTACCACCACATGAGCAGCAAGGACTTGCGACCATCAAGTGCTGGAAGGGGGCACAAGGAGGAATCTTTAGAAAAAGCCTAGGAGGAAACGCACCAACCTGCCTAGCACTCAGTAAATATTATATATTTATATTATATAAACATAATATTTAATTTTTAAATTCTAGATGCCAAATCTCTCAGTCAGTCAGCTGACAGATAGAAGAAACTGTCTGGAACAGAGGTACAAATTCAGTTCAAGCTGAATGACTACTGAGACACCAATCAAGATGAGTGAAGCCATCAGAGCATACTGTGGCCCTTACACAAAATGCACGGGCTTTACAGTTCCTTTAGTATTTACAGGCCTGTATTCCTACATGCTGCTTAAAGACTGTTAGAGCCACTCTTTCTTTGTCTACTACTACGTATTTTACTGTTCTGTCTGAAAATTATTATACCATCACCCCAGCCAGATTATTAAGAAAGAAAGAAAGAAAGAAAGAAAGACCACAAATAAAGAGAACTCAAGCAAAACATGAAATTCTGGAGGTTTGCCCAGTGTTTCTGATTTTACTTATTAAATGCAGCAATGCTTTTGGCAAGCTCCCAAAATCTATGGTCTGTGGAAAGCAAGAAAACAATTGAGTTGTAGTTGTAATGTGTGGTTTCTTCCACATGTAAATGGAGTGAAAATTCCTTGATGTGGTTATCATGAAAGTTTCAGAATAACTTGTACTCTGCTCATCACACGATTCAATAAAAAATTTTAAATGAAAACAAACCTGGTGTTTGTTATAAGGTTGTATCAAGGTGCAATCATTCAAAACCAGGTTTGCTGCCCTTCACATGACACTTTCTGGGTTTTATCACTGTCTTCATTTCCATTTCGCGCTCTCTCTCTCATGTAAATATCCTGATTCTCCCAAAACAAACTATTTTTAGTAGGTTTTCTAGTGACCGTGGTGTGCGTTTCAAAGGGACCCAGCTAGTTGAAGTTAATTGGCCAGGCTGATCTTGCCAAACAGATTAATAATAATAACTCAAGTCATTAGTTAGTCTCAAGAGGGTAGAATAAGAAATACCTAGCTTAAAGAAACTTTGCTATGGCTTTACAACACCTTTAGGCTCTTTTTCTAAAGATTCTCCCCCTTCAGCGCTGATTATGAAGTAGCAGAGCCAGATCTCCAATCCAGACACTCTCTCAAGAACATTTTGGGAGCTAGACTCCCCCGAGCAAATCCACGTTAAGCACTGCTAGTTGATTCTGGAAAGACCGCGAGTGACAACCTTCAAAAAAGCCCATTTACCCCCCAGGGCTACCCTGGAGCATACCAGCTCCCCAGTCCCAGTTTCACCAGCAGACCATCTCCTCGAACCCTCGGTGGAGCGGGACCCAGTGGTCAGACCCTGTGGGCTGGGACACAAAGCGCTCCCCAACCAGTGTCATCTCTCCCCATCCCAGGGAGCTGGAACGGCTTCAATGGGAGGGAGGGAGGGAGGGAGACAGCTGAACCCAAAAAACTTAACAGCTCCAGGAGGTTTCTGTTAGCGGATCCAAATCCCCTCCAGCCGGAATGGGAACTGCAGCTTCACGTCCTCCTTCAAAGCCAAGTACTTTAACCACAGAGCTACCAGCTGGGTGGGACAGGCGAGGTCTGAATGAAAGGCACGGTGGACAGGGAGAAAGTGCCCATCCCACCACCTTGCCTGAAAGGGTTGCCACTCAGCTTTGCTGGATGCTGCAAATCCCTTCATAAGCACCTAACTCTGCCTGCAGCCAATGTGCCCATGCCATGGCTGGGGACTCGGGAGGCTCCTGGGTGTCTAAATCTGCCGCTGCATCAGCCCGCTCTGGTGTCCTTTAGTGGTTTCAGTGATAAGCGCCTTCCAGTGCTGCACAACTAACGCCTGCTGCTTGCAATTATTTTCTTCTCTCACCTTGCTGGGGCAGAAGATGGGGTGATGGGAGAAGACAGCAAGATCTCAAAGGGTTCGTTGGGCTCTGCTCGCCACTGAATGGGGAGACGCTCTGTGCAGCATGAGCCCGGGCAGCCCCCGGCCCCGGCCCTGCTGCTGACAGCTTGCAAGTGAAAGCCAGAATAAGCACAGCGGCCCCTTTGATCTCCCGCTCCTCCTCTCCCCGTGCAATGCCCCCACATCCAGCCTCCTTCTGCCAGGGGAATTCTTGCCTGGTGAGTTCACTGAAGTGACATCATGAATGCCCACCAATCGAGCTGATGCATTATCTCATCATGATGTCACTGAGTGGATCCCACAAAAAGGAGCATGATTATATGAAGAAAGTTTGTTTACAGGTAATTGGCTTTTTGATCAAGACTGATGAAAAAAGTAATGTACAAACTGCCTGTGTATTTATACAATTGTACTGGGACAGGAGTTTTTCAATATTTTCAGTAAGGTAAGATCAAGAGATCTGCTAATTACTACACAGTGCTGAAACAAACACCAAGATGTAATTTTGTATCATAAGAAAACTCAAAGCATGGCACTCGAGAGAAAAATAAAGCGTGCACTGTCATTTATTAAACTTTCAGAGCCCTATAAAAGGGCTTACCATTCTCAATTCACTCGGCATTGGAAAATTACCCATTTTGCAGTACAGGCAATGTACATCTGTCAATCTTGAAGGTGACGTTAAGTCACCCAAACTGGTGGCTTTGAGTGTTGAGTGGGGATTTCTCCCCAGTCCCCACAGCTGTTGCACTTTGGCACGCCTGGCCGACTCGAGTGGTTCCCGTACAGAGAGGGGGGCCAAAGCCCCTTGCCCGGCCACTCCTGTCCTTCCAATGCACATGACACATTCAAGCTGCAAAGACACTTCCCATGCTAATGGAGAGTGAGATCTGAAGATAAGCCTGGTTTTGTGTCTTAGGTTTTATTCCTGCAGCCCTGCTGGAAACAGTTTGGCTCTTTTGTCACATTAGTTAAAATCACTGCACCTCTTTGCGAATTGGAATATTTTCAAGTATTCCCATGTAACCACGAACCTAACTTACCTGTGCTTAACAGCAGCAAAACTTTCATTATAGTGTACTCCTCAAAGCTAAGCTGCAAGCGAACAAACTGCAGACTGATCTGGTGCATCCCCTGGCACAGTTCAAACATAGCAGACTGGCGCATCCGTTCCCTGCAAAAAGAAAGAAACAAAATCCAGAGGATAAATACGGGAGCGCGCAACGTGCACGGGGCAGCCCACGCATGAGGAAAGCGAGGTGCGACCTGGAAACCAAGCACTGATTGCGCAGAGGTCAGTAAGACACACCGCAGCTACAAAGTTCAGGTTAGGTAAGGGATCTGGGGACCATGAAGACGAAGCTGGAGCCCTGCCAGCCCCGGAGGGCTGCCTGGTCCCCATGCTCCTGGGCTGGCAGGAAAAACCACTGCCTGTGAGCTTTGGGGGACCTGGGCATCGCCTTGCTCAACTCCTACACCATCCACAATGGATGGCTGAGTTCACTTCACTACCTGGCAGGCCACAGGCAGCATCAACCTTCACCCCCCTAAAAGGAACAGAAACAAATGTAATTTGAGTTTTATACACTGATGATGTTAATGAACTGGCAAAAATGTTTTAAAATGTGTCTGAATTGTCAGCGTTTGTTCAGCTCTGCCCTGGCTGATGAAAATGAGCTTGCTGAAAGGGTCAGAACAGGGGAACCTACACCCATTGCACGCATGTTTTAAATGATACATCCCCCATCAGCTGACGTACAGGTAGAAACAGGTTTCAGAACTGTTTGGTGCAGAGATGAGCTGGGGGAGAGGATGGCCAAGGAGGACTGACGGCCTCACACCTGCAGCCCACACCACTCAGAACAGTCAGCCCTGGCCCCAGCCCAGCAGCCTCCAAGGCTGCCTGCAGCCACGGACAACAGGAAAACCCATGGCAAAGAGCTCCGCTGCCCACCGTGCACGGTCAGGTCCACAAGCCAGCAGGGCCCTAGGATCAGGGATTTCCACCGTGCCAGCAGACATCTTGACTCTTCTCATCCTGAATAACACAGTCCTGTAAAAATACGGCTGGCAGGTCTGGAAAATGGGAAGTGGTTTAACAAAAATAAAATAAAATGCATGACTTCGTGTTACTGCCTTTATGTCTACTGAGGAGTCTGAAGTTAAGAAACAATTGGGATGACCACTGCCTCAGCCAGCAGCACTTATGCATTCTTCCCAAGTAACCTCCATTTCAAAATCTCCGATTACTGCTTTTCCTGAAAATGCAACAGGTCTAGCTCCAAGGATGAAAGTGTAGGAACAACAAGGAGAAATGATTTCCCAGTCACTAAAGTTCTCGTTAATATACTACACTGGACCTCCTACGGGGAATTCTTAGTCAAATTGTTGCAATGGTCTCTTATTCAAACACTGAAATATTCAAAAAATTCTGTATGTTTTTTCCCAAAATAATAATCTAAGATAGCCTGGAATAAACAAGTATATAAGACGACAATCTCGTTCATTAATACAGATTTTTGCCTGTTAAATCATAAAATAATAAGGAGGCATAACTTGTATCCAGTTTACTCTTTTTTTTTTTCTTTAAATACACTATGATACACTTATTTTCAGACCTTATCTCTCTTCTCTGAGGCAACCCCAGGCTAACCTATCCTGCACAAGTTTCAGGCAGAATTAGTTAGGATTTTGCTATACTTCTAAAGCCGCTATCCCAAACCACAACAGCTACAGTGAAGAGTCACTGAACTGCTTGTCTCATTTTGAAACTATGATATATATGCGGGTATTTAGACAAGGCACTATAATTGTTCAGTGACCACTACTTTTTTTTTTTTTTAAATTACTGAACAACAATTGTCTATATTTCTTCAAACATTTTTTCACATAATTGGGGAATTGGATGAAGTTCAGCTAATTATTTTAACCAAGCAACTGCCTTTTCAAATATACAAATTGGCTGGTGAAAGAGAAGAATCATACTGTGTGCAAACAAAGACTGACGTAATCTTCCTGGTGTTTTATTTCACTACTGCCAGAGCAGATTTTATTTTCCTCCTTAATACTAATAAAGCAGACTCCCCATTGTTATATGGGCTCTGCACTTTTCCTCCGCTCCACCCTCTTCTTGAGACTAAGAACTTCCAGCTTCTTCTATTTTTTTTTAATTTAATAGTAGTAGTAATGCCATGTTTATTTTTATTATGCATCATGGACTGCAGGGAAGAAAACGAATAGAAGAAAATAGTCTTTGAACACTTTGGACAGTGACTGAAATACCACTTGGCCCTCTGTTTGAGAAGAGCAGCCTCCGCTGCTGGATGCACGCAGGCACAAGCACACAAGCCCGGTCGCGTGCTGCAGAGGACTTACAGATGCCACTTGCACGCTCAGTACCGGTCACATGCTACGAACGCACACAGACCGACCCTGAGTAACTGGGATCGGGTAAAACAGAAAAGGATTTGCAGAATTAAAAGACGCACACGAACGGGCATTTCTGAAGCTGCTGTGTCTGGGGTCCTGCTCCAGCCCCACGTCTGCCCGAGGCTGGTGGCCACCATCCAAGGCTTGCGGCCAACCCAGCACAGCAGCACCTGTATCTCTCCAGTATTTGCCCACACATCCCAAGTGTGCCAGGATGTCCTTCACGTTTGGCCACTGCATGACTCAGCCTACCCCCTGCGGGGACATCACCCTAAACCAGCCCGAGGTCCTCCTGCCTGACAGGTTGTTACTGCCCAGAGACCGAACAGCTGCAGGCACCTCTGAGCTGACCCAGAGACAGCTGGGGAAAAAGACCCCGAAAGACCCCAGAAAGTGATCTCCCTCCCACTGCTCCTGCTCCCCTCCCTCTTCCCAAAATTAGCAAATCCAGGTCTAGGACACAGATAATGGTGGCTTCTAATTGACCCCTGCCAGTAGGCTCAGAGGGATACATACTGAAGTTGAAAGGCAAATGATAAGGGACATTTGTATTTTAAAAAAATGCATTTTAAGGTCTATCTCAGACTGCTAAGGACTAGCAGGACTCAAAAAAAGAACAGTCTATTATATCCATTACTACTTTTGCAGGACACCAAAGTTAGTTTCTCCAGCCTCAGAACATAAAGCAGCTGCCACCACCCCTGCCTGCGTTTGACCTCCACAGACATGAGAAGCGCCAGACCTCTCATCCGATACCACAAGCCACACAGCAAATAAAACAAAACTTTTTGAGGTTTTGTCTCAGGTTTCTTATGCTTTCACTAAATAGCGTGGCAAAACACTCTCTGTGACAGCTAACCTAACAAGTATCCTGACTCAAACCCCCCTTTTTTTTTTACATTGCATTGCACTTTTTGTGACATTTTACTTGTTCTCTCTTTCTGTTTTTCTTTGTATTTGTTTTGCTTTTATATGATCACCTAAATAGAAGAATTTTAGTAAAAGTCAGGGGGGTTTTGGCTGGTTTTTTTCTTTGTCTGTCTTAAATATTTAGTCTTTTATCTACTTAGAAATATTGATCTCTAGTTTACCCTCAAGGAAAACCTGATGGCATTGCTTGTAGTGAGATAAAATTATACACAGAACTAGTTACTAAGTAGTTTGTTTAACATACAGCAAACCTGTAATTTCAAATCAGTTTCCCTCCTGAAAAATCAATTCAGTTGATTTATTACTTATTTACAAATTATTACTAACTAGTTAATTCATGACTGTTTAATGTAAGATAAGCATTTTGTGGGAGTTTACAGTATTCAACTTTGCATTTGATTTTTAACCCACATAGTGTGAAATAAGAGGGTACACAGCTTTCGGAAAATTCAGATGCTGATATCCAGATATTCCAATACCATGAAAGTAACAACAAAATAAAGCAAAAGAAATGGCTCACGTATTAAAAGAGATGGGGCACACAGAAATTAGGGCATGTCAACATAACATGAACAAAGTTATTTCTTCCTTACCAAATGCCTCATCTAAGAATAAATACCATCAAGTCATCACAAACGCCAGTACCACCATAGGGAAAAATGAAAACAAACCTCTATGTTGCCTTCCCCCCGCCTGTAGTTAATTCATGACTGTTTAATGTAAGATAAGCATTTTGTGGGAGTTTACAGTATTCAACTTTGCATTTGATTTTTAACCCACATAGTGTGAAATAAGAGGGTACACAGCTAGCTTTCGGAAAATTCAGATATATCCAGATATTCCAATACCATGAAAGTAACAACAAAATAAAGCAAAAGAAATGGCTCACATTAAAAGAGAGATGGGGCACACAGAAATTAGGGCATGTCAACATAACATGAACAAAGTTATTTCTTCCTTACCAAATGCCTTTTTTTCCTTCCCCCCCCCTGTTTTTTTTTAATTAAAAAAAAAAAAGGGGGGTGTGTGCAAAAACTGACCAACCAAGCCCAGTTCTACCTCTGACACAGCATATAAACTTATTGATGTGGAAAACGGAGAATGTGAAGATCTGGAATATAGGGGCATGTATCTTTATGGGGACATTTAAGAAGGTAAGTATATTTAAGTAATAAAAGGCGTGGAGCCAAAGCTCTGAATCCACTGTGTGGATATGCATTCAAAAGTGGTGTCATTAGCTCAGTTTAGCTTAATCCTCGTTCATAATAATACGCTTTAAACTTTACACCTTAAGTTAATCCATCTTAAGTTCCCCAAGTGTCTCCTTACAGGCTTAATTTAATGCCCGGCTCACATTCTGCCTGACCTTTCCCACAGCCACAGCACTGCGGGCAGGCAGAGCAGCCACAGCCAGCCCATTCTCTCCAGCTACTGCTCTGCCCAATTTCTATCTGCTCCTGCAGAGCCTCTTTGGCCACAGGTACCTTGTGTTAACTGGTCACTGAGTTGCTCACCACATCCCCACTGGAACTGAACTGCCGCTGCTTTTCCCTCCTTTCCCCCGTGAGGAAGACGAGGTGGGTACCTCCACTGGCAAAGCTCTCCAAGGTACATCAACCGCCTTGGTGGGAAGAGGGGTTTTGATCCTGCTGCTGGATTTCTCTCAATGAACTGCAGCAAACGTGTTCTTAGTTGAGAGACTCCCTGGTACTTTCCATGAGTTTGTCATCTTTTTCTCTCTACTTGATCTGGGATCTCCCCCTAACCCCATGCAATCTCTATGTCCTCGCCTCTCTCATCTCTGCCACCCTTATTCCCAAATTGACTCCAGATCTATCTACCTTCGACGGGCAGGCTGCATGGAGACCAGCTCTGTGGTACCAGCCCAACACCTCAGCCTGTTTCATCCGGCCCAACACCTCAGCCTGTTTCATCCTCAACATCTACCCACGGAGAGCTGAATACGCGGATGAGAAAGTGGCAAACGAACCCAGCTCCTCCTGTTCCCCTTCTCCGTGTAAGCAGCCGTCCTTTCACACAGGGGCAAGCGACGAGGCAAATGGTTTGAGCACTTGGCCGAAATGGGACTGATGCACCAAATCACCAAGGGATGAGCCACCCAACTACAACAGAGATGTAGGATTTGAGCAGTCACACCGGGAGAGGAGGGATGGTTTAAGGAAACTGTTTAAGACAAGGCATCCTAAATACCAAACCAGTCATATACCTCATTAATACCTGTAGGTGACCTCCACAGAAACCAAACAGCCACATCAAAAATTGTGAAACTACAGGCACGCTGTACAGAAACAACTTGTTATGAATAAGTAACTTACAATTTATGAAGTCATCATAAAGTCTAGTATCGTAAATCTCTTTGTTGAGGATGGAAACTGCAACTCAACCTACCGTAACCAAAAAGAGGAACCCACATATCAAGGAATATTCACTCACAGGCGAAACTCAGCCTAAAACCAAACCTGATACCATGCTTTATTTACTTTCTTATATATACTATTCAAAGCCGCAGCACAAGGCATCTTCCTAAATTAGACAGGGAAGCGAAGAAAGGGAAAGCTGTGGTGGGTGTTTTGAAGTTTCATCAGTACTCGAGTGGCTTGCTGATAATCCCAAGAAAAAACTGAGCAAAGGCATCCCCTTTCACAGCACCTCAGAGGAATAAACGTGCAGCTGACTTAGTCCCTTGGCCTCTGCAGCTTGGAAAAGACCAAGCAACACTTGTAGCAAAAGTCTGATGTCAAGCAGATTCCTTGTGTTTCCTCATTTTAGATTTTTTTTTGCCCTATAAGAACTGTTTCCAATTTCATAATCAAGAGCCTTGCCTTTGCTAGACTAAAACCTGTATCCATTTGAAGCCTGTCCATCATTTAAAATGATTTCAGGGAAATTCAGAAAGCACATTACACTGTAACAAAAGGAAAACAAATAAACAAACAAACAAATGCAACCCAACAAGAAAACCTGCCAAAGGCCCGAAGGTCAAAACCATTTTGGAAACCTCAGAAAGCAAGGTATGCTTTCCACCATGCCAGAAGGGGTCAGTTTGAACTTGGCAGAGAGAGGAGTGAAACATCACCAGACACCTTTAGGGCAAGGCACGCAAGCTGTGGATAAAGGGGGAAAAAGACCAGGGACACGGGACCACAGAGTCCCTTGTTCAGCTGCTCAAACCATCTAATCAGAAAAGCCCTTGGCCTGAATTATCTTACCTGCCTTAGGAGGGGTTCACTTGTCTGGAAAAAGTTTTGAGGTTCTTGGGGAAAGAAAAAAATGAACATATTATTGTAACAACAATTTACTCTTTCTTGAGGGAGTATTCTACTTCAACAGCTCCATCATGAAGAACAGTGGGAACAGAACGACACTCCCTAGCAGAAAACTGAACCTATTCTTCCGTGTAAAGGGGCAATCACTGCACCGCTTTGTGTGCGGCGGCACTGGGAAACACTGCGCATCATTCTGCTCAATGGACTGTACCCAGACACCTGTTTCCCATCTTGAAGCCATTATAAACGCAACCAAAGTCAGCAGTACTGAGCAGCATCATTAAGTTATTGCACTGATCAAAATCCAAGCCAAAATACATGCAGAATTCAGGCAAAATTCAATTATGACTTTTCATTCAGCACTTATTTCTTATTCAGCACTTTCTAATCTCTGCTCACTCTGCAAGCCACAGCAGAAAGAGACAAAAACATACACCCTTCAACTCTCTGCCTTCAACTCTTAAAGCTTTAGAGCCATCTCCTTCCAGGAAGGCAAAAAATACCTGTTACCTTGCATCAATGGCAAATGTGGGCACTCAATCCTGTTGAAATTAATGGCAGTTTTGTCACCAGTTTCTACTGGAGAGAAATTTGGGTCATGCCCATTTTTCCTTTAACTTGTCAGTAAGCCAGCAGAAATAAATACCCCATCTTCAGCACCACCAGCGACCTCCTCCTCCTACTAGATAAGGCAGCAGATGCTCTCCCTAAGCAGTAAGGGATAGAGAATTCAACTATTATCCTGCAGTTGGTTAAACTGCCATGGATAAACATAGGCTGGGAATTAGGTAGTTTATCTAGGAAAGTGTTAGCCTAGGGGTAACATAAAGGTGACAGCCTCAGACGACCACCCTGCTGCCTACACAAGCGATAGCAGATCTCATCCAGGTTACAACATCACAGCCCCTGGCTGCCTGCTCTATCATGCTGCTGGAAACACTGTCCTTGTACCAGGCCCAGGGAAAAAAACAAACCAAACCAAACACAACACAAAGTGCCACTGCCTCAGCCCCCAGTGACAGTCTGGGTTTTCCGCACACTCCTGCATTCCCAGGCCATTTTGGCTGATGCCGCTGAACTGCCTGATGCAGCTATGGCCCATGTACATGCTCCTTCATACAGAGGCAGGCAGGGGCCAGTAGTCATGCCTTAAAGCAAAGCTGCGAGACCTGCCACCAAACATCACCTCAGCTCCTCCTGCTGCCCCTAAATCCCTCTGCCCTGTCCTACCTGACTTTAGCCACTACTGACAGTCAGCATTTCTTCTCTCTACCTAGAAGGCGGGGAGAAAAAAACCCTGTGCCCTATTAATCTGACACAGCAGCAAGGCCTTGGCACTACCTTCTACTTTGAAAATAAAGAGGTTTTATGGCGAGATCCTCCTGCAGCAGCAGGGAATTGGCTTGAGGGTCCTGGAGATGCCTCCTGCTGCTGTGTTCCTGCAGGAATCTGATATGCAACAGGAGAAAGATGCTCCCTGCAAGGAAGCACAGTATGCAAAAAGACAGTTTTCCTGCTCTAAAAGTTGCTGAAAGAGAAGTACCTCAGTAATGATCTCCCCCCACCAACCCTGCCACAAGAACGTGTAAACCCACTGTTACCAAAGAAAGACATTTAACCCCACAAGCTTCTCTCCAGGTGACTGGGATGCTGCAGACTGAGGGGTGTGTAGCTGGCAGCACTGGCACTGCAGCAACGACCTTGGCAAAAGAAGCTGCCGAACCCAGGACAAAACAGGGATTAGACTGAGGACCACCAATGCTGAACACTGACAATCAGACGAGGAAGGTCATTTCACATTAAAACAGATCTACAGACGTAGCTGGTATTTTGTGGGCTTTAGCCACCCAGGCATACAAACTTGGCAATTTTTACACTGAACTTGAAGGAGTCAATCCTGAAAATTAGTTTTCTCCCAAGAAAGTCCTCCTGGTGATCCTAGAGAATACAATCCCAGGTAACTGATACTAAGAAATTCAGAGCTGCTTTAAAGTTTCAGCTAAATGTCCTCCTGTTATATGCCTATAAACAAAGGAACTGGCAACAGCTCATGGATAATGATTGCCAAAGAAGAGTTTCAGCTCCCAATCAGTAACAGAGAACTTGTGCTAAAATCCAACTTAATAATCACCCAGTTATGTAACCCTAAAATCCCAAGCACATTAATAGCAAAAAACCCCAAGTATCTGCTGGAATTAACAGTTAATTATGCAGTTAGCAGAATGCTGATACCAAATACTCTCTTTTTGGTTTGTATTTGCATTCCAAAAGAGACAAATCACAGTTTAAATGAGAAAATACATAATTATGCCTTTACCAAAATGCTTTTTCAATACCACATTCAATAATAAGTGATGGTAATGTACACATGACAATAAATACTCTTTTTAAGTTCATCAGAGAAAGGTATCACCAGCCAGCAAAGGTGCCCATTTGGTATCATTTTATACATCCATTATGCCAGGGCTCATTGTCACTTGGCAGTGGTTCATCAGCAAAATTACTGCTATATTCCACATGCAGCAGCAATTCTCCTCTTGTGCCAACAATGCCTCAGAAATCAAGACTTTGCTCACGCTGTCATGCAAAGCCTGGCATTTTCTGGAAGTCAACCGAGACATGCCTTCCTCTCATACCAGTTTAGAGAAACTACTTCCTAATTTTTCTTTTAATCTGGAAGATTAATATTTAACTCTATAGGGGAAGTAGCGAAAGGAAGCACTATGCATGTGAAAGGCATTTGGAGATGCCACCAAACAGCTCATTGATGTGCAGAAAGATTAAAGCAGCACCACGTTCAGACAGACACGTGAAAGGAACAAACCTCTTCTCTATCCTAGCCCTTCCTGCCAGGGACCTTGAGAGAAGTGAAAAGACACCCTCCCAAAACGCTTGTGGATGTCCCAAAGTCATGCTGAGTCAAGACTAAGAGAGCATAATTATGCCAAGTTAAATGTAAAATCATCGAGCAAGTCTTCATGCTAAAGTCATAAAAACTAACAGTCAAACCCCTTCAAACACATCACAAGCTGGAAACCTGCCAGAACATCCACTGGGCCAACAGATGATCAAGATGAAAAAGAAGCATTTGAGAAAGATCAGGCCATAGCAGAAAAGTTAAATAAAATCTCTGCATCAGTGCTCTCCGTAAAGGAGTCCAGGAAGGCTCTGCACCAGAGTCTCCCATTTCAGTAAGCAAGTGTGAGAACTAGTTTCAGATTAAAGTGTGACTAGAAGAGGGTTTAGAAAAAAAAAAAAACAGTAAAATGAATAGTAATAAATCACCAAGACCAGATGGCATCCATCCATGAGCTGTAAAGTAACTTAAATATGGAATTGCTGAACTACTAACTGTGCTGTGCAGCTTATTGCTTAAATTGCCCTTATAAAAGGCGTGGAAGGTAACAAACGTGACTGATTTCTTAAAATGGGTCTGGGAGTTGGGAGGGAGCACTCAAGAGACCAGAGGCTACTAAGTCTCATTTCTATATCTAGCAAAATGATTGAAAGAGGAGCATTAATAGATAAATAAGTATGCTATAAGGGAAGAAAGTCAGTGCAGCTTTGGCAAAGAGAGGTCACGTCTCACGAATCTGTAAGAGCGCTCTGACAATAGCACAAGGATGTTCTGGTTGATACAGGCAACGTCTGTATGACAGAAATGCTTTGCACATGCCAGGTCTAGCTGCATCCCACGGCCATATGGGGTGAGACCTAAGCAAACACCAACCCTCTCCTCCTCCTCTCCTCTGCCCTGGTTTCCACACAAAGGAAACTGGGGCGTGCAGCTTGGGTATGGGCTGCAATACCGTCTGTCGGCGTGCCAATATGGGTAATTACTGGTCTAGGACCTCCTGCACACTGCATTTTCCATCAGGAGGTATGCGAGGATGCAATCACGGCAAAGTTGGATTTTAAAGCTATTAAGATGATCTCCTGAAAGCTCTTAAAGAGAGCTTAGGGATAAGGAGGAGGGCTCTTCATGGATTATTAGTAGCTTAAAAATAGGAGACCAAGGCTAATAATAAATGGACATCTCTCACAAGTAATGGAGGTTACTAGGGAAGTCTCACAGAGCTCTGCACTGGGGCCTGGGCTGAAAACTGTACTCATACATCATCTGAAAAATGTCAGACCTATGGAAGTGACAGAGCTTGCTGATGACTCCAGACAATGAAATCAAGAGCTGCCTGTGTAAAACTGCTGAAAATTCTTGCAAAACTGTGTGGCTGGCTGACAAAATGGAAGGTGAAAATCACTAATTGCAAGACAATGCAGACAGTATAATCATCTTCCACCACACATACAAAATAACTGGCTCTAAATTAACAAACATCACACAATAAAGAGATCTAAGTGTAACTTAGAACAGGTTTTTGGGGCTTCTGTCTTTTGAAAATGCTTGGTGTTTACTAATGGTCAAAAATAAGCAAAGGGTGAGAGAAGAAGAGTCGAGAGCAAGACAGAAATAGTAATTTTGCTACTGCATAAATCCACTGTGGTCTGAACACAGTGTGTCAGTCTGGTCTCTTCCCAAAATTAATACAAAGTGCTAGGAAAAGCACTGAGGGAAGAGATGAGGACAGCCAGGGGTAGCAAACAACTGATATACAAGGGGGGATTAAATTGACTGGCTGATTCTCCAGCTCATAGAAGAAATGATGGGACTTGACGGAGATCTGTAAGTGATAAATGGCATAGACAGGA
Organism: Aptenodytes forsteri; assembly: GCF_000699145.1. Classification (NCBI taxonomy): domain Eukaryota; kingdom Metazoa; phylum Chordata; class Aves; order Sphenisciformes; family Spheniscidae; genus Aptenodytes; species Aptenodytes forsteri. The sequence goes on along the minus strand of NW_008795365.1, from coordinate 2,916,950 downwards.
TGAAAAGGAATATATCCACTATTACTACAAACACAAGAATGAAGTGGCACTCCATTAAATTATCAGCTACCTGCTTTAGAAACATCTCCAACAAACAAATATGCATAATTAAATTGCAGAAGCGACTGCCACAGAACATTTTAAATGTCAAGATTATAAATGTATTCAAAAAGGTATTAGGCAAATTCACACAAGAAAGATACAGAAGGGTTATTAAGCACAATTGTCTGAATGCAATCTCCTGTTCAGAAAGTACCTAAATCACTGACTGCTGGAACGGGTGAATGAAGAAGTATCATTTTACCCTTGTCCTGATCTTACGCTTTCTTTACAACTGTCCAGTTTAAAGGATGAGAAACTGTGCTAGACGGACCTTTCTTCTGACAGTTTTCACATTCTTACAGATCTCCTTAAAACTACTTTACCTCCTGTTTTCCTTTACAGTTTCACAGTTTTAACTAAAACACCCTAGAAATTTAAGAAGTGTTTAGAGATAAAGGCATTAAGGGGCAGAGCCTTTAGAAATTTATGCAAAGAAGTTGAATCTATTGCTTTGCCCAACCATTGACCTGTTTACAAAGAGAAAGCAAAATAAGACTTGGAAGATCTAGCTGAAGCATATTACATCTATTATGTACAGATATGACAGTAGTTCTTCAAAATTTCCTTCTGTGTCTGCACTGTTTTGGGGTGGGTATGTAACAAAATGGCAGAGCCTTTAGAAATTTATGCAAAGAAGTTGAATCTATTGCTTTGCCCAACCATTGACCTGTTTACAAAGAGAAAGCAAAATAAGACTTGGAAGATCTAGCTGAAGCATATTACATCTATTATGTACAGATATGACAGTAGTTCTTCAAAATTTCCTTCTGTGTCTGCACTGTTTTGGGGTGGGTATGTAACAAAATCCTTTCATATACTTCTCTGGATGGGAACTGAGCTGCACTTTATGAAAAAATAATAAAAATGTATATAAAAAATTTACTGACAGAGATATCCATTTCTCACGGCACTGACAGTTTACATTGTATGAATGCAGTACTCCTCCTCAAAATAATATATGCAAGCAAAAATCATGCAAGGAGGAATATCAAGGAGTGCTTGCTGACCTTTTAACAAGATCAGTGATCACACACTCAATTTATTAGCAAAGAATTGACAACTCTTATCAACAATCATTGCAGCAATACTAATTAAAAATGAGGGATTTGGAGACTGCCAGATGAAAGAGATTATAAAACTGTACCTAAATTTAGACACTACAGGATTAACAGATTGCAAAAGAAACCAAAAGGGTTAACAGCCATCATCCTACAATACATAAATGGGGAAAAAGTAATCTTTTAAACAATAAAAGAAGTTACTTGTTGGCTTTATCACCACTCACAGATGATCAAATTAATCATATACCCCTCCCCAAGGTATATAAGGTTAAAAAAAAAAAAATCTGCTGTTCTTAAATATTCAGCTTATTTTATTACGTTTATCTTCCTGCTGTTACTGTAGAGATCAGAATACCAGAAAGACTTACAGGCTTCAGCACTGAAAGGGCACAGAGAGGCAGCTGCATCTTTGTGCTGCCTTATGCAACACCAAATCCTAATGGTCCCAGCTTCCACAAGTATATTACGAGAGGATATTAGGAACATAATGAAAAGACAATGAACATTGTCTAATAACATTATTTACTAATAAAATACCCATAATTAATAAATGCAGATTTTAAATAAAATCTTAGCTATTCAGCCAAGCTACATCATAATTCTTAATTTAATTTTACGACTTTCCTCAATGTTACAAAATCCTCTGCCCATTCACATCCCATGACAACATTAGCACAGAAACTTCACAGAAATCCCCATGTACTGAAGCTGTTTTTCTGCCTATCTCATTTGCTCTACATCGACTTTCTCATTTGAAAAATGTAGTCTCTATTTTTCCTCTGTTGCTAATATCAACCTCCGCCTGCTTTTAAATTTTAAAACTTCACACTTGGGGCAATTACCAAAGGCATAGCATGAAAGATCCTTGCAATACTACATTTTTATTTTACTGAAAGTTAAACCTTGCACTTTAAAGGAAGGTTTTATATTAATTTGTAGTAACCTTTGTTAGTTTGTTAAACTACATTACATAGTATTATTGGGTTATTAAAAAATATCTGGAGTAGATGATTGAATTTTATAATGAAAAAGCCATCCGTACTGCACTACAAACTAGAAAAATGGCCAGTAGTGTCACAATTGCCCGAAATGGCAATAATGAAAGGACAGCCACTTCCTAGTTCAAAATCCATAGCCTGAAGCTTTGCCTTAACAGTCAAAAGCACCAACTAATACATCAATTGGTATATTCTGCTCTTGATGTTTTGTCCGTAATATTCAATAAACTGCAGCCTACTGAAACCTTTTCACTGTAAGGATTGAGCTGCATATGATGCAATAAAATAATTTCAGAGATGGAAAAAAGACATCGCTGATCCAAATGCTTGTGAAAACTGGCCCCAGTTTTTAGACTCGGTTTTTCAAGTTCACTTCAATAATTTTGGGTACCTTGTGCAATGGCTAGTGCTGTTTTTATCAGGCAAACTCTCAAGTCCTTGACCTAGGGAAAAATCTGTAAAAATCTGATGACAGTTAGAAGAAAGTACAATGGTCATGAAATTCAGAACCTGCACACTTATGCACCTATGACTTATTCTTTATGGTGCAGATGACAAATGAAGAAAAATCAAAGGAGCAAGAAAACACACAGTACATAGTCATTCGGTATGTTTGCAAAATACTGTTGAAATATTGATGCTGTACTTAAGTGTCTCAACACAGTGTCTCAGCATTACCGAACTCTTTCAGTATCCCACATCATTGCTATTTTACAGCTAGAATAAGGCTGGAATGGTAAATAAGATAATTTGGGTAAATTCCCTAAAAATAGTAAACGATTTTGGAATTTGAGTCTCTTCTTCAAAAGTCCCCAAGGATTTAGAAGTCTACAAAGAGACCGTGTAAAACCTAAAATCAAAAGAAAAATTGAGACCTGTGGGGAAACACCAGTGTCAGGCTGGCCCTCTGGTTTCTTTACGCCAGCAGAAACCAACGCGTGCCAAAGAGGACACACGGCTTGATTTTTAATATTCGTCAGCAATGCCATCAGCTGGGTTTTTGCCCTATGGAGAGATGAAAAGCCACCATCCCTCTTCCTTAGGGGAAGGGATGGATAAGCAGAGCAGCTTGCCATGTGGGATGCAGTTTCTGGCCTCCAGCTGGGAAGGGGATATGTGGCCCTGAACGCAGCCCGTCTCCCACTGCTCCTGCTGGTTTCCCACGTTGGGGGAGCGAGGATCCCCGTCGCGCCACATCTTGGCTCCTGCCGGGTTTCTGTTGGCAGTGCTGCACTCGTAAATGCTTTTTATCCCTTCCTGAGCCTCTGAAAAGTTGCCAGCCAATGCCCTGACTTAATGTATGGGTGGAAGCAGATACCTGGGAAGTTGTCACCACTAGCCGGAGGGACAGCAACTGCCCAAGCCCATCACAGAAACGTGAGCAAGAAGGAGTGTCCCTTGCCTTCCTCTGGGATTTAGGCATCCGACTTCTGCACTGCAAACACATAAACTCCTACTATTGAAAGATTCGGATCATCAGATTTCTTCTAGGACCTAAACTGTCATGCTGCCTCTTTTCAAAAATGTTGGGGACTTTTCCTTCAAAAGGACACAGCCAGAGAAAGAGTTGTTTTAGCTATTAGCTCAATGATTAAGTCATTCAGTAAGGGAGAGACCAAGGCAATTTGAAACTAAATTCCTACTTTCCAGGACCACATCTTAAAAATCATGTTTTAGGCTGTCCCCTGTAGCAAACAATTCATTTTGCATAGCTTCAGACAGAATCTCTGAAAATAAGCTAGCGCTAAAAAACATTGTATTTTGCTACATCCCTTGCTTTGTTCTTGCACCCGTTCCAAGCAGCACCACGCAGTTTCCTGCTTTCTGTTGTGTATAATTTTACCAATTTAGTGCTCTGGACTTAAACTGTCCATGCATATGCCTGCCTCAGGTTGAGTTAGATTAGAAAATTTCAGCTAAAGTCTTTGGTTAAGCCGTAAGAGACATTTTCTCCCTCCCTCGAGTTAAATAAACAACAGCCATTTTTTTCTGTGGGATTTCTGTTACTTTGCAGTAGGAACCTACAACGTCTTAGAGCTTAGGTCTTGAATCAGGGTAGTCTTTTGCCATGTCTTAGGAAAATCTTCCCCATTAATGTATCTCTGTTCTCCCAAATCCCTAGATCCATTCAAGGTAAGGCTTCCTCGCCTGCAACAAATGAAGCAAAGAATCCAACAGTCTCTCACTACATAATCCTGTATCATCCCTACAACTCATCCAACCTGATCAATACAAAAAGGAAGGAGTCACACGGGAAAAGTATTACGGGATAACGTAACTTAAAGGTTTGGTAATGCATACAGTCTTCAAAGCACGTACCCAAAGGGCTCAAACTACGATTTCACAGGCCACCTTAATTTTGGAATTTTGCAACTTCTCAGATTTGAGCTTGCAGCCTTAAGAACATTGTTGCAGCATCTTTTGAGTGTTATTACATATGCAAAGTCATCCTTTAAGAGTGTTTACCTGCAATAGGAATTATATGGTGTCACATATATGATGGTCTTTTAAAGATTTACTGTGGATTAAAACTAAAGTGCTATATATATATTAGTTTTGATTACAACTACTATGCTATGAACAAAATGGATTAAGAAAACCACGTACTGTAACTTACACACACGACATCATAAAATACACTGGTCTATTTTATGCCTGTTTTCACACTGTTTTTAGGCATTTCTGTAACAGGTTGAGTGGCCATTTTCTTATCCCTCAGTTCACACCTTCGCGTTTACTTAAGCCCAAATAAAGCAATGGAATATACCCGTGATCCATAAGGACAAACAGTACACTTAAATTAGATATGTAACATGACTAAATGAAGGTGGACAAATATTTCCAGCCTTCCATAAGCCTAACAGGAAATCAAACCACGTATTAGTAGGGAGGCATTTTGCACTGTATTTATACAATCAAAGGTACATTTAACAGCTATTAACAACAGAGATCCTCATTTGTTATTCACCTTGTTTACAGGCCTTCAGAATAAGAAAGAAAACAAGATCATATATCATGGCCTTCCAGAAACATTAAGACTTTCTTTTATTCACAGCAGTTAAGAGTAAACGGAAAATTCATTTAACGTAAAACAAAGCAACATAATTCTGCTAATGCCAACCTCTACTTTCACTTTTTTTTAACTGTTCATTGAAGAAAATGCTGAACCCTCTGTGGCACTGAGTGCATGCTACTGGCCGGGGACCCTCCTAATTACTTCTTGCATAGAGATGGGAAATGACCTCTCCAGGCACAGTGTGAAGAAATACCAAGAAAATCTTGGCCAGGTGATAACAGGAACATAGCGCTCTCAAGCCAGCAGAAGAAAAAGTCATTTTAAAGGATCACCCTTTCATTCTGCATCAACTAATACATGTCCTAAAATGCCAAGGGCAGTAAAACACTCAAAAAGTTGCACCAACTGAACCTTAGGGAGGTCTGATAAACCTCGTGGCACAGAAATGAAGGCCCATGTTTGTAACTACACACCGTATTTCCAAGTTCATGGTACTCAAAAAGTAAAGGTAAGACCAGCCTTCAGCAAAGCTTCAAAGCAGTGTATTTTCACAAACAGGAATATATATTATGTTTTGTGCTTATCTGAATGCTTTCTACACTGAACTGTATTGGCTGACTTGTACAATTCCAGTAACTCACCTCTGACCTTATGTCAAAATTGGGAAAAGCACTGCATCTCTTGAACTTGGAATCACAAAATAATTTAGCTTGGGAGGGACCTTTGGAGGTCTCAAGTCCAACCCCCTGCTCGCAGCAGGGCTAATGTCAAAGTTGGAGCAGGTTGCTCAGGGCTTTGCCGAGTCAAGGCTTGGACATCTTCAAAGACAGAGACTCCAGGGTCTCTCTGGGCACCTGATCTGCTGTTTCACCATCTCATTATGAACTTTCTTCTCCTGCTGCCCAGGAGGCAGTTTGTTGTCCTAGACTTGCGATCGCAGCCTCTTATCCTTCCACTGGGCACCTCCATGAAGAGTCTGACTCCATCTTTTCTACAACAACTCATGAGGAAGCTGAAGGCTGCAATTAAATCCCCACTGCACCCAGCACAGTCTTCTCCTGGCTGCACAAGCCCACCTCCCTTGCTGTCCCAACCAGCCCCCAACCACCTTGGCCAAACTCCATGGGGCTCTCTGCAGTTTCTTAACAACTTTCCTGTGCCAGGGAGCCCAAAACTCATACTCCAAATGCAGTCTCACAACTACCACCCTCTGAGCTACAGTGTGAGAAACTTGGTGGAACAAATGTCTCCCACGATTCCCACTGAGTATGAAATATGAGTGAAGTGAGAAAAAACCTCTCATTCCAGAGATGTGTCCATTACCATTCTGGAGTAAGCACTGAACTCCTACCCTTTTACCTCCAAGGAAATTTCTTGCCCTGATTAGCTACTTCAAAAGCCCCTGTCCCACATCTCACAGCTCAACACAGCTCCTGGTAATTTATTTTTCTTCTCTTCAGAAACACCTGCCTTCTGCTACCTTTGGTAGCTCTGCAATGAGTACATTGTTAAATATGTAGAAGACCTGACCACTATCTTACATACATATCTGGTTTGGGGTGTTTTTATTTTGCACTCTATGACATTGCACTCCTTTTCCTGACTGGATCCCAACCTCAACCTCAGTATAATTCTGCAGGCACCTACCTTCAAGGCTTGAAGCATAAAACTCACAATTGATCTCGACTTCTGGAAGCTGCTTCTAGCTGCAGTATCAAGAATGCTAGCAATGCACATACACTTTTATTTGCAAGCGAGATTGATTTCCCTGTCCAATAAATTTTGACCCCCCGACTGACTTTCTTCAGATGAGGGAAAGCTGCTTCTGTGTTTGAACTTTTAGTCTACATTTCCCCAGGAGAACTAAACTCTTCAAAGTTCACATTTTCACTTAGCTTTAGCTAGAGATACTTTTTCCATGATGATTCGCTAATGTCCAAGTCACAGTGGAGGTGCTTTCAACAAGGAAAATGGCTGACACTACATTTTCAACCACATGCAGTGAATCACCAGTTCCTCCTCTTAAAAGAAAAAAAACCCAAACCACACGATCCTCCTTTGATATTGCTCCCTGCTTTGGGACCAATCTCATATGCATTAATTATTTAGGAATACCTAAATCAAAGAAAGACTATTAAGATGGACAGCGACAAAGCATCTTCTTCAAGAAAAACATTTCAGAACGCTTCAGGAGATTGAGCGGTAAGTTATTTTTTGTTCATTCTTTTCCTCTTGTGGTTTTTTTTTTTTTTTTCCTTCAAGAGCACTCATATCCTATTATGTCTCATTTTTACCTCTAGGAAAAAAAATAACCTTCTGGGATAAGCATATGATGTGATCCCAGTTTGACTGCCTGTGTATTCGCTTAAATTTTGACTTTGCTGTCTTGGAATAAACACTAGGCGAATGGAGCAGAAATTAAATTATACTCATCAAAAGCAAAGCACTAAAACACAAACTTAAAATATGAAGGAACACACATACTCAGAAGGAATGGCTCCTTGGTTGATCCTTCTTTTTGTCTGAATGCATCATAAAAGAAGTTATGTTTCATTACTGAAAAAACATTTTGGCTTCTTTCATGGTTGCAAAGAAGGGTAATTAAGACTGTCAAGAAAACACATTGAACAGCTGTATATTGTTAACAAAAGCACCATTACATGACTGCTCTGAAAAAAACTGGCAATTTAAACATTCACATTTCCTAGAAGTTAGATATTTTTCCAAGCTCCAGTAGATAACAAAAAAATGTTTTATTCTACAAGTCTTGGTCATGAATCAGTCATATTTCAAGCCAGCAGGATGGTCCTAGTTTGAGAACACATCCACATACATAAGGAGAAGCGGATGGCAGTATCAAAGCTTCGCCAATTGAAAACTGAGTCACTAAAGAAAAAAAAGTTAAGCTACTTTTTAAGCCGGAATTAGCTGAAATTTTCTTAGACTGCAGGTATGCCTGAAAACCAAATAAAGACAGAGCAGTCCTTCCAGCCTGCACTGAAAAAGACCATTAAGGAATACTTACTCATCGAAGATCAGGTCTGGAGCGAGACAGACAGAGCAGTCCTTCCAGCCTGCACTGAAAAAGACCATTAAGGAATACTTATCGAAGATCAATTTTTTTTTTTTTTTTTTTTTTGCTGACAGACACATCCAAGAATACTGAATTAAAGTAATTTGGTCCTCGAGAGGCAAGTTTCTAAATCCTAGAGATCAAACCAGAAAATACCTATGAACTACATTGCGCTCTACAAGGGTTGGCCAAACCAGCACTGAATACATTGCTCATTATTTTTCTAGCATTAACGAACAAGAGGAACACTCCCACAAAGTATACTTCTGAAAAAACAAAACCGTAATTTTTCATTCCAGTGACAAAACATGTTTTCTTCTTAAGAGGCTATTATTCAAAATGAAAGCTTTTTAAATACCAATCACAGACATATGAAACAAACATTACATAAATAAAAAAACCAACAATCTTCTCTCAGATGTTCATCTCACACCCCCCGTGAGGGTTTTCAACACAGCCCACAGATTAAAGCTGCAATTTGTCAAGCAAATAGTTCATTAAGCTAAAAGAAACAGTGAAGAGAAATTTCACCAAATGCCTTGTGGTCCTACCTGGAAGTATCTTTGCCCACTTCACCACCTGAATCATCTGCTTGCCAGCCAGGCGGTTTAAGGTGGAAAGCAGGTACTCCGCTGTGTCTGGCTTCGAACTGTCGTATCCTGCGTACACGATCTCCGGTTCAATGCTTTCAAGGATCTTAACAGGAGAGGGAGTAAGTGCTGGTGAGATAGCAGACATGTGGGGGACAAGTGCTGTGTTTACAGAGGGCTCAGTCACAGGCGCGATGTACGTCGTCCCTTCCTCGGGGCTCTGGGGTGGTGGCTGCTGCCGCTGCTGTGGCTGCTCCTCGTGCATCCCTTTCAATTTCCCCAACTTTTTGGACTTCCGGGCTGTGAAGATGAGCAGCACAAGAACCAAGTCAGTACAGAAAGCTGGTGTAACCCTGGCTTTATAGAAAATGGAAGCAGAAGTATCATCTCAAAGTCCTCAAGTGAAACAGATGCAGGACCTTAAGAAATACCTCACTGCCTGCAGCATCGTTACACTGGAAAAAGGACCAAAAGATGCACGTAAGCTCATTTTCATTGCTTTACTGGATGTTTTTGTAAGTGACAGAATGTCCAGTATCTGTCTCCATACAGACATGCATAAAACATCCTAGTTACTGTGACCAGTGCCGATTGAACATTTCAGAAGTTTATTTGTTTTGTAGCTTAAATGAATCACTTATCACCCACAAGTTTCTCCATTGCATTTGGTCATCAAAAGAAATCTCCCTGGCAATGCCTAAAATTAGCAGACCCGGAGCCCTCCTAAGCTTTTGAGTCCTAGTGCCCACCCTGGCTCCGCCTCAACTTGAAATGCAGTCAATCCGTTTTGAACAGCCTAAGCTAGTCAAATCCCTTTGCTTTTGCCGCTTTGATACTTCCATAAGAGCTTCGTCCCCTTCTCTTGAGTAGTTCTGAAATAACGCTAAAAATATTTACCCAGTTAAAGAAAAAACACTGAGCCTCGTGTAACACTTTTCTCACTGCTATCAACATTTCTCTGATGATTTGCCTTCCCTTTTTTCTTTTTCCTTTAATGCTACCCTCCCTTCTTTTCTTTACTAAGTGTTCTTAGAAGACAGCAACGCTAGTGTGCTTCCACTCTTTGCAGAGATGCCAGCCATTCTCTGTGGGTTGCCTTCCCAACTTTGCCATGTGAAGCACAGATACATAAGCAGGCAGAAAGCCCTGCTCCCGCCCCAGCAAAATGATCTTGTAGCGTGAGGAAAGAATGGGAAATAAAAAGCAAGACAATTAAGTTAAAAAAAACACACACAAAAAACCAAACCAAAAGCCCATCACCCCCTTGTTCGTGATAGGAAAATGTAACTAAAATAATCTTTAAAATCAATAAATAATGAACCAAACTTAAATGTTGGCAGTTCTTTCAGAGTAACTTCTCTCAAATATAGTCTTTCTTATCTAGCTGTACACAGCTAAAACCCTTGTCTGGACTTTCATCTTCCTGTATCTTGATTATTGCAACATCCCTTTTACTGGCATCAGTAAATACAAGTCTATCTCACTCCTACTTAGAATACTACTGCAAACACTCTTCTTAGTCGATGCCCTGTCCCAAGTCTGTCTCCTCGAGTTTTTTCCTGTCATCAATTCCCTTCCCTATCTTTCCTTAAATATAGCGCCTTTTCTGCAGTTTCAGGATCCTTTCTGGCCAACCTCCATCTCACCCCTCCTCTCTTCTCCATTATCGAAACATTCACTTCCACTCCAGCTCAGCATGCCATGCCACTGCTTCCTGGGAAGTTTTCAAGGCTTGCTCTGTGTGCTTCTTCCTACTCCTCTTATTACGGTGCAGAAAACTCCCCACAAAGATCCACAGAACTACCTCATTACTCTTCTACGAACTCCTTAAAACCCACGTTTTAAGAAAACCCTCCTCAACAGCGGAGCTGTGTTGCCCTGAGACCATTGCTGGCGACAGCAGCCATTAGTGTTTTACTGTTTCCTTGAAATTGGGGCTGCCTGCCCAGAGCCAGTGGCTGTGACTGAGCTCATAGCGCCTGCGAGGCAGGATACAGACGCCCAGGGTCCAGGACAACGCACGCCCAAGTGCAACAATAGCCTGTTGTTTTCAACACTTCCTTGCTGGGACAGTACCTTGAACTCTGAGGAGCTGGCTCATCCCAAGATCCAAAAGAAAAGCTTATTTCTTAGGGTAAACATGGGACATTGATACAGAAAAGAGTGATGTTACCACTCATACACAAGATCTTGAAGGTGTCCAGTCAAACAGCCACTCCTTGACTATCATCTTCAAAACCTGAATACAATTCATTACTACTGCAGCACGTATTGCACCGCGCAGTAAGTGCAAGATCTGAACATCAGTTTGGTGCTGTTTCCACAACACAATGAAAGAAGGATCTTCCTGGCCGATTTCAGCATCAACATCGCTCAGGAGATCTGCAGAGAACTTCAGAGATCTCTGTGTAATTTTCATCACTATTCCTTCAGAGAGCTGGACACCATTTCATTAATTCACCTACAGAATGTATGTCTGCTTTCAATAATTTCTTAATTTCTCTATGCCTGCAAACATCCAGACCAAGTGAGGTGGGTTGAATTTTTTAATAAAAGGATTAGATATGCAAACAAAAATATGCTGGTACTAATAAAATTTATTTTAAAATTCTGTTGTTCAACTATCCACATATACTTAACAAAAACTTCCTAATTACCCAAAGCATTAGCACAGATTACATAGGGAAACAAAGGAATCGCTGCCATCTGATGTTATAAGGAAGAGGTGAGACAAGTATCTATCAGGAAAGGTTTCACTGCAGCTGATTCTGTCTCAAGAGACAGGACAGATGAGAAGACTTTTATAAATTCCCTTCCAGTCCTATTTCTTACTTTTCTATTACAAAACTCTTAAAAAAGCTCATTCAAACAATGAAGCACAACTGAAGGATTTTCCATCCTCCGGTGCATCAAGTTACATGGATGCAGACATCCAATCTTCAAGATGCAATTTCCAATCCTAGTACCCAAAAAGCCATTTTACAAAGCAGCAGCTGATCAGACATTTTGTTAAACAAGCTTCTTCCTCACTCTGCAAAATACAACGGAGGGAGTTACAGGCAAAGCAGACAACTCTGATAAATTTAATTCTGAAATGTAAGTGAAAACGCTGTTGTTCCCCGTTTGGTGCAGCCACACCTACATGACGACGTCCTGGTGAAATCACTGTGAGAATTAAATATAGTGTGCATTTATCTTAGAAAGGCAAAGCTGAACTTACACATTTTTCAACAAAATAAATCCCAAAAGCAAAGCAAGGATGGCCAAGTTCAGGAGAATACCTGAAGATGAGTTAACAGAGCTTTTGGCCACTGAAAAGAGAGTTTAAAAATAAGCCTGAAGGAGCGGATAGAGATTAGTGTTTGTTGATATTATTCATTAAGTTTTATCAGGCACTATTTTTTTTTCTGTTATCAAAACAAGACTAAAAATAAAGAACTTTACATATCTTTCATGTTTGCAGAGGCAAAAAAAAAAATGTATTCTCACCATAACTACACCAGAATAAGAAATGTATTGGTTTACCAACTCCATCAAGTATCTAGCAACACGGACAACTGATTACATACTTATTAAGACATAATTTTGTATGTTCTATTCTTTAAGAGTTTTTCATTAAAAGAAAAAAGTAACATTCTTCCATGTATAATACTGGCATAAAAACGTGTTTTAGTTTCATTTTCTTCCATTAAAATGCCTTTAAAATGAAGCTGAGAAAAACATTACTGCTTGACAGTCATGTTTACAGTGAAGAAAACTGTATTTTTCATTTGGCTTCATGCCAGTGCTGTAGCTCAACTGGTTTGGTAACTCCCACAGAAACCAACAACTAAAGATTAAATACAAACTCTGAGCAGTACGTACTCCAAGTCGGTCTTTTGAAGCTGTTTTTCACATTTGCTCTCTAACTGCAATACCAACTATAAAACTGACAAAGTCACCTCTGAATCGGTGGGTGAAAGCCATGCTCATCAGGGCTGCCGCGTGGAAATGTTCTCCACGCAGACCAGGCGATGGGGCATGCATGGGGCATTTCATGTGGCAAAGCTGAAGTCTGAAGCCTATTTGGGGTTAGGACAAGACTTTCACCCAAATGGCTGCACAGCCAGTGACTGCATATTATCTCTAATTGCAGGACTTCTTGCCCCTCCTGTTCAGCGTTATTGCAGTCAGGATATTGTATTATAATCCCTTGTATTTTTAAATAACCTGAGATAGAGTAATAGTTGAAGAAAAACAAACAATAGTGAAAGACACACTGCAGATATACCTGAGGTTAACACCTCAAATATCTGACACGGCTTTTGTGGAGTAAGTATTTTAGAACGTCTTGTATGTTGCAGTAATAATAATGAAAAATAAGGTGAAGCATCTGAAAAGTCACATAAAGTTGGACTTTAAAAAGGCATGTCCAACAGACCTCCTCTGTAGCTCTAATAATAAATTACAGTATAACAGAGGAATAAATAAGCTAGAAGTCTGACCACAAATAGCAGTCCCTGTTCCTCTGGAAGCAACAGGCAAAGTTTTACCTGGATTTAATATGAGCAGGCCTGTGTCCAACATGTTCAAAGAAAAGCCTGCAAATTCTGCAAAACACGTTGTTCCACGTGCTTGGAAGACCTCAATGAGAGCAGCCCGCAAACACCAGCTTGCTTGTTTATCACCCTCAGTGCCAATCCCACCTGCCTAGAAAGGGACAATGGTATTGCTGCAGCGGCACTGAGGAAGGCTGAGACGCCATATTAAAACCAGTTTAACAGAGTCTTGAGCACTGTTAAGACTGTAAGGCAAATTAATATCTTTCCCCCCTTATTACAGCCTCAGCCTTACGATCTAGCAAAAAGACGGGACTTAATTGGCAGGAGATTGGAGTGAATTCAGATTCGGACAACTGGTTCCTTAGTATTGACCCTTCATCTGTAAGACTCCTGTCACAGAGCCAAAACAGGGAGGCCTGAGATTTCAGGATCGGGAGTTTTCGTGCCATCTTCTGGTCATCTGCAACAGTGAATGCTACTCTGGGTCAAATAACAGGATGTTAACTGGATGTGACCCTATTGTGAACTGTTTTCTGAATACAAATTAATGTGAGCATCAGCTACAAATCTATGGCATTCCCGATTTTTAAAGGTTAAGTTTGAGGTTTTACAGTAGTTATAAGACAGGTAAGCTACTATACGTGCTTTTTAAAAATACCATAGTAAACTTACACATGCTATACAAGTTGGGTCTAGAGGGAGCTAATCTATACTCCCTCTGTCCCCAGGGAATATACACAAATTAATTTATGGACTCCACACAGCCACACATCTGGTAACTATTTTTCACAGGCTCAAAATTAATAATTTTCATCAGCATTATTGTTAAAAAAAATGGGATCCAAAAATGCCGAAGAACAAAATGCTATCAAGAGTAGATAAAAGAACCCATAAATATTATGATTTAACTCAGCAGTTTTATAACAGAGTAATATCTTGTTTGCAGAATTGTATCAGTGTTCGAATTTAGCAAGTGAACAATCTAAAATGCTCTGCAAATTCATGCTGGCATCCAGTGCTCTAAAGTGAAATCTGAAGTTTAGAAAATTATCCGTAGTTCTATGTAGAGTGAATTACAAGACTTGCAGTGATAATCCCCTGGAATCAGATTTTTTAAAAAAGATTATATTCAGAGCTTGCCTTGCTGCCTAGCAAAAACCAATTATTATTTGCATAGCTAAAGGCATGGTAGAGATGACCAAGAGCTTTATTTATCACGTATGTAAAGCTCTGCCAGAGCCAGGACCAAACTGATCCTGACCCAACAGATCTTTATTCTATCCATGTTGCAGAACATATTTCAATCAGTAAGTGATATCAAAAGCACATTATAAGAACATATGCTACCTCTAGTGTAAAGCAGAGAACATCAACAGAAGGAAAGGGGAAACCAAAATGGACACAGCACAGAACACAGAAAGCTATGGAGGTTTAAAAAAAGAGGTAAGGAGAAGAGAAAGCGGCAATCTGAGTAAAAGACAAAGGTAAAAGAAATCACAATATGCACTTCAAACAAGGTATAATTTGGGATTTCAAAGTATGTACAGTACTACCAGTGACCTAGGCAGTCTAAGGATAGACAATATGCTGCAAAACAAACACACTCTGACCACCTTTAACTGTGCCAGCTCTGTATGCCACGCCAGTGTACACCCGCATTTCAAATACTTGAGCTCCTCCATCCAGGTCCCAACCTCACTGCTCGAGCTCTGCACCTGAGCTACAACCACCACCTCCTTCCCAACCTCAACAGCTGTCAGCTTTCTCCCTTCCACCCCACGCCAAATGCTTGAGGGCTTTCCCATACACCCCTCCACCGCCGCCTGCCTCTCCTCTCCAAAAGCAACCTATGGCACCTTGCTGCACCAGTCACCAAAGGATCAAGCTGCCAATTCTCCCCTTGAGGCAGCTGTAACAGCCTTTGGGTAGATTCTCCTCTGAGCCCTCATCAAGCATACACACATTGTCACTCGCTTCCACCTTTGTATAGATAACTGCTCCATCAAAATGCCACTTTTTCCTCCTCTGAGTCTTTTCATCATGTTTGCCTGGTGCCTTTGCCTCACTTACTTCAGTGAGCTGACATCTGTTCTCATTAGCTATTTTACTGCTACCACAAATAGTGTTTCCCTTCCCCCAAATCTGTTGTATCTTGACATATATGAAAATTTTGAGCTATCTTGGTACAGACATTTTTTCACTTAAGTGTCTAGCACAATGGGTATGAGATTTTGCTGAGAAATTTCTAGATAATACAGACATTTTTTATATATATACACACACGCGCACGCAAATGCATGGAATAAAGTGAAAAGCAGTAATGCAAGCAAGATCTTAGAGCATCATCCCATTTGCTCTACAAAGTGCATTCAGGCATGCACTCTTTATTCTTCAGGAAACAAAGAAGAGAACAACCAAGACAGGACCCTAAAGCTTCCATAATTTACCAACTACCCACTTTGGGAAGCAAACCACTGCTTTTCAGGTAGAGCTGTGGTAGATGAAGAACCTCTAAACGTGAACCCGAGCGTTGTCCCATGCATAGGAGGAAGGGCCAGGTACAAATGTGGGAGCGTTGTCCCATGCGTAGGAGGAAGGGCCAGGTACAAATCTGGGAGACACATGGACAAGTGGATGAGTCACTGGTTTGACTGGACAGACCAAGGAGAGGAAGCAAATGAAAAGCAACTACTGAAGCAGGGGACAAAAGAGCAGAAGATTACTTTATCATATAAGACACGCTACCAAAAGGACTTTGCTCTTGCAAAGCAATGGCTTTTCAAGGGTGATTTCTGCAGTGGCATTTGGGATACGCTGAAGAGACCAAGTAGTTTGTCTAAATATCAAAGAAAGGAAGACTGCAGCTGGTGAGGAAGAAAATAAAGGTCCTGCCGTCACATAGCAAAAAAAATTTTAAAATCTGTTTGACAGCTGTGACCCAGAGGAGATAGAAAGTGACAGAAAATGGTATCACTTGCTGTGAGCCTGAGGAATCAGTATAGTTTAAATAACAAAGCAATAAAAATTTCCTGATTTCTTATTCTCCACCAGCAGAAGCAAGCTTCTACTGGAGAATATGCTCAAAGCCAATGATTGAATTCAGTAGAATGAAATGGTAGGCATAACTGAAATAATGACATAGTCTGGCATTGCCAGTATCATTCACAACTGCTTACTAATTAATAAGTAACACTTTAATCTGACAGGATTGGGCAGCTTAAAGACAAGGAATAAACATGCATGAAGGCTGATCTATGGGTATGTCACATTTTATTTGCCTTCGGTCAGACCCTGCAAAGATCCAGGCACTTCCATAAATGTAATTCTTGTTTTTGGTTCACATTCAGTATACCAAAAAGGGAGGTACAGCACCGATGAAAGAAAGAGCTTCTAAAGCACATTTTAATCTACATAATTGTATACTATTTTCATTGTGTTCATTTAAACATATTTTGGTTCTTTATTCTAGCTGGATTTAAACTACTAATAAAACTGACTGTAACTAGGTAAGTATTTCCTGCTCATTAGTTTGCTTACTTAGACAACAACTTCAGACATGTTTGCATTTTGTTTTGTTTGGCACAGATTCTAATATACAATGCAGTGCAATGCTGCTCCAGTACAGCATTGTAAAGCACAGAAACAATATACGTGAAGCAGTTTATCCTCTTGCTTTGAGGAGGATCAACTATACTTTGCCCAACCCAGTATGTTACTAATCTCTAATAAAGGGAATTCCGCAATATCCCCCATCTTCCTCCAACACCTAACCACTCAGTTTTCCCCCATCTCCAATGTCGCATCATTTTTGCTGCAGTAAAGTTGATTGCTCTTCATCATTCCCCCAGTGGCCATAAAGAACAACTTATCATTCCTGTCCCCTCTTTTACACCACTTTTTGTATTGAAAGACTGGTATCATGGCTTTCTTAATACGTTTCTCTCTTCTACACTAAAATAAGTTAAGTTTCTTCAACTCTTCCTTACAGATTTATGTTTTTTTCTAAGCTTCTTATTGTCCTTGTTCTTCCTTGGGCGGTCTCTAGTCTGTATACACCTTTCTTCAGGCACACGATATGAAATTTCAGGAAGGAAGATTCAGTTTAGATGTTAAGGAAACCTTTCGAAATGTAAAGGTCTGAAAAATTGGAACCGGTTATCAAGGGACACCACACTGGAGATATACAAGAAGAGATGAGAGACGTGTCCATCAGGAAGGACACCCGTACTGCTAATCCCACCAACCGGCACAGGAACGTAGGTGACAATTTCAGAAGGTTGCCCCATCTGCACCACCCTGACCAGCAGTGCTGAAAACCAGACACAATCATCAGGCCTACACTTGCCAGCTCTGATAACAGAATAATGTCTTAGTATCAAACAAGACTTGCCTATTTTTGCAACAATTTTACATCGCTGACTCTAAATTTAACATACAATCATCACGCAACCGTGCTTCTTACTTCACTGCAGTGTCTAAACAGCTGCTCTCAGGTATTTCATTCTTGCACACGTCAGCTTGTACTTCTCAACATAACCATCTGCACTTTACTGAAAATGCCACCGTGTTGGTTTCAGACACTAGAACTGAAGATGCTTTTGAATTCTGATTCTGGCCACAGAGGAGAATTTCCAAATCTGTAGATTTACATATTTACTCTCTACTTTGTTATGCAAGTAATTAGTAAAATTGTAGACCCAGAACTGACCCTCAACAGGACCCTACTTCAGATGCCCTTCCAGTGTGACAGCAAACCACTGACAGCTACTTTTGGAGAATGCTATTTCAAGTAATTACGTGCCCACTTAATGAGACATCTCATCATATTTTAATGAGAATTCTGCATTTCCTTCTGGTTATACTTATGGTTAGAGAAATTGAGCGGTGAAATACAAACACCTCCAGGGGGGTGGCACCTCACGACAGCGTTCGCACACATCTCACAGAACAGACACGGTTCCTCTGCAGTGCACTGGCTTTTGCACGCAGGATTCAGGACTGTGGATCCATAGCCACGGAGATCTGCTTGCAGGGATGGCCTTTGTAGCACGGATAAAAGAAGCAGCCTTGCAGACGGCACAGAAGCCATCACAGTTGTCTCAGAAAAACTAAGGTGAAAGCCCAGATCAAATCTTGCGTATTTTGAGGTCTGACTCAATGATGAAGCTCAGGTTACCTACTTGTCTGATGAGTGGGACAGTGATGTCCACAGCAATCAAGAAGGGAAGGCACTGGGGAGGGTTTCGGTAAGAGACAGAGGGAATTAATCCCTTTTTTAGCTGTGCCAAGCTTCAGGCTACGCATTTGTGAAGAGATAGCGGACAAAAGTGACAAAAGAAAGCTGAGTTCCAAAGTGCATTTTACAGGAATATTTAGGTTGTCAGGGAAAATGTCTAACACATTTGCTTGTTTCTCAGCAATCCTCAAAGTGATAATTAATTGAAAAATAACAGTTTCATAGGGGTACTCCTCCCCGTGTGGGAACAACTTTTACCAAATGCCAATTAGTGGTTTCCTGTTAAAATCAAATCAAGCTGTTTTTGATAAAGCTTTTTAATGAGAAATGGCTAAAGTATGAACATTTCCCCCACATATATTTCATATAAAATCCCAAACTGACATAATACAGTCTCACAGCTAACATTTTTGGTATATAAAACTCCCTCTTGTACTTCTTCATTAATTTCAAAAGAAATGCATTTTCTAAATATTTAAATCATCCAAAAAACAAAGCCTTAAAAAAAAGCTTACAAAAGAAAATTATAATGTTGATGAAAGCCAAACTTAATCAGTCCTTTTCAGATGCTCCCAAAACTCATATTTTACTGATTATTTATTCATTCTTCAAATGTATGGCAAATTCAATGATTTTTGAGCTAAGCGTTGTCTACCAAATGCATCAGTAGTTTTGACTATTCATCAAATAGATTTAAAGACTAGCAGTAAAATACCAACAACAAACGATGAGTAGGTCACCTACAATTCCAGTATTTGTCGCCTACAACTCTAAGACACTTGTAGCAACGAAACATCAGCAGCTTGAACTGCTAGCACTGGTAATAATTTGGTTAAAAACAAAGTTAGGGAAACTTTGGAGAACAGATTTTGAAATCTTCCACTGTACCAGACTGAGTGCTCTTGGCTATGATCACTGGTTTCTGCCTTGTGCCAAGTGACAACCTTCCTCCCAAGACACCCATTCCTGTCCAACCTTCTGCAGGCGTTGCTCGTCCAAGTCTTCTCTCTTGCTTTTATTTGGGTTGATACCCAATGTTAAGTCTGTTCCATGATTTATGCACCCTTCATCCTGATCATAACATTAAGCCATCTCGATTGCCCCTGATACAGCCCTGTAGTCATTCACTGCATGTGAAATTTCCTCTTCATATTTACATTGGAGACACAGGTACTCCACAAGCTTTTCAGAGTTTTTCAAAAGCATCAATAAGCAAACTCTGCCGCAGCACCTCTCATCCCATATCTTGAGTGCTCACGCTTCCACTCCATGCTAAAGAGTGTGCCATGCTTTAAATGATTCATTTTTGTTCTTGCACTACTATTACTAGAACTCAGCTTGGTAAGTGCTGCACTTCCCTCTGCGGTCTTTCTGGTTACATCATAATGCACCACATCCCCACTGGTATTTTTCCCAAGTAACAAAAATTTTGAGATACTTTGTCTCCTCACCTGTAGGATTTCCATATCACCAGTTTTTATCAACTCAGATTTCTCTCAAATGACCTTATTTCTAATACATTCAATGCTGCTGGTCTGTCCCTCATCTTCTAGAAATCATCTACCCCGCTTCCCAGAACAGCAACGCTATCTGTGAAATACAAGCTGGCTGTTTATCTTCTGCAGTCGTCTCAGCCATATTTTTCACCATCCAGTTCATGATTAGTCATTAAAAAAACCCAACAAACCAAAAACCATGTTAATCTCCTGCTTTAATAAATCACCCTGAACATTAGTCAAACACCCTGTATGTGATATTAACCACCTTTCCAGGGAAAATGCAACTCTGTAATATTACCCACATGTATGATCTGAATCATGAAACCGAGTATCTCTTTGCGACTGACAGCATGGCACATTTCTAAATTCTCCTGAAGTTGAAGTAGTTGTGTATGAAATGCCAGTAATGACTAAAATTGACACATGCCTCTCATAAGATGTGCAAATGACATGCCTGAATGTGCTTGGTCCACGTGCAGACAGACCCAGAAGCCACACACGAGTTTCCTCAGTTCTTTCTTTCCAGTATGACAACTGCATGGTTTTGAGGGCAGGAGAGTCGCCCCACATCAGTATCTTCTCAACTCCCTACTGACAAATCCCCTTACTGTCCATTTAGGGTGGACTAGTTTTGTGAGCTCAGGTTCTACAGTATTCCTCCTCTCGCACCTTCTGCAGGGATATTATGCAGGGAAGATAATTTCCATTACTAAAACGTTACAGCGTTGGGGGAAATGGGAAAACTGATGGCAGAGAACCACAAAAGCACACAAATCACCAGCACCACTTTGCAGGAAGATGTGTGGTACTGGGTGGCTCAGGAACGCTCCAACCGGTGCCTTCACCTTGCCTTCCTCTTTGTTAAACAGCACCTTCTTGTCTGTTGTGTATTTCTAAGGCTTAAATGTGCTCAACGTTTCCTTCATAACCTGCTGTGGATTGTTCTTTCTACTAACATCGAACTCCAAAGTCTGCTTTTTGAGCCAGGTAACCTTGCCACTTCTCACACTTATTTTAGCAAAACACAGATACTAAAAATGGAAAGGCATGCACTTTGGAATTGGTGGGGGGAAAAAAGCAGGAAACAAGATTCAAAACAAAATACAAGTTACTAAGGTAATTCTGAACCAAAGTACATATGAGAGGGCAAGGGGAAAGAACAACAGATTCACGTGCTAAGGCACAATCTGTGATTGAATAAGTTTTCCTTGTGACATTACTGGAGTAAACCACAGCTCGAGAGTCAATTTAAAACCTGTGAAGTACCAAAGTAGCAGACAATCAAAAAAGCAACACAATGTCAGAAGAAAGAGCACATGACTTGCATAGTCTTAGCATCATTGCTTCTTCAAAACATACTGTCACACAGAGGACAGAGATACAGAATAGCTCATTCAATGAAGATCAGTGGTGTCAAAATTTAAAAAGTCTTTTTGTACATGAAAATAACTTTTTCACATTTTTTTGATTTGCACACAAATTATCTAGCTTAACTCCCCTCACCTGATATTAATCATAGCCTGGAAGAGACCTGGGACAGTAGCACAATCCACCCTCTTGCTCAGACCAGAGGCAACTGTACCCTCATCACTTCTGACAAATGTTTGTCTTATCTGATCTTTAAGATGCCCAATGACAGACTCCACATCTTCCCCAGACCATCTATTTGAGTGCTTCCCTGGCCTTACAGTAACAGATACTTCTCCATTTCCTCACTTGCATCTTCCTTGCTGCTCATTACTTCTTGTCCTGCTTTTCACAGACATGGAAAGCAGATCATCTCCTTTTTCTCTTTACCAACACTTGTTGCTAAAGCAACACTTGTTGCCCCTCTATTCAACTTTCCCTCCAGCCTTTTTTTGGACCAAACAATACCAAGTAACTCAATTTGTCCCCGCCAGTCAAGTTTTAAAGACTGCTGATCATTCTCATTGCTCTACTCCAGGCTCTTCCAAATTGGTCCACAGCACACTTGCAGGCAACTAATGAGGGTTTTAACAAAAACCACTATTCAGCATAGTGCGCCCACCATACTTTGGTCAAGGTTGTGTCAGGCATGACAAGTTAAATTTTCACGCCCTCTTACTCAGGTGGAAACTCTCTGAAGCAATGGCTCGGCAGAAGCTAAAAGGACAAGTTCCTCCTGCTCCTACAGCTTCTCGCAGTGATGGGGAAGTGGGTAATGGAAACGCACCACCACAGACCACAGGGGGAAGTTTCAGAAGGGCTCTGGCGATAAGCAGCAGCTCTGGAAAGCGGAACGTGAGACACGCATGCTTTCATAGCAGGGACTACACTTTTACTGTGAGGAAGAGTAAAAAGGATATGGACTTAAGAGCACTGTGAAGGAAGCATGATAATTTGGTGATTCAGGAAAAAAACAAAACATCACCAAGAGCTGTGGGTAACGAATTTCGGAAATGCTGAAGCACTCTGGTCCGCTCCAGCACAATGAGAGAAAGCAATGAACAGAGGTGTTACGGGCTTGCTTGCTTTTATGCATCTGTATGAGCAACAAAGATAAACAGCAGTTCATTTCCTCATGAAAATAGGTTGTTAAATTTAAATGCCCTACAAGACAGAGAAGTGGTGTACCAGGGCACAGGAGAAAAAGGGGGGTCAGCCTTGGTCCTGGGGAATCAAGAGGCCACAAACGTCATCTACTCTGGGAGCATTCTGGAGGTGAAAGCTGGCGCCCTGACGACAGACAGAAAAGCTTAAAAGCTCACGAGCACTGCACAGGGGATCCACGCAAGCCAGCCAGCGAATGCCTGGCAGAAGGCATCCAAGTAAGAGCCACTGCTGTGCTTCAGTTGTATCGCCTAACAACAGCACAATGGTGGGAGGTTTTTTTTGCACCTCTCTTGGGAGGACCTAAACCTTCCTCTCTGAAAGCTGTGATCGCCCCTCTCCATTTTGTGTTTTGAACCAAAGCAAGACACCACGTATAGAATATGAACCACTCAGGAAAGAGCAACCTCTGAGCCTGTACAGCGAGTGCTGTATACTGCTGAAATCAGACAAAACCCCATAGAGCCTGCATGCACAGTGCCGCCACGTGACACGAGGCAGGCTGGGACGCATACTCCCAGCAGGAGCCCAGAAAAGTGGCAGCTCCTTTGCGAGGCTGGCAACCAAGGGTGTTATGCCATGAATGGTACGATGGAGTGTCCAGCAGATAAAACAGGGAAGTCTGGAGTTCAGCAGACCCGTGCCAAAAGCCTGAAAGGCTGTTCCTGGAGGAAAGACAAATGCTGCTGGCAGCTGGGCGCTCGTCAGAAGGTGGAGCTGAAACCAGCAAATCTTGAAAAAAACAAAGGAGGACTGAGAACATGAACCTGATTAGGAGTTCGATCAAGGATTGCTGGATACAAGCTGTGTGCTTTTGGTCTACTGCAGTGCGTCTTCTTGAGCTGCCTTCACATATGAAATAAAATCATCAGCCAAATGCAAAGTACAAGGACACGCTTTCAACACCATTTTTTAATCGATGCCTGAGAGATTACTCTGACGTTACCAGCCCTGTTCAAAATTCCGCATTTTTAATCATCATTCCCAAATAGTTTCTTAATAGTTGTGGCAAGTGACTGTTCTGATAGTTATCTACAATATTCTTGAGGATGGTTCAAGTTGAAAAGTCAGAGGGTCACATCAAGAGCAGGGCAAGAGCAGTATCTTGTAACAAGGAGGAAGATGGACACAAAAGTAGGAAAAGTTCATTGCTGAATAAATCGATTCCTACAACATCCAAAACAGCAGGACTGACTTTTTTTCTTTTTTTTTTTTTAAATATATATTCACGAGGTGTGGGGTGGTGGTGCAGCAACAGCAGTGTCTTAAGCGCCGTCTGACCCTTACTCAGGCAGAACGATGTCCTCTTCTGAAGAGTCACCAACACGGTCTCCATGCAGCCACACAAACTTCCCTGCTGATCCCTCTTACAAGTACGCCCACGAGACAACTTGGGAGACCTAACAAAATCACAGCACAAGGTAGCATGGTTGCAGGCTACATCTTAAGGTTACATTACTCGCTTGGGCTCAATACACTGTACATGCAAATAAAAGCAGGTACATCAGTGCTTCACTTCTCTGCTAAGAGAAAGCACAGATTTTAACACAATCTTGTAACTTGATGGATTTGTATCTAACACACATTTTCTGAAATTGTCACACCTAGAAAAATATGAATGTTCTTTAAAACAATACTAATGATAACCTAGATATTGGTAGGTACCATAACTAAGCTGTCCTGCTAAAATGCAAGAAAAATTGACAACATGAGGTTTTGCTTCACAAAACCTACAAATAACTTCAATATACTGCTGTATCTTGGTAAAAGTCTCTTGGAAGAACTGACGCACACCCAGCTGAATGTTCAAGTTAAAAAAAAAATTGACTAGATTCCCTCAGAAGAAAATGCTATATAATAAATGCAAATAAAAATGCAGTTAAAGTTAATGGGCATTTCAAAATACTTTGCAGTTAAAGTTTAAATGAAAAATAAAAAAGTTAACCATACATGTACCCGAAATTGCTTTAGTTCCTCACACACAGGGGTTTTTTTCCTTTCAAATTTATGAAACCTTGGTTAGTAGAAAGTTGGTAGAAATTTTAAAAGAAAACCAAGAGGATACATTTTTGCTGTATTTAAGTTTTTCTTTGTTTTCAGTTTTCTAATACTCATGGGTTTGTTTGCTTTCTTTTCTCCCTATTGCTTTCTTTTTCTCAAGAAGACAGGAACAATGATAATATAAACCACGTAAGCTGCAGTAACTGAAAATAATACCGCAGTTTTAAATCCCTACTAGTATGAGTTATTAAACAGAAAATGGAAAGCTGGGCTAAAAGGTGAAGTACTGTATCTTATTACTGATTCTCTCATTTAATCTATTTTTCAGATTATTGAAATATTTTAATGTATAAAAGATTAGGATATCTGCAAGTGAAGACTACAAATCACTCACAACATCTTGTGCATGAAGTGTCTTACATATGTAAATGTATGCAAACCCGAGACTCAAATTTCACAGGCAGTCTCTGCAGACAGAGCGATGAACTATGTAATTTGCAAGGTGAAATCTATTTTATTTCCCTTCGATATCCAAAGGGTACTTCAGCAAGCTGCTTCCCACTGTTGTGGGAGACCAGCAGCGGTAAGTCTCAGCAGTGTTCTATATGCGAGCCGAGGCAGGAAAGGATTGCAGTCCTACACGGTACAGACCTCTCAACACTTGTTTGTCCTCTAAGCATGTATGGCGCACCACATGGCAGAAAAGGGATCTTCTCTGATCACACAGCAGAAGAGGGATGCCTGGTCACTAAGTCACATCACTGGGGCAAGGACTAACCAGCCAACGAAAGGGGGAGTGGTGGGTGGGGGTCCCCTCAAGTCTCACCATATAAAACATTTCCCTTCTCCAGGCTTCAGCACAGAGCGCAGCACACAGCAGGAGTGAAACCAGGAGGCTCTGCGCCACCCCGGTTCCAATGCAGCATCCCGGGCACTGCTGCAAGCCACCAGCTGCCTTGTTGGATGCAGCTGGTGGTAGCATAAGAAACCATGCTGAGTACCAGTGTGCTATTGGGGGGGTGGTGTCCCCCCCCCCCCCCCCGCCCCGGTGCCGCTGTGGGGACAGACATAACTAAGGAACAGCAGCATGAGGTGGGAGTCAAATGAAAATGTCTCATGCAAAAGTGAGAGACTCAAAAAATCTGATCACAGCGTATGCTGGAAGAAACTTCACAATTCATGAAGTCATTCTGGTCCATAATTAACTGAAAATTAATTACAGAATCTTGAAAAGAGCATAAACCAAAAATGGGCCAGCATACCTTCATAGTGCAGTTGCTCACTCTGAATCTCTTCCAATAATTAAGTCTAGCATATGGCACTGGAGTTAAAAAAACAAAACAAAACAAAACAAACAAACTATGATTCCCAAAAAAGTTTTGGAGTCCTACTTGCTGAAGGGATATCTCTGTCTGCAGCGCACACACATACTTTCTAGAAATGAGAAGGATGAATTAACGTGACATTTGGCAACTTCAGCTTTGCAGAAATTACAGGTTGCAGATGCTTCTAATAAAATCAGAACAAAATTTGAGAAAATAACATAATTAGGTAAATTATTTGCCGACTTGATAAATAATTTTCTAAAGATTATTAGAGGATATAAGAGCTTGGAAAATGCTCAAATTTTTCAACAAACAAAAGGAGGAGGTAAACAATAAAACTGCCAAATTAATTTGGTTGAGCATTCATGAAAAGGTGTGTTTTTGTATTACTGAATTACACATTTTTTAAAAGGTGCTTAAAGCATGGCATGCTGCCACACATCAAAATATTATTTTTTTAGAGAAAAAAAATGTTAGCATGGTGGGAAGTAGAAGATATGCCATCAAAACAAACCTGTAACACTTTGACACAGTAAACAAAAGAAAGAACATTTTAAAAATATTGAGAAAGAATATAACCAAAAGAAAAAAAACCCCAAAGACAAAAGATCAGTAAATTAATTGGAGATTGTGCAAATATATGCTGCAGGAAACATGGAAACTTTCTTTCTGATTTCCAGTTTTCCACTACAGAGATTAGTATCTTCAGTCTTCAGTAACAGTAGGAAGACAATCAAAACTTTCAAATTACAAAATTTGCTTTATAAGCCCCCTGTTGCAGTAACCAGGAGGGGCTGGGTGGCAGCCTGGGGTCTTTCACTCCCACCTGTAGACGGGGAGAGCTGCAAAGGAGAGTCAAGTTCTTTTCCAGCCCATGGGAGACAGGACCTTGTTCCCTAAGGCAACATTTCTTCTAGATCAACTGAAGGTGGTTTGAAACTTTCAAATTACAAAATTTGCTTTATAAGCCCCCTGTTGCAGTAACCAGGAGGGGCTGGGTGGCAGCCTGGGGTCTTTCACTCCCACCTGTAGACGGGGAGAGCTGCAAAGGAGAGTCAAGTTCTTTTCCAGCCCATGGGAGACAGGACCTTGTTCCCTAAGGCAACATTTCTTCTAGATCAACTGAAGGTGGTTTGATTTTTTTTTTAAATGAAGGAAAAAAAAATTATATTTTTGAAAAGGGGAAAAAAAAGC
>NW_008795365.1:2732211-2889720 GCF_000699145.1 Aptenodytes forsteri | reverse complement strand
TTTTTTTTTTTTTTTTAAATGAAGGAATAAAACATTATAGTTATGTACAAGTGGAAAAGAAACGCCCATGGCTTCAGCAACTTGCACACATTTCAGCCCTGAGCTATGCTTATGACCCTTTTGCATATCATCTTACTCCATTTCACATGAAACAAACACATAGGCATCACCGATACAGGGTTTTTTTTGTGTTTACCTTTGCTTCCATTTGGAGAGTGAGAGCTTAAATTAGATCTACTGCACAAAGAGCACAGCACTGTGCAGTGTGACGCAGCTATAGAGTACTATGCTGCAAATAGTAAATGCAATTTATAATTGCATTTATAAATTCATTTTCCTCCAGTTCCTTACTGATCACACTGCCTAACAAAATACTTGCACATTTTACCTGTCAGTCCAAATTAGAAACAGGTAAAAGTCCTTTTTTATTGGAGTAACGTATATTCTTGGCAAAACTAGGCTGACCGCATGAAACTATAAGCTACAATGTATCTTCATAATAATACGAACATACTCAGTCTATTCAAGCTAATTATGAAAAAATGTTATTTAATACCAAACCTTGGAAATTTATATGAAGAGAAAATTACTGTTTTCAAATGCACATTAATATCTCTTCTTGCCATTTCCACCTCCTTTTTCGTGATGATCTCCACCATATCAGAAACCCCCTGCACACAGAAGTTCCCAAAATTAAGTCTGAGATGCTGTGTTGCTCCTCTGTAGATGCCCAATGCAAAGCTCACCACCGGGGAAGATGGATGGCCTAAGCAGCAAATGGCCTTAAGCTACCAACATTTCCTGCCAGACCTGGGCTGGCTCAGAGGCTGAAAGGTCCATTAGCATAATTTGGCAGCCCTTGGGGCCCTCTAAACAGCAACACTCTCTCTGGGCTGCAGGCACTTTACCCCTCTCCGGCGGTCCTCCCCTCTGCCTCCAGCCTGGCCTTTCCCTCCTGGACCATGCAGAAGGCACCGTATTGCAGTGACATCCAGAGCCGTTCCCCCACTATCTCATTCACGGCAGTGATGGAAGGACCTTTTAATGCCATTTTAGCTCCTTTATGTGGCATAAAGGGATCAAATCAGGAATAAGAATTTCACCTTAGTTTCTCTACGTGAAGAAAATCACCAAAACAGCCAAACCACAAAGCTCAACCGCACACACTGTAGAGGCAGACTCGGCCTTCTAGGTCATTAAATGCAGATCACTAATTACAATTTCCAGCAGACTACCAAGCTCCAACACAAGGGATGATTTTTCAAGGAATTCCTCATTTACAGCATTCCAGCCGATATTAAAAAAAAAAGCAACCCCCTCAAGTAAAGTTTACCCCCTCCCTTGTTTTTTTGCAGACGCTGCTGTGTGAACGCCTCCTCTGAAACACACCAGGAAACAGCAGTGATGAACTCATGACATTGCAGACAAAGTGTCACATGTTGCTGTTTCAAAAGGTTATCAGGTCAGATGGCAGCCCTGTATTTTGCTAGAGTGCGAAGCACACACGCCTGTTCAGGAAGACAGGATTGCAGGAGCTCTGCTGGCGCTGCGCAGGACGCGGCAACGGAGGATGTCCTGCACCAGCTGCTGGTGGGCTGCAGCAAAATTTCCAGCACTCGAGGGAGCTGGGCTTCCTGCTCCACAAACATTTTCAGCACCTTTTTTTGGGAAGAAGGAGCTACTACCATGGAACTGCCGTTTCATCAAACAAAGGTGCCGTTCTGCGTCCCTTGCTAGATTCAATAGCGCAGATCAAAATCAAGGGAAAGCTGTCAGCCCCCAGCATGCCGCAATCTGGCCCCGTTTTCCTTTGGGAAGCAGAAACAAGGGGCCTAGGGGGCAACGCAGCATCTCAAAATTGGAAAAGGGGTTGAAAGAGGTCTTAACAGGGCTACTCTCCCCAAAAAAGTAAGGAGCGGCTTGCTTGAGTATTTCTGCCAGGAGACAAGACAGAAAAAGAAGTCTGGGAGGTAGAAAAAGGTACCAGGCAGCAGGCAGGAACCAGGATTTTGCATATAACCTATGAAAGACAAGCAGCTAAATCTGTCTGTAGAACTAAACTAAGCTACGAGGAGAACAGGTCCAGGAGGATAAAAAGCAAATTGCAAGACAGGAAAAGATTTGGAGGAATTAATGTGACCATGTTATAATTTTCTGGAACAGTGAAATCGCTCTAAGGGAAGGGTAACTCTGTGCATCAGGGAAAGGACCTGCAGCAGTATCCAAAGCCCTGTTCACAGACAACATAATAAACCTAAGAGTGGTGGGAAAAAGTGATTTGTAATACAAGCTGCTCAGGTGATGACTTGAAACAAGAAGCCCACTGAAGCACAGCCAGAATTGTGTAGACATTGCAACTGAAGAATTAAAACAATGGAAAAAAACTATTATAAGTTTTGCTATCATGCTGTTTTCAAAATACTTTTGATAATTACTAAGAAAAGGTGTTGCCTTTTTGTTGTTGGTATATGAACAACGGAGTAACATCATCAAAATTATTGCATATCCAGTCACAGAAATAAATCAATCTAAATGTTGAATAAGCAACAAGAAAAGTTGAGAGGTTTCACTATGTGTGAATTTGCCTTCATGATGGTGTAAAATGTTTTTCAGTATTCAAGAGAATGCTCGTTACCAAAAAAAAGCACGCAATACTTGAAACCTTAACACTTTTAGCTATATGAGATTCCAGTAAAATTACTGTCATCATAAAACACCCACTTTTCTTTTTTCTGAGCCATAAAATACGTATCTCCAAAACCTGATTTAGAATGACAATAGAGTTTATTAGCTATTAAGCACTTCTTCAGGATAATTCCACCTTATACTTTTGAGATTATGCAGCTGCCAGAACTATAAAAAGGCTGCACATTTCCAATGTTTTTGCCTATCAAATTAAGAGACCAAACTACTAATATTCTGCTTACCTCCTAAATTCATTCCAGCTTGCAGACATTTCTGTAATCGACAGGCTGGGCAGTTCTTCCTCCGAATCTTATCAATTATGCAGTCATTCCTTCCCGCACACAGGTAATTGTGCTGTCCTGAACGAACCAAAACCAAAACACATTATTAGAGGATGTATTTACATATTTCCAATTTGTTCTTCTCTGTTGTTTTGCAGTCATTTTGAGCTTCTTATTAACGCAGACATTCCCAATCCCATTCTTTAAACTTCCCAATAATCTTGGTGACTTGTCATGGGCCTCACTATGAGCATCTCTTCTGTTCGGTTTGGGAAAGAGTTTTGGTGTGTCACTCACAAGAGAGACCTCATTACTTTTTTCTAAGCAGGACTGGAATTTTTCTTTTTGCTAAAAACAGACAATTGGTTTGAGCTTTTTCAAATCTTCTTACATGTGCCGTATCACAGAGCAGCCTGACAACTCTTAGCTTTGGTAAAAAAACGGGGAAAATTCTCATGCTAAAGAAGTTCACAATATAAAGCAGAAATGCAAAGTAGAGGTTAACTTTCCCAATATACTCCACTCTCTTCAACCAGTTCACTTAGTGCTTGATTTCTGATTTTATCAGTTACCTTCTATACAGCAGAAGGTTTCTGAAGGGTTTACCAAGGCAGGATTAAATCACAACCGTATTATTTCAGTTCTGTAAAGCCCCACAGAAGCACTCCTGAGGAGACAGCAGGTATTTAACAGACAACATTTAGCAGAAGGGAAATATATGGCAACCAGGGAAATAGGCTGGCATTTAACAACTTGGAGACTCAAAAGGCTTTTTGCTTCATGGGAGGAACACAGGTAGAGCAAACGGATGCAGTGTATCAGACGAGGGCACTACCACGTGGACTTTTCAAAGTAAGGTGCTTGAATTTGATGTGGAAGAATAAAGGAAGCCACGAGGGGTTGGTGCAGCGTGACAGGAGAAGCGAGAGGAGATGATTATTTTAGCTGCCTCAATCCAGAGGTGGCACACGGGGATCTGGGGCGGCCAGAACAAATGGTTTGCAGCAGATGCGACAAAAAGCAATGCAGAGGGTTTCCAGAGGAAGGATGAAAGGAGAGGACACAGCACACAGAAGTACAACAGACTGTAAAGCAAGCTGCAGGATTTGCCAGCATGCGAAGTTCAAGAAAACAGTCCTGTGTAAAATACAACAGCGTGTTGCAGGCTTACGTAGCAGGCGCTGTAAGAACTACAGAGTGTCAGGGACAAGCATTTTAGGCATAAGGTAAGAAACAGTTTACTCCATAAACTAAACACAAGTTTGTAACAAAGATGTCTGAAATGCAAGGTAGAGGAAAAAAAAAAAAATTTGGATTGCAAATGCAATAACACCAACCAGCAACTAAAAAGAGACTCCTAAGCAGGTCATGAATGAAGCAGGCAAGATGTGCAGAAACCCAAGAGTTGTACAAATAACGTTAAAGTTGACGCCAATGACCAAAGCGAGCACCAGCCGTGGGTGGGGAGGGGAAGCCCGGGCAGGGCTCAGAAGCAGAGCTGCACTGAGACGCGCAGGAGGCCGACGCGTGCGGGGAGCGGAAGCAAAGATGTAGGCTCGATAAGGGGACAGAGCTGCTGTAGGACAAGAGGTATAAAACATGTTTGCCAAGATATTTTCCATAATACACACATGCTTCCTTGGGGAAAGACAAAGAGAATATTCATGGGACACAGGAGACCTGGCTTCTGTTTTGGGCTCTTTCAGGAATTTGCCTTAAAACTTCAGATAAGTCATTTTCTATCTCTGCATCTGACTTCCCTTCACCCTTACCCAATGTTATCTATTTAGACAGTGAACTGAAGTTTGGGCTGTTTCTTGCATCTCTTCACTGAGCATCTCACACAAAGAGAAACCAATCTTATTTGCGTAAGCGAAGTGTTACTGTAATATCACAAAGGTATCACCATTTAGATAATGCTTTAGATGTTTAAACAACAAGCAGATAGGCAAATAAGAGTTTTTATTAAGGTACCTCACCTAGCACTGCGACACAGATAAAAACCAATAAAACTCAGGCAAAATAATTCATTAATATGAGCTCATGAAGTTACGTCAGGCATAAAATCAAGTTGTACAATATAGTCACGGCACCAGTATCTATCAGCTGCTTTAAGTAGGAGCTCATGAAGTTACGTCAGGCATAAAATCAAGTTGTACAATATAGTCACGGCACCAGTATCTATCAGCTGGTCTTTAAGTAGGCCTGCTAAACAATAAAAAGATAAAATTCTCAGCTAATCACAAAATGAAAACCTGCTTATCACACAATGTTTATTTTATGATGTGATCTATACAAAACCAGATACACAAGAGAAAAGTCAACTTAATCCCTATTTACATTTTTGCTCTGTACTGACTTGAGCACATCTCCTAAAGAAATATCACGTAGACAGCATGGAAGTAAAGTAGAAAACAAAGGTATTTAAAGTAACGATATACAGTATAAAGATGGTTTATATGCCCTTACAAATACTGGTATACTATCTTTTGTGGGGAAAAGGGAAAAATGGTTATTTTCTGCTAGGAATGCAAGTACGATTGCTCAGTGCTCATACAATGTCCTTTGTACATCACAGAGCACTGCAATACCATTTTTAGGCTTCCACAGGCAGTGCAGGCTATTAATATGATAAGTCAACTCTAATGCTGCAAAACGAACCCCATTGCAGAATTACCCTGAAGGCAGTTTGCCCTACAAAATGGTACACCTGTTAAATCAACATTTTTCACTACTGCTTTCAAAAGCTAATGGGTTTAATAAAAAGAGGTTAACATTTATGTACTCCAGGATAATTACTTGAGTCACATTCTTAAGTATTGTGGAAATATTTATTTGATTCAATCACTGTCACACTATGACTTCATAAGAAATATTCCCACAATAGCAGAATACTTCTGTAAGTCACCCTTCAAATGGTTTAGGTAGCCTGCAGTTATTACTTTCTGGCCTATCTACTCTAGACCAAATAATTTCAGAAAACATAACTTAGCAAAGGTTCATCAATTTTTGAATCATGCATATCTGAATACAAATGTATGGTACAAAATCTGTAAGTAGTTTTTCTAGTAAGCAAGGCAAAAGTGTTTCCAAAAAGCAAATGCCTTCTAGTCAATTTTTTTAATTTCTAAAAAAAAATAAAATAATTAAATAACCACAATCATCTTAAAGCTTACATTAATGGAAGTAACTTGAAAACCCTTAAAAAACAGAACAGATCAGCATTCAGGCAAACCCTCTATGTAGAGTACAGCTATGAAATAATAATGAACAGTTTTTCAGTTTAAAAGTTTGTCACCTATAATGAAAACAACGGCTGCAGATTTCCATGCAGTCAAATATGGTACGTTTCAAATAAAACCAATTTTGTAAAATAAGTTAGTAAAGCAAAGACACTCATAATGAATCAGTATCTTCCATTTGTGTAGCATGAGCCTCACTTATGCCCCTCAACTGAAACAAAAACCTACACATCTGAAATTGACACAGCTCTCTGAAGACCTCCAGGGCTCTTCAGGTTCTCAGTGAGGTGATGGAGACCATCCTGCAAAGAGGTTGATGTTTTTGTGGCGCTAGATCTCTAACTCTTTCTAGACATGGATCGATCTGCTTGTATAATTTGTGTTTAGCTTAATCCAGTTGTTCTTTTTATCCAGTTTAATCACCCACAAGCGGGCTGGAAAGTGACAGAGTAGATATCGAATTCTCATCTCCCATGTGCCAAATGCATTAAGATGAAAGTAATTTTTACATATGCCACCATTAAGTGCACTTATACGAGCTAATTCCTGTTCCATCTAAAATACGGACTTACAAAAGATGCCAGGAAAATTTCCTGTTCAAAATAAATAATTAATAGGTACCACACAGTTACACACTAAGAAAAAATAGAGATCTGTCGTATTCACAGTAGAGCTAGAGGCATATTTGAGTTTGCACTCTCCAGGTTATTGTGTCACTACATACCCCAGAATGACACATCCAAATGTACGTACAAAAATATTTTAATGTTTCCAACTCTCTCACCTACAAAGACTCTTTAATTCCCTGCTTTGATAAGCTTACAAAAGAAAACAAAAAGGAAGTATTCATGAAATTCAGTTTTCCCCCTTACATTTTCTCGGACAAGCAAAATTCAGCAGTAAAGGAGGGGAGGAAAAAAGCTGTTCTTATTTGGCCTATGAATTACTGCCAAAATGAGGCTGCAGCACAAGTTGTGCCTTTCCCCATTTTAAAACTCCAGCACAATGATTGAGCCACTGGTCCCAAAAACTGACTCGCTAAGATGAGCTCATGTACGTGTGCAGAGCGCTGCTGCACTCTTCATGGGGCTGCAATACTTCCAGACATGTAAGGCTGCAATAGGAATGGGGTATAGATATTTCTTGTCAGCAATATTTCTGTTACTGTCTAAGGCAAAATTAGAAAATTACAGAAATTTCTGAAATATTCCACATGTTTTATCTTCCTCCTAAAAATTATTTTTTTCCCCCAGTTTTTTGAAGTCTAAGTCAGGAACTGCAAATCATTAATGAGTCTTCTACATTTCTGCTCTCTTGTTAAAATAGCAACTACTATGATAAAATGTTAAATTTTGTAAGGAAAAAAAAAAGGCGTAGTGCTGGAAGAGGATCCAAAGACTGTTTAATTCAAGCCCACTCATGGAAGCATGATAAGACTAGCTTAACAGTTCAGGCAGGGTTTTTTTTTCCTTTCTCTAAATTTGTCTTAAAACCTTCTGAGGAAAGGTATTCTGCAAGTTCCCTACAAGCCACGCGATCAGGCTAGTGATTAGCTAGCCTTGAAGCTGTGTTTTATCCCTTTGCATTTAACCCAAATGGGAATATTTTGCAACTGAAAGAGATATTAGCACTCCCCCTAAGACATACAGAGTAATAGATTGCCACCTTCTTACAACAATCTCACGCCTATCGAAAGATTTATGTTCTCCATCTCTTTGCTAGACTAAACAAATCCAGTTCTCTCAATCTTTCCTCATAGGTCATGTTTCCTAAATCTGCTGTCATTCCTCTTATTCTCCTCCAGCTTCTTTCATAAAACAGTGTGCCCAAAACCGGGTGCGTTTTTCTTGCTGAGTTTCACCATCACTAAGCCAAATAAAATGGTTACTTCCTGCATCTTGCACACAACAGCCCTGCTAATGCAATCCTGGACCAGATTTGGCTTTTGGCAATGGCATTAGGTTGTTGACTCACGCTCACTTGTGTGCCACTAATGCCCAGCTCCTCTCCTGCGGCACCGCTGCCTTCCATGCGTTCTTTCCCACTTCTACCTGGGCAGCCAACTCTCTTTTTAACTTTATTAGAGCTGCACGCCCACTGCAACATCCCCTGGGAAAGGTAAGGGAAAAGTACAAAAGCCACTCCGAGTACGACATCTGAAACTGGAGCATGCTTTGGGTCCCAAGACAAAGACGTGATTGAGGAAGCCTTGCAAAAGGACGGGAAAGTGAGAAAACAGGAGTGGCAGCTAAGGACCAAACAAAGCAGAAGTCTGAAAAAACCTCAACTTTTAAAATAGCATCTCACTGAAGCACATCAAAATGCATGTAAAATGCCCAAACTTTCCTTCTTCCTCCACAATGAGAATTAATACTTTGACTCATAAAATTGCAGGCAAAGTTGTCTTCTCCCTGCAGGCTGCCAGAACAGCCAAGCCTTCTTCCAGGGTTTGAGGAGAGGCGAGCTGGAAGCCACCTCCAGCCCTGCCTTGCAGATCTGCACATTGGAGCTAGGATCCCTTTTGCAGCTTCTGGGCTGGAATAAGGGCTTAGACTTCTCCATATTTCTCAAGTGGGAAGATTATCTCCATGATAACAATGGTACGTGTAAAGGCCTTACAGCTTGGAGTACCTATTGGCACCTGCTTGAGCAGGCGTGTATACGTGTTAAACTGGGCATCCCTAGTGCAGTGAACTCCTCTAAAGATCCTCCTGCTGCTCCTGTCAGTATTTACCAGCGTAACTACCCATTTTACTGAAGCTACTCCTGACAACACTAGTGAATGAGGGGGAGAAAATAATCTGGGTTGAATGGCTGTAATTCTACACTGTTTCCCTCAATTCCGTAAGTGTTATTTACCGCTCAACTCTGCCCTTCCTTTTACCCACCAGTCCGTCAGATTGCATGAGCCCAGCCCCTGCAACCCTTCTGACCTAGGCTACAGACCTTCCCTGCTGAAGGAAAGACAAAGAAAAAACGCTGCAGAAAATCATCAGGATTTTCTAAGGGAGGCCTCTCACCTCAAGAATATCTGGTCAGCAAACAGAACTTAACACCAGGTTTTTCTGCTTTCTGGTATAGCCCTAATGAAGGGCTTTGCCTCCTACAGCAAGAAATCACATAATCTGCACATCCTAACCTCTCGTTTGTGCTCACTGAGCTATGTGATATGTTCCTTTCATCCAGCTCTGAAACCTTCACAGATTTTGTGAAACGGATGTTATCTCTGTAATCCATACAAGCTCTTTTAATTAATAAAAATAAACTATTTCCACCTTTTAATGACCAGTATATAAATAAAATTACTGCGAAGACTTGTCACAATGATTTTCCACATACAGAAAAGGATTTTCTGTTTGACAGAAGTTGTATCACACTATCAAGAAACAAACTGCATATACCTGAGGTTTTTATTTCACCATCTGCAGTAGGTAGGTACTCTCAAATAAATCAGCACAATAAGTACAATGATGAATCTCTTTCCAAATTTCATTTTTCACAGAGCCTCTATTTCTTGCAGTTAAAAAAAAAAGAGGGAAATGCCTGCTATTCAATGGAAATCAGAACTGCATTTTCATTTAAAAGGTCCATTTGTTACACAGTTGAGGGCTTTTTTTTTTTTTTTTTTTTAGCAGTTGACAACTGCCCAGCAACAGCAGCCTATGTTTGCAGTCACTATTTTAGGCTACATCACATGTCAATTACATAACCTTGTTTTACTGCTCTTGAACTGGTTTGAACAACCTGGGAAACAGATTAGGGCAGTCCCTCCCAGCCGGCCATCCGCATGCAACGGCAGGACCCGTCCCCCCGCAGCAGCTCCAAAGGCTGCAACCACGGCGAGTCCCTCGAGTCCCTCTGTCCATAACTAGTTACTTATTGCTAGACCCACCTGAGACGTGATAATTAACTTCCTCAGCTGTGTTTAAACCAGTCCAGTCTGACCACAGTAAACTAATAAACTTGATTCCTCACGCTGAGATTTATGTGTAATGCAGAATAAGCTTATGAATGCCACAAACAAGGTACGGAACTTAGATATGAATATTGCCCCTTCATTTTATATAGCGAATGCTCAGGGTTTGTTTTTTAGGTATCGAATCTCAGGGTTTCCCAAAATTCAGTCTGACTTCAGGGTCTATCTCCCTTATTACTCCACAGCTTTACTCATCTGACCGTATCATCCCCAGACAATATGCTTTTCAGCTGCAGACAAAGGCTGTATCTGCCAGTCGCTCAAGATGACAATATCAATCTATTGTTATCATTATTACAGAGTGTGCTTACAGCATAGGTATAGTCTAAATCCTTCTCTGAAGCAAGAATTTAGAGCTTTCCCTCCTTTATGATAAATTAGAGACTTAATTAAAATTTGTTTTCATTTTGGCAAAACATTCACCACATCTGGGATATTGCCTGCTTGCTTCTCATTCTCAATTACCTTCTGCTACTTCTAGATCCCAAGACATCTTTCAGTTTCTTTACCCTTTTATACTACTGGATTAATTTATCTACCATTTTTATGATGTTTTTGTAATTCTCCTTACTTTCTACTCCCCCCTCCTTTTTCTTTCCTTCAATAAAATGTATTTTCTAACCTTCCCCTTTCATCTTCAGTCTTTTACCCCCCTTCTGTTCCACAACTCACTCTTCAGACTTCTCATTTACCTTCTAAATGTGTTATTTCCTCCATTCAGTCAGTAACTGGTGATTTCATAGGGCACATTTACACTGCAGTCAAAGGTATGGCTACAGCTTATTTCATATACCCAAGCAAAGTATATTAAAACTACCTGGGACATGGATAAAAACATAGTCTCAACAGCATCATTTTCTGCAGGGTCTACAAAACCCAGCTAGGGCTTTTTTAAAAGCACAGGCGCATCAGTTGGTGCTTAGATAGCGAGGATAGTCTACGAACTTCTGCAACACAGTATGTTTCTAAATTTTCTATGTTCTTTAAACCTTGTGTTTAACTGCTATTTAATTATAACGTTATATGTTGACAAAAACATTCTCAAATCCAGCGTGTGGGCCTGTGATCACCCGACCTTCTTTCTCTGCCTAATCTGAACTACGTTACCGAGTCTTACTCGGTATCCCAGAGAGAGAGCTGCAGGTTGTCCTTAGGTGGTGAACTTATGTCATGAACAACGACTTAAATGCTCTGCGCATTAACTACTGCACTTGTTTCCTCCAGAAAGCCAAAGATTGAAAGCACAAATGAACTACCAGCGCTTCCTCCAACGATGACAACAGAAAAAAAGCCAGTTCCCCTTTTTTCTGGAAGTGGAGCAGGGAGGGCTGTGTCCCCTGGTGCTTTATATGTGAAAGTTTTCAAATTGCCATACTGCTATGCACTCCCTATGCACATCTAAGAGCACAGACTCCAATGCTCTGCCAATTTTGACATGGAGACTGTCTCCTGACCCTTCACCTTCCCAGGAAATTTGCTTTCACACTGGGCTGAGACCAGGTTAACAGAAACAATCGGTACGGTCTGGTGATCCTGGCAAAGGAGATGAGATGTTATAAAAATGGTTCTCACTCACTATTTTAAGCAGA
The DNA here is from genome assembly GCF_000699145.1 of Aptenodytes forsteri. Lineage (NCBI taxonomy): Eukaryota > Metazoa > Chordata > Aves > Sphenisciformes > Spheniscidae > Aptenodytes > Aptenodytes forsteri. The sequence goes on along the minus strand of NW_008795365.1, from coordinate 2,877,947 downwards.
CTGAAAGGGCACCGATGAGAGGAACCAAGGAGAGAGAGGAAATTTGGCAAGGGAGCACGGGATGTAGCCCAAAAGAGGCTACTTTTTTCTGCAGGAGAAACCATCCAGCAGGGATGAAACCTGTTAACAACAGTGAGACAAGTAAGCAAGAAAATATACAGAACATCTCATATTTGAGGTACATGTGCACATTTTCTTCTGCCATGCATAAAACACGCTGCAGAATTTTGAAAGCCTCTACAAGCCTGTGCCTGGTGCTCCAGCTGTCCCGTTATCCAGAGTGACTGAGCCACCAAGACAAGATATGCCCCAAACCAGTACTGAAACCATCTCCTGGGCTCCCACTGTCATCCCCACAACAGAAGCAGTGCTCATACCAACCAGCCACATCAACAGTCGGTCATGGAGGACAGCTGGGGCCTCCTGAAATCCAGAGGAGCTAAGGAAGCTTTTAGTTCAGCGTGCTGGAAGTCTAAACATGGCCACATGACCGACTATGTGGTAATTCCCTTTTCATGTGGTCAAAGAAATGCTGAATGATACTAGATAGCACAGAAAAGGAATAGGAAAAGTATCTGATCTTTGCAAAGCATTTCCGCTTCAGTGAAATCACACAGCATTGGAAATCTGTTTAGGAGAAAAAGCAAGGAAAAATATCTACAAACACCAAAATAATCTGGTAATCAAGCTCAATAATTTTGTTTCTGTTTTGAAATTAGTTTTCAGTTCAATTGCTTTTGATTTTAGATTGTAATAGATACAGTAATACAAAGAGTGAGAATTAGAGCTTTAGATGATGTTGTTTTGACAAAAATCACACATCTAATATTTTACAGCATTTTCTTTCACAGCAAGTTTCCAAATTTTCATTTTGGTTTAAATTTTAACTGAAGACTAATTCTGAAGTGTTTAGATGCTGTTATCTGCAGAGTAGTACAAGTACATATGATAGATTTATAAGAGATCATGTTGCATGCATGATGCCTACTTCTCCTTTCCCATGCTAAAAATCTGATAAGGCATTCTTGACATACTACAAATTTCAATCCACTTTAGTGGAAAATTTCACTGTACAAGAAATGGTCTAGAAGGACTGGAAAGACTTTTTAAATAAGCATCATGCAAAAATCTTAAACTGCAACTGAAATACCCTTCCATTTTTGCTGATAAAAGTGGTCAACTGCTCTGCTACATTTACATACGTGATGTAGTATCCTGCTGTACAATTAGCTCACTGTAACAACTGGATTTCAGGAAGTACACAGTGTAAAACAAGATTTGTGTGAAATACCAAGTTCATTTAAGGGAATGTTTAAGAGGCTGTGTGGGGGTGTATTCTGGAATATGGAGCACTAATTGGTAACGTAAGGATTTCTAGCTGACTGCATGGCTCCCTAAGCCATGCTCCTTCAGTGAATACTCCACTGAAAATATTCACCTCCATAAAACTATTAATATTTTTAAGTGTATATGGGGCTGAAGCCTGTTACACTCTATTCACTATTTCAAACTGCTTAGTCTGCCCCACTATCCTACTGATACATTCAGGCATGTATCAAACTGTCTTTGTGGTAATCATATGGAACAGGCAAACTAAGAGAGAACTTCTATTCTCATAGGACAGACAGAAAAATCAAGGTATACAGCGTTAATTCTGTGTTTTGCAACTCCATTTTATAATTTGCAATTCCTGGCTGACTCCTTCAATGAGATGCATGCTATTTATATAAGATACTACTAGAAAAATAGGCAGTTTGTTTCACAAAGTAAAATTTTTCCCAACTCTTGATCTCGGTGAAAACGTTAACTTTTTTTTTTTTAAAAAAAGTAGCTACCCTTTGGTTTTTGCAAACATTTGGAAGTTCAAGTCTGCTATGTTCTTGCATTTAGCATGCTCAGCAGATCATAAATTTTATTCTGTGTGAATGACACATTATCTTCAAAGCATATTTTTCTCTTGCATTTTTCATGTACAGTTTACTACAACTCAGACTGGAAATATGCTAAATTCATAATAATGAATATTATTATGAATAATAGCGACAATTTAAAATATTGTCAGCACATACGTTGACAAATCTTTTCCTCTGGAACCCTGGTCAGTAATAATTTTCTTTTAAAGACTGCAAGCAATACCATCGCAACAGAGCCTTTTAGCAGAATCTCTTGAGATCCCAAACACAGAAATGTTGACCAAAGTAATATTAGACGCTCACCAAAGTGAACTTGAAAGTTTTCTGCATTTGTTTGCTGGCTTTTTAAAAAGGAGCCTGTTTTACCCTTTGAAATATGTACGTCTGCCTATTTAATTTTCTTCATTTTTCTCTCCATTTATTTATTTTTATCAGTAACCTCAACCTCAGCTCTCTGTTATTCCAGGTAAATCTGAAGAAACAGTCAGAAGAAAGAGGATGAGGCAATAGCAGAAGATTTGACAATTATAATGAAATTTCACAGTACGTTTACTGTTAAAATACTATAACAACCTAAAACAAAAAGTGTAAGTTAAGTAGCAGAAAGGGTATTACACCAATTACAATTGCTATTTTCATCTCTAAAGGGATGAGCGGGTCCTTCCCAGCACCCCTCTGAAGCGGGTGCAGAATTTCCAGGCTGCAGAGCCACAGGTCCCAGCCCTCTCCACCCCCAAATTCAGGTCAGGCTTGCCAGGTAGCTCTGTCCACAGTCCTTGTTCACAAACCCCTGAATAGGACAGGGCAACCCTCCCGTGCCCCTGAAAACAGCTACTTCACCCTTTCCATACTTGTCCAACCCTCAAGAGGCTGAGCAAAGTATCACATAACAGCAAAAACACTGATGAATTGAAGCTTTGTCTAATTATCCCAAATTTTATTGGAGATCATCTTGCAAGTGACACCCTCGTAGCCCCCTTCAGGCTGGATCCAACGCCTCCAGCCGCGGCACCGGCACTAAGATGACCTCAAAGCGAGAGCAAAGCCCGCCTTTCAGTGACAGCCGTTGCACTGGGCGCCGGACCCACGCCTTCATTAACACACCTTTTCACTAGGAATTGCAATTTGCTTTGCCAAAGAAATAAATCAAGTGGTGATCTTTCACACTGGAATCATCCTAGGTCTTGAACAACTAAAGCCATAGATGACTCCATCTGCATCTGACATTTTCAACACCTATAAAGTTACCACGGGGAGTTAAAAAAAAAGAGTCATCTTTTAAAGCATACTAAATTTTTCAGACACATAATTCATATACCAGAGTGAGATTTTGAAGGGATCAGGCCTTCCCTTCATTATAAGGGAATGGATATTTAGGTAAAAACAAATATGTCAAATTTCAGCCCAAATGATGGTGGCCACTGAAAACAAAACTGAAAAAAAGAGACATAGGACAACAGAAAAAAAGTCATGTCGATGCATAAATACAACATCACCAAGGCATAAATTGAATTATTCCATTCTGCTTTCAAAGATCATTCTGCCTAACTGACATAATTGCTATTTCAAAATTTGTTTTGCCCAGTGAAAACTAAAGGCCAATTACTATACAGTTTATATCCAGAATTCACCCCTGGATTAGGGTAGCTGCTCCTTCATGGTATGTATCCTCACCCCTTGCATTCAATACGTTTAAGAAAAACAAAATAAAAAACTCCTCAGTCTATTCACATTTAACTTCACAAGGGGCATGTTTGAACACAGATTTTTTACAGTTCTAATTCAATTTTCATAATTAAAATTCCAGTAGTACTAAGCAGATTGAATTAATTTTAGTTTCCTGCAAGTAGCTATTTAATACAAACTCACGTGAACTGAAATGTCGTTGCTTATAAGAAGCGTATGAACGGCACGAAAATCCTTTGGGTTAAACTTCATAAAATACAGCAATTTTCTCGTTAAAGTGAGAGACGTTAGTCATTGCCAAAGCCCAATCTCTTCAGCAACTGCTATCAGATCTAAAGCTTGCAAGAGAGGTCAGTGAAGCAAATGGGTGATTGAGGATGGTGGTCATTTAGTGTAAAGCCATCGTTATCAGCTTAACCTCAGTTTCGCATCACTGACAATGTATTTTTGTATTCCATAAATGGTGGGTTTCATTACTGGCATCAAAAGCGATTGTTTTATCTTTGAAAAATGATAGTGACTAAAGGCAAAATTCTACTTGTCTGAAACATGTTTTGTAAGTAGAAGTGATAAAATTTGAATTAAGAAAACGGAAATTTTAAAAAGGTGACTAACATTAAAAACCTGATCTGCCTTCTACTTATGCCAGATTTCAGTGTGATGTAGTGCACCCCAATTTATAACTATGAGAGGATAACCCAGTCCTATGCTTTTCCTAATACATCCCAAATTTCCTAGCTCTGTTTTGCCATCTTCAGAAGTAACTTTGAAACTGCCAGACACCAGCATTAAAAGCCTCCCTAAAAAGGTACACTCGTGTCTGAAAACACACAAAGAAAAGATCAAAATGAAAATTAAAAGCAGATGCACTTTATGTACTAAAAGGTTTTTCCACTTTGATAAGTGGATTATAATGAAGTGTGGCACCATGTTTCATACAATTTATTAATCCAGTCCCACTTATTTACACTCTGAAGCAGCATAATGATTTCAACGTTGGAGCACAGCCAAAACTCACATGCAGAAATAATTAAGAAGTTATGTGGAAAGATCGGTCGTTGTTGGGTTTCGGGGTTTTTCCAAAGAGACAGACTGACTTTTAGTTAACCAGAAGACTAAAGTTAAAGTAGTTGTAACACAAGACGAAGTGCGGAAGTGAACTGATTTTTGAAAGGGAATAGATGCTACGACAAGATAACTGGAGCCTGACTTGCCCTGCCATTACAGCCCCTCTAAGCCTGAAGAAGCTGGTACAGAAGACCTCTCCACACTAGTACTGATGCAACCGGGGAAACTCCGTTTTTTCCAGACGGCACCTATGCCCTGCTCTTGAGTTTACCCATCAGCTACATAACTCTGCAAAAAATGGTAAGAGAATAAAACTCAAAATATTGTAGAAGCACAGAAGGCATGAGTTTCAGGAGGACAAAGAAAAGCTGGAAAGCGGAGCGCGTAGGTCACGGTGGGGAGAGCATATGACCAGATGACACCTCCACAAAGCTTCTCCGGCCTCTGAAAGAGGCACACCATCGTCCCCACGGGCTTTCTTGGACTGCTTGAAGGTCCACACTTTCTCCTGCAGTAGTGTTTTTGGCAAGGCAAAGCTGAAACTAGTCCAAGAGTACAAAGCCATTTATACCTGTACAAAGCAAGCAGAAGACTCTGCAGGATAGGAATGACAGTGCTTTACCTCTATTTTACCCAAATTTAGATGTCTACACCAAGTAAAAGGGGAAATCGGGCCGTAAGTGTAAAAAATCCACTATTTCTTTGCAGAAAAAAATAGCGCTGGTCGGCAGTTCCCTCCTGGGCACAGCATACTCCTCCTGCCTCTAGGAGCATCCTTACCCCTCGTATTTCCAAGGTAATGGTCCCTGAAGATGTTGAGCCATCCAGCAGATCAGGAATACTTACTTTAAAGGGTGAAGTACACAGATACGGAAATACTGTTGGAGATGCACTCACGCAGGAAATGTGTTTTATTTATTCACTGATGCACAACGCCCAGTTCATTTGATCCACTACATTTCTCATCCACTAACTTCTCTCTCCTGCTATTCCTCACCTGAAAAAACTGTTTATACAGTAAGCAAGAAATCTAGAATCTACTTCATTGTTATTATTTGGCAAGATATACTTGATGAGAAGACCCTGTACCAATTCTGCCATTAAGAATTTCTACAGCAAATTTGTACTGAGGATAAGCCACTGCCAAATGCAGACAGTTTATCACACTGGGAAGATATCCTGTGGAGTATCAGAGGGACTACTGCTTATTTTGATCTTTTCATTGGAAGTAGGAAGAAAGGAGGAGGAATTGTCAGCATAAGTGCGGATAGAAAAATAATACAAAAGGGTGCAGAGAAATTAGAAGCAAAGACAGGAATAAGCAATAAAACTGCAGTTGGAAAAATGCTACTGCATGTACCAAAGGAGTAATCCAAAAATAAAGAGTTAACAACAAAGCAAAATAACAAAGCAAAATTTGGAAAGCATCAACATCGAAAGACACCTAGGAATAAGAGGATAATCTGGATGTAAGAAGCAATGCAGCAGAGGAGAACGAAGCGCCAATAACACCTCTGGCTCTTTCTGTAGGAGCATTACACAGCGGAGCAGGTTGGCATGGCAGTGCTCTCTTTATGCATTTCTTTTGCAGCCACACCTGGAATATTGTATGCAGTTCAGGCACTTCATTACTGGAAGATATAAACAAACTGGAGGAAGTCCAGAGAAGTGGAACGGAAATGATTAGAAGCCGGAGGGAGTGATTTACCAAGAAAATTTAAAGTAGCCCTTTACCCGCCTGTAACTTCTCTGATAATTAGAGACGGGAAATGATAACAGCCTAGTTCAAGTCTCCAGTCACGTGCCTTAAGCCCTTTTGCCTTGGGCACTTAAACATGTGCCTAGTTTTAAGAATAAAGAGTACACAAAGATTTTGACCTGATGAAGAGAATAAGATTAAGTAAGGAAAAAAAAAAATTTAGGCTACATACCAGTGAAATCCTCCCAGGAATGAATTATGACTAACTGAGCTACCATAAAAGATGGAGATTGTATTGCTTGAAATTTCACATTTTATTGCTGATAATGGAAAGAGTTATTCACATCTAAAGTTTATTTTCCACGAGACAACAGGACTACTCAAAATAAACAGTGTTACACACGTACACAAGTCTTTGCAGTCTTTGCCACAAACATATAGCACCAAGTTATCCTGTCCAGGTAAAAAGACCTGACTAAGCAAACATTTTTATCCCAGACTGTGTAAGCCAGGTGGAATGGTTCTGAAAAATGACAAATTATATCCCAGCAGGAAAGTAACTGGATTCTCCTAGTTCCTCACGCACCGACGTTGCTGCGAAGTGATATTTAGGAAGGCAGCATTTTATGTAATTGTTGAGCTGTCAGCAGGGCTCTACTGAAAGACACTTTAAAAGTCACGTAGACACTGCCAGAGTCTGATCTGGGGAACGGATGATTACCATTCACACAGGTTTTGCATGCAATCTGGAAAAAAACCCAAACAAACAAAAAAAAAACACAACCAAAAAAAAGCAAAGCCCAGCTGCAGGCAGCCTGCAAACAAGCCTGCTGGGATGCAGCTTGCTATATAATCCCCAAACAACATTCCAGGCCAATAGCCATGTTTGGGCACGTAGGATTCCCCAGCCCCTCTACCGATAGGCGAGGCCTCCCAGAAATGTTATCTTAAAGGTAACCGTGTGCCCCCAACCCCCTTCACCTAGCTTGTGCTTAAAATCACTTCTTGATGCTCCAAATAAGCAAAGTTCATAGTTCCACTCTGGAGAAATACCCTGGACAGATTTTTAGCTCATAAATGGGGGGGGAACAACCTACGGGAGGGGGAGACCTGGAACAAGACAGCAGTCTGCAGTGTTTACTGGAAAGTCAGCATTTATGACTAAAATTGTGTTGGATATGCATATCTGAATAGCATGCTAGCCTAGGCTTTTGTTTATGCAAGTAATGCAAGCCTTATGTTACAATTTCTGCAATATTTTTATAATTCAACATTTACCTGCAACCTACATTTAGATTTATGAGAATGAGATAAGAACTGGCACAGAGTCAACAGGTCTCAGTTTCAGTGCATCAGTGCCTTGATTTTATATTATGATTTTTTTATGGACTTTCTGCAGTACAGTTTTAAAGGTTTGGCAGAAGGCAAAAAGACTGCATGGTTGATCATTGCTTTCACTGCTTACAAGGTGGTATCTATAACCCTGAGAGTCCTACTCCAGGGACTTTTTTTCCCCTCTTTGTATAGTATATGTCAAAATGAATCTGCAAGTTGGATGAAACCTGTCAAAAACCAGATTATCGTCTGTTGATCTTGTAGGACTACATATAGTTAAGGTTGCCTGACACTTCTCATTTTAAGACCTCATTTTCTATTGCTTATAACTTTACCACACATTAGCAGCTAGGGCTGAAATTTTCCATGCTGGATGTCTGCCTCAGGCTGCATTTTATTTTGCGAGTGTAAGAATGTATCAGCTAGAAGTACTAAGCTTAGTGCAAAAGTTAGTTTGTGAATAACGGTAGGGAGAAACATGTTGGGTTTTTCCCGTGTTACATTTCTCGCAGACATATTTGAGAAGCTCAAGAGCCTTCACACTTCGAGACAGACCCTTTGAAGCATCACTGCTCTGATACCACAGATGTGCCTTTTGCCATCTCATACATTATCACTTAAAATTATAACGGATCACAGTATAAAACACTGTAAAGTTGCAGTTTGTACGTGATATGATTTGCAAAGGTTTTGGTGGAGGTTGGCTGCCAAACTCCAAAGTTTCCTTCTGTGAAGAGTGTGGACCAGGGCAGAAGGTCTCCGCTGAGCTTGTGCTCCAGCCATCTCTTCCACGTGTCAGGCGATGCTTTGGTACGGGGACTCCACACAGAAAATCCCCATCACGCTCTCAGGACGCAGCGAGGGAAGAGCTTGGAGGAAAGGGGAACGAGGCACAGGTTGCGAGAGCAAAGGGAACCGCCAGGAGCTTAATGAGAAGAGAGGACAGGAGTTTGGGGAGGTAGTAGACTTGAAAGGAGAAAGGCCCCCCCAAAAGTGAAGCCAGTAGTGGGAGGAAGGAGATGTAGGCAGTAGGATATTGGAGAAGCTGGGGAAGAGGGGAAATGGTCAGGAGAGTTGAGAGTGCGGAAGCTGATGACCAAAGGAGAAAAGAAAAGGTCCAGAGGTGGGTGCTGGCCAGAAGCAGAAGGGGCAGAGGATGCAGATGGGTGGTAACTGGATAAACAGAAGCAGCTGAGAAGAAAATTACTCGGGGACAGAAAGTGAAGAGAGTATCTATCTCTACACCGTTAGGGCTGAATGCAGGAAATCTAAGACTCAATTCTCCTAGAAGATGGCACAACCATCTCTACAGATTGGAAAGTGAAGCCAAAAGAGAGTAAGGCCAAAAATATTAAAACTGTCTACTAATGTGTTGAGCCTGACCTGTCACTCCCACAACTTGATTTTTCTGAGTGTTTAGCATTTTTGAGAGAGACTGCTTTCCAAGGAGGCTGACAACCCCTTGGTTGGGGTACCGGTCTCCATGTGAGGCCGCGGCTGCCGGTAAGGCAGCTGGAGCCAGGTGCCGATATTCCCAGCTCTGCTGCATGCAACTCCAGCTCTGCCCACAAGCTTTCACAGCCCCTGGGACCTCATTTGCCGAGCCTATCTCAGGGGGTGAGCTCAAAACAGGCCTGGTGCCACCTCTGCTGCTCTCTGTAGGCATGGGGAAAACAGCTGGTGGCAGCCATGGAGACTTATGGAAGCAAGAAAGACCCCAATAAACACTGTTTGGCCCCCAGGTTACTTCTACCAGACAGCTACACGGCCTGACAGTGGTCCATCAGGTGCTGCTGTAGCAGATGAGTGCTGCACCAAGGGATGGGTGTCCCACACGCATCCCATTTCACCTCTCCCCCTTTGGCCTGCATGCTCCTGAGAAGAAGAGCAGAAGACATTACAGCAGCTCCACAGCACCTGATATGCCATGCTGTTACAGGAGACTGCAAAATCTCCCTCATAACCTGGAGTTCAGCTTCAGGAGTTCAAATAAATATTTACCTTAGAAAATGTTGACAACATTGGCTTTAAATTTATGTTCTTTGCTTTTCTAAAACTTTGTAGGAAGAGGAAATGGGGCTTTCAGGTCCTAACCATTGAGCAGAGCAGCTCTGGAGGAGCAAGCTCTGTGCTCCCACACCCCCTGTGCAGTCCAGCCTCCCCCCACATCTCTGGCTGGCGGGCAGAGGCAAGCACACCCTATAGCTGACGGGAGGCAGGCGAATGCTGGCTGTCCCCCCCTCAGTGCACACTGCCCGCCCAGCCCATTCAGGTAGGGCGGTAACTTCTGCCCACCTCGGCATGGGTGCCCACTGGCCAGCGAGGCCACCCACCATGGCAGCTAGCATGATGTCCCATGTACATGAAGCTTGCACAAACCAAAGGCAGTAGTAAAACTACAAACTTGAGGGGGGAAAAAAAAAATTTGAAAGTATCCTTCAACATGAATTTGTGAACCAGTACCATTAAAACCTGCAAGTAAGGCGAACTATGGCAATTTTTGTATCCGCACACAGAAATCAAACTACAACTCTTGGAAGGGACATGGATTACTGGACCATCATAAAAATGTTTGGACTGGGGAACTCTAGTGCCGCATCCACATGCTACATTACGGCTGTAACTACACACTCCTAAAACAGACTTTGCTAAATCGAACAAAGTTTTCCCGCACATACGATTACATCAACTTTAATTAGGTAACTGGCTCAGTGGTTTTGATTGTTTCGATTGGGTAAACACGTGACATGGATTGATCTATAATTAAGATGAACTTTAAAGATAAGTGCTCATGTTTAAGTGGTGGAGCGGACACATTTGTCGCTGCCCAAGGACGAAGGAGTAAAAGAACAAGTCGGAAGAGATCCTCTCTTTGCTCAGGCAGTGATTGCTGACCCCTGTTTTTCATTATGACTAGGAAGCGGTCAGTTAACCCTCATCATTAAGCAATAAAGCGTGACAGAGAGTGCTGATTAATGCGCTGCTCACAAATACAGTCAGGCACGAGAGGAAACCCATGGCGGGCTTCTGGCAGTTTTAAATGGCCATTAGTTATAGTTGTGCAAAATGAAATTAACCTAGCTAATCAAGCACTGAGCAGCCATGGTTCTGCTGAGGGTCAAGGGTTCCCAGGAAACAAAAGGTACAGTATGCTTACATACCATGGGGAAAAAAAAAAAAACCCAACAAAAAACCCAACGAACCCCTGACAGGCTGATTAATGAAAATGAATACATGCAATAAATTTGACCAAATAAACATAATACCTGCACTGCACATATTAACTGAGAAAGAGTCCACATCTTAAAGAAAGAAAGAAATGGAAGCAACAGATTGACTTCAGCCATCACTAAGTTCATGATGCACTTATGCATGAGCAGCCTACTAAAATGCACTACAGAATAGCTGTTGCACTGCTGCAGATGACCCCGTTTAGACCCCTGTCCCCAAAATCTTTTCTGACTGCCCTCCTCTGCAGACAGGTTTGCTATTTTACCCCTTTACGGACCCAGCCACATGGCCCCCTATGTCCCTTAGGCTGAATTTTGGCAGTGCCTGGATTATCACATGTATTCCTCACATTCTCAAATGGGTTTGCTGTTTGTAAACCCTTCTCCTATCAGACCCAGAGAGCTGAGGAAGCACGCACAGCAAATGGTAAAAGCACAGGAGAAATACACAAGCTAAACATCCACAGGAGCATGGGCCAGCTCATTCTGTGACAAAGACAGGACAGGCCTGAGCACCAGGAGTTTTTTCTGAACGAATATCCTTCTCTCACTTTAAATTTAATCTTCCTTGATTAGTCTTGGCAAGTCCCACTTTAAGACGTTACCTCCATGTCTGGAATGGGAGAAATGTTTTTACCATGGCCTGCTCTGTGCCCCTTTCTGGATGCCAGAGGCCCTTCTCCCCTCTCTTTCTAAACCTTTGTTTCTGATTGCAGCTGAAATCTTAATTTGTCCCACATCTGGATGGAAATAGTTTAATTGTAAGGATTTCCCTCACTTCTTCAATTGACAATCTTAGTTTTAAGTGAAGCCTCCGAGAAATCCACATGCATACTGATTTTGGATTATGGATTCCATAATCCACATAATGCACATGCATATGGATTTTGGATAACCCCCACCTACGCTATATGGCAATACTTTTGATCTGTTTTTGCCTGCTGAATCTAAGCGGGCACCTTTGCTTGTAGAAGCACACGTAGCATTTCCCCCCCTTTTTTTTTCTTGGTGGCTTATTGTTCTTGCACCATGAGCTTGTTATTGAAAGCTTCAAGGACAGAAAGAATGGTGAAAGTAACAAGGACTTTCTCCCATTTTTAGAGGAACTGTAATAGAAAATAAAGTGTGAGAATTGCAATAGGAAGGGCTGAAATGAAAGTCAGAAAGATGATACTGTCCTTCAGTTCTCTATTTCGGGAACATTTTCTAACTCTATGGAAAAAGGGATGCTCAAGTAAGCAAATTTACCCAAATACTGTTCAAAAAACCCTCTGCTGTTCAACCCTGTTCTGTATTATCACAGAATGCTTTGAACATGTACTAATACATATGTTTTGCTTGTCCTTTTATGTCCTTCACTTTTTCATAAGCTTTCCACGAATGATCTTTTATTATTGAACAGTCAGTGAAAGATCTCATCCTTGTCATATTTCCTCTTCCTACTTTTAAATGAATAATTAACATGGAGTAATTGGTAGGTATTCTTTCTAAACTTCTTACATGGAAGTGGATTCCTTCACAAAATAGAAGTGAAACAAGAAAAGATGCAGCTCGGTGTGACCACTGTGTCCAAGCGCTTGTACTATTTTCAAACACCCTAATTTATTTTACAAAGCTGTATGCAATACTGCTGTATTAAAATATACACATATCTACTGTACTTGACAGACTGCCTGCTGCCCTACATTCAGCACAGAGTACCTGCATGATGACACTGCAGAAGTATGAGAATATGAATATCACTTGTTCTCAGGGCTCTATAAAACACTTGACTGTCTAGAATTCCACTGCCTGGCTGTGTGCACCTTGCATATGAAGTCATTAACAACCACCCTCCCCCCAAACAAATGAATGTACAACCTGATAGATAGTTTCATTCACGAATATGGTGCTATCACTGTAGGAATACCGTCTTCCTGTTATTACTAAAAAGACTGCAAGTAAAAGACACCATTTTTAAATAGGTTAGTGTCTTTTCATTCCCTTTTTTTAATTTTATGAATAGTTTAGTATGCCAGTGCACACAACCTAAGAAGTACTTATTATTAGTTTTTCCCAATAGTCCATCATTATCATTCTGTTGTATGAGAGAAAATTAGCACCTATCACTTACATAATTTCAGGCAGTATTGTTAAGAGTGGAATTTGCATGCATGATATGGTGTATAGGCTAACACAAGTCCATTTGCTAAGTCCACGTGGTAAAATGGATGAATAAATAATTGAATGCTTAGCTCCAAATATGTAATTATTCTTAGGAAAAAAATTAGAGCACAAGTCTGTGAAAATACATATAATAATACTCATCTACAGCTAAATACCCTAGACAAAAAATGCCCTTTCAGAAATGGAATAATACAGTTAGATTCCTAAAATGTTTACAGAAAACTTGCATAAATGCCCAAGTTTTGAAACTACAGGACTCTTGCACTTCTTCCCCCCAGGCATTAGCTTTAAATTAAAAAAGTTGTCCCAACCTAATGAAGAAAAGGCTTAGCAGAGTACTTGTGCAGAGCATACAAAAGGTTTGTAAACCTTCAAACTGCAGTTTAAATTGTTCCTGTTAGAAAAAGTTACAGCTCAGTTGTTCTGTTTCCACTCGCAGTATCATACAGTCTCTCCCCAAGAAAGTAACATTACCTTTTCTCACATCATCCATCACCCTGCTCTGTAATAAGCATCGCTGTTCTGACGCTGCAAGAACTGTTTGCCATATGTCTACTTCCAATACACGAGTCGCATTAGTTATTTGTTACATGTAAAGAAATGAGGGAGTGGGCTTTGCAACAGTAAGTACAGAACATCAAGACCAGTCCTTTTCCGTATTAGAGTGCAACATAAACCAACTTCCAGATGAAGTAAAATAAATAGGCGGGTACAAATGAGAAAACTATGCTCTAGTTCTTATGCCTGGTAGTAGCCCGAATGAACGCAAATATGCCAGGAACAGGGAATGAGTGGAGAAAATTCCACTATTCTGGATACGGTTTACAGCAAGAATCAAGAAGAATTAAAGGCAAATGAGACAAGATGTAGAAATCTGATACAACCACGTTAATGCTGATAGCAATGACACCTTTTCTGGAAAAGGTGTTGAAACATTAAATTACCAGAATTCAAAATACTCTGTTTATCGTAATGGTCAGTAACACATAAATGGCAGTGCCTTTTGTTGGCATCTTACAAGAACAGTACCAAAAGTTTCAAAGAAACCCAATTTTCTTCTAAACCAATGTTATACTGTTTTTCTGGTTTTGTGGACATCACATGGTGTTTTAAATAATGCATCTGACTTTCTATTGCAGAGGCTATTTCCATTTTGGTATTTTTCTCACCGTGTGACTTGAAAGTCAGCCTATGTTCTAAATCTCTAGAATAAATTTCTAAAATATAACCTTTCCACATTTATTTTCTGAGGCATTTATTTAGTCCTTCTGAATTTCTTCAGATATTCTTTTCCAGGTGAGAGTCATTGAGTAGTTTCAATAAACATAAAAACCTACTGCCTAAAACAGTAATTCCATTACAGCTTTTTGCTCTTATTACTGGTCATCTGGTGTACCCCTGAAGGAAATCTGTAGATGGACCCTTCTTTAAATTATTATTTAATAAATCAGAAAAAATAATCTGTTAGGAAGCATGGGAGTCAATCTTGAGAGGCAGAACATCATTCAGACTTGACAGAGCTTTTAAGTCTGTCCTTCCCATTTGCAACCACGTATAACTAGCAGTGCGAGTCAGTGGGAGATCTTCGTTAGGTCCAGGCAGAAACCTGAGCTCCTCTAGCAGTTAACCAGGCTCCGAGAGGGTAACTCTTGGCTGTTTTTCTCCTGCACTCACTTCCTTTAGTCTGAGTTACTTACTTTTCAACTAATAGATTGCAAAGCCCATCAATGTAAAGCAAAGCAATTTGACCGAGCAAAAAGTGTCAGGGACACTTTCTAGATGAGAATCAACTAAATCCAAAGCAGATCCTTTTGCTCTGAAAAGCAACAGTGGAGGGAAAGTCTGGAGTAAGGCGTACTTACCCTGGGAGAAGGAGGATCAGCCTAGGGAGCATATAACAAATGGGACATCATGGGCTGCACCCACAAGCAATGAGGGAGCTGACTCACGTCACTGAGAGACCACCCTTGATTATCTTTCAAAGGTCACAGCAATCAAGTGAGGTTCCCAAGGACTAGAAGGATGCAGGTGTCACGTTTGTCTTGAAGAAAAGCAAGAATACTTTTTTTTTTTTAAAATGGTGAATGGTCAAACAGGTTGCCCTGAGGGGCTGCGGCGTCTCTACGCACGGAGTAACCCCTCTGAGATACTCAAAACCCACCTGGACACAATGCTGAGCAACCTGCTCTAAGCAGGAAGGTTGGACTAGATAATTCTCCAGAGGTCTCTTCCAACCTCAGCAATTCTGCGGTTATATGATAATGCTCTCTCATCTGGACAAAGTTAATCCACACAAAATGGTGCTCTTTTCATAAACCTATGCACATTAGCACAGTCTTTGATAGTCCTAAAGGCACAAAATTATTAAGGCATATCTTCCACATCAAAGAAATGCTGTACCCAGTATTAGATGAAGTTTTACACAAGGAAGCTTGAAACAAAACAACAGGAAGAAAAGTATAGCTTCTAAAAAGAAAAATTATACTGCGAAACATCTGCAGCATATTCAGAAAAGACAGTAGATTAACCACATCATAATAATGTGTTTCAGTAACCTGTGCAGAAAACTTTTACAGTGTAAAGGTTCAAACTGAAATATTAAACATATTGGGATGTACTATGTGAACAAAGGTAAGGAAGGATGAATTTGAGGAACCATAACATAAACTCCCTCTAATGCAAGTATCAGTATGTACTAGAGAAGGTGGATTACAGTCTTCCCAAATTCACTTCAGTCAAATGGTTTAGGCACAGCTCCTAAGACCTTGAGGCACCTTGTTGCTAATTAGCTACAAGTACCTTTCTTAGGAAGCACCACCATCACCAATGTTTCCTGCACACGACCACCACCTAGGAACCTTGCTCTGG
Source organism: Aptenodytes forsteri (assembly GCF_000699145.1). Classification (NCBI taxonomy): domain Eukaryota; kingdom Metazoa; phylum Chordata; class Aves; order Sphenisciformes; family Spheniscidae; genus Aptenodytes; species Aptenodytes forsteri. The sequence goes on along the minus strand of NW_008795365.1, from coordinate 2,861,982 downwards.
TTGCTGTTGCTGAACAGGTAGGAAGTCTCAGACTTCCCAACACCTCAAAACCTGAATTCTGATCCTCACAACAGATTAACAGGAAGTCTCTAACTACATTATGTCCTACTTCTACACCCTCGGTCCTGCATTGCCAGACCTCCAGTTTATCCTGGGGACAATGTGGATGGTGATTTAAGATGAATCAGCACCACAAAGTCAAAAGGACTCTTGTCCTTGAGTCCACGTTCACATGCTACCAAAAACAAAGTACATAAAGGATTATAGAGATTTAAAGAAGAAAGAGAGAGAGAAAGAGAGAGAGGAGAGAGAAAGTCAATGCCTGAGGCAGTTGAATAGTGCCCTGGAGAACTGGACTGCATCTCCTTTGCCATGGACTTACTTTATAATTATAAGCAAGAGAAGTCACTAATTATCCTCCTTGTTTCCTGAATATCCAACTTGAGATCCAGAGTCTGATTTGCAGTGGTTTAAGCGATCATAGCTGCAAGTAAAATCAGTGGGAATTGCACTTTGGACATATTAAGTGCTATAAAACGCCAAGTACTTCTGCCCCCTGAGGTCCTAAAATATCATAAATCATGAACCCCAAATCAGTGGGTATGTCTGAGCTTAATCTGTGCCTTAACTCCTCGACTGTAAAACAGGGGTAATAACCACTCATCTTATCTTGTATTGCAAGGATAAATTAAACAATGTTTGTGAAGCACTTAGATATTATAGTGATGAGCACCACAGAAAAGCTCTGTAAGAAGTGAGTAATTATGTCTTCTGAGCAAGGGATGAATAGTAATCAGCAGTGAAGGCACAGGACCATACATTGAGCAATGAGAAGAATACAAGATATTGAATAGCTGCTCATTAACTGAACATTATCCAATCTGTTCAATGAACAAGGCAGAGGTCTAATGGAAAAAGTTGTATGTGATTGTGTAATTAAGGCTGAATTAGAAATCATTACATGCGGTGCAGATGAACAAAGACCACACAGGCCACTAGCATTCATTATTTTCATATTTAGTTGCGATTTTGCAAACTTGATTTTTTTCTCCCCAACATATTTTTAAAATAGCAAACTGAAAAAACCCCAAGCAGCTCAAAACCCTTGAAACCCACCATTGCACCTAATATAAGAACCCACACAGAGGAGCAGAAAGGGGTGGGAGAGGACACAACCACTTCAGGTGGCCCTGCCACTCCAGACTCTGAAATGGGAGAAGAAAGGGTCTGCCACGCTGCCCGCGAACAGGACATCAGCAAGTTTTACTGCACAGGAACCACAGCACGCACGAATCCCAAGCACATGCTCTCATCTGCTGTGTGCAGAGCCTAAACACAGACTTCAGGCTTCAGCTACACCTCCATCACACAACCGCAGGTGACATACACACTACAGAGAAAGCTCACGTACTGGCCACTCCAAAAGCTGCCCAAGCTGCTGCATCAGTTCTGCAGCAAGTACAGAGCTCCCCATTAGTGTCAGCAGCTCCTGGCAGCCCTTTACCTGACACCTGAGCAGACTGAAGAGAAGCCTGCTTCTTTCTGCTTGCTCTTAGCGTGGACAAGGTGCATACAAAAGCCCCACATCATCATCACTCTTGAAATAGGTGGGAATGGACCGACTGACCCATGTACCCCTTCTTAGGGCCCTGGATTTGGCAACTCGGCCATGAGAGATGGCACCAAACAATTTTATAGGTTAAAACCAGGTAATAATTCTGTCTTACAGAATTTCCTCTCCTTAAACAATAAAGAGCTGTGGGCTTCAAAGTTGACCATGGGCCATTATTGTTTCTAAAAAACCCGACAAAACTGCCTCAGTCTAAGTCTAGACTTCAAACCTAACAGAGGAACTCCCAGTCTTCAACAACCTAAAACTGTGCTGCAAAAAAAGGCTGAAATCCTGGCTTCTTTTAAGGCAATGGGAGATTTGCCATTACCTTTTCCCACTCTATTTATATCTGAGATGCTAGCAGATGCCTTGTTCCCTCTGTCTATAACAGACAGATCTGTATGTACATTTTATCTCTTTTTTTTTGGTCTGGAGACTGTTTTCCCACCCTCTTATTTAAAATGGGATTAGGAGGTACAAAAAGAGGTTTTGTTTCTGGCTTTATATATTTATATATTTATTTTGAGGTTTTCTCTATTTAGAATTTCTTTCAGCCACGACACTGCAAAATTCCTTATCTCTAACATTGTTTTGCTGAAGGCACCTTCCAGGATTATCCCCTTTTGGCTCTTAACTACTTAACCTGAGACTGGAAGAGCCTTTTCAGGCTCTAAAAGTTTTCTGAACCTTGGGAGTTGTAGAAGAGAAGTGCTATTTGTTACTAAAAGTGAAAATTACAACATTGCTTTGATAGGCTGCCAAGGCAGGTAGAGAACAGCATTTTATAAAGTGGTATCTCTTAAGAATCAGTACCATAACTGTCAGGAGCTAAAGCATCTGACTAAGGATGTTTTGTGATATTTGATATGCTTTATGCTGTTTGATATAGAAGATCTTGTACATATATTTATGTCCAATTGCAATGTCCAATTTGAATGTTCGTTCATGCTTTAGTTATCCACTTACAGTTGTATTGTACTAGGCATTACAAAAAAAACCCAGCAGCACAGTGTCCAAGAAGCCAGACCAATTATACTTCAATGACAGGATTTCTCAGTAGCCAGGCTCTCACTTGAGGGGATTACCAGCAAACATAACCAAGCATGAGGTCACCTGATGGGGTCTGGGGGTACCTGCAGAGGCTTAGCTGGATAGGATGGAGTTATTTCAAAAGGACTTCACTCTCCTGAGCTTTTTTCTGAACTCAAAATGAGAAAAGTCATCGCAGGAGACAGACATTCATCTGCTAGTACAAATACAAAGCAATTCTGCCTTATGCAAGATCTGAGCACTTTACATAAATTTTTAAATATTGGAGTCCTGTATCCCTGTGAAGATCTGGGCACCCACCATCATTACATCTTAAAAATGTATTAGTTGGTTCATCCTCTCTTTTACTACTCCTACTTCCTTCATTTTTGGAGTCAGATGAACTCTCCAGCCTTACCAAGACACAGTATGAACCAAAAGAGACCTCTTTGGCTTATCCTTTACTATCACAGATAACCAAATCATATTATACATCAGTTACTTCTCCTACACTCCATTTCAAAGTAGGTACCTAAATCCTTCTGACTCCTTTCAGGAAAGCGCCCCTAAAAGTCCCTCTTCTTGGTGGTTTGCAGCCTTCTCAAAATTATCAAACTAACTAATGTAATTTTTACCCATTTGCTCTTACTTCAGTACAGTTCTTAGTTCAAAATAAATTCTCCTCCCTCTCAGTGATCTATTCCTCAACTGTGAAATATTTATAGACAGCAATCATGTCCCAACTCAGACTCTTTTTGGGTAAGCTAAAAAAAGCTAAAAGCATTTAGTCACCTGACATAAGATAAATTTTTATTCCCCAGATCATTTCAGAAGCTCTCCTAATGTGTTTACTTGACTCTGAATCAAACTGTCTACAGTTTCTATATATTGTGTCTATACACAATACTCCACATAAGCATTCCCAGCATCATTTGTACCATGATGGTGTGAATACTTTCCTGTTTGCTTGAAATACTTGGTGCATCTGAACATATGGATTTTGTATAACTACGTTACACAAGTGGCTCAGCCATCTTGGAACTATCACCTAAAAGATGAATTTCCCAGGAAGCACCCTGTCTACCTTCCCTATGCGGCACATGGAAAAAATCCGTTCCTTTTTAAGGAAAAGGCAGTTGAAGTATTCAAGAACACACTAAACTAATGGCTGTGACATTTGAACTTTTTTTAGCCAAAATATTTGTGGCTACCTTAAATCAGCATGCATTCACAGGGCCATCCCACCTTTATGAAAACTGTGATCTACCAGAATGTTACCCTGTGACGTGTTAAAAAAGAAACCAACTTAAAAAAAAAAATTACTGCAACTCAGTTCCCTGTCACATGATAAGAATGCCAAAATTTCCCCTCTCTTGTAAGGATGTAGAAGGTAAGCACGAGAAAGCCTGTGTGATGCCTGAATTTGTGGCAATCGAAGGCTGTTACCTAAGATAAACCAATCTTACCACTGCATGTATGTTCTGTTTACTGCACATTGTGCTTGTGCAGGCTGCCTATCACCTACTGAATATATTATTTTATAGATGAAGCAGTCTAGAAATTAGTATTCATAAAACAAAGAACAAAAGACAAACAAAAAAGTACAGGAGGAGAATAGTTGCACGCTGACCTCCTAGCATTGTGCGAGCGTTTTTCAAGGCTAGACAGCAGCCCATATTTAAATTCTCATCCTTGTACTTGTCTCTCCCTCTCTCCAGCAACACCCGCTTAAACGGTAAATAACAGTTACAATCAAAAAAATTGGGAATGTTGGAAAGTCTTGGGAAGAAACTATTAATGCTTTTGGAAAGGAATGAATGTGGATTTTTAGCTTTCTTGATATAAAATATTTTTTCAAATAATTTTGCCAGCCATTAACCAACTTGTGGTTCTTTGTGGCACTGCAGCTGCTAATCTCACCCATTCTTTGCTTGTTTTAAAACCAAGAGACTGTATCACCTAGATGGTTCCCAAACCTACCCCCTCCTTTCTGAAACACTACCACAATATGCTTGCTCTATTGGCATTGCACTCCACATTTAATATGCAGCCAGCATTTATTCTTGAGCATCAGTTGGAGTTTCTCACGCAGGCCACATATTCCAAGAGCCACAAGGAAAGCTTTTCCTCCCATTCCACCCCTCCCCAGCTTTAAAATATTCAGTTGTAATACATGCTCCATCCTTTATTAATCTTCCCTTTTTTGTGTCACACTTCTTGCTGCTTGGTTTTTTTCCCCCTTTTGGGGTCCCAGGGCAAACCTTTCTAGCTCCTTCCTCCTACCAGCCTCCTGAACTCCAAGCTCCTAGTAACTAAAGCCAACCAGGAGCAGGAACGAAGACTTCATTTCGGAGCAATACTGCCTGCCAGAGCAAAAACCAGGAAAAGTCCTTTTTATATCTATGAAAGCATGGAAGGCTGGCAGCAGCTTCAAACCTACGATGACTTAATTATTTAAATTTTATTTTACACCTATTAACCATAGCATATCAAGTAAGAGTAGCAGCTGCTACATGAATTTGACCAGCTCACTTGCCCTCAGCAGATCACCCATCTGCTTGCTCTTCACCTAATATTTCTGTTTGATAGGTTGTAAAACAGATTCTTGCAACAGGTCAGGAACAGAGTCAACTTCAAATCCCACATAGAAATTTCTATGAAAACATATGGACATCTATACTGAGTGATGTCGAATTTAGAGAGGCCACTGACCTTATGAAAGTGGATAAAAGGAAAATTGCAGCCTGTGATGGAATAACACTGACTCCATTACAGTGAATGAACAGAAGAGTGGAGAGTGAAGAACTGTATGTATAATTAATTCTAGTAATACAGACCTACAAAATTCATGGGTGCATACACTGCAAAATGGTGTGGAAAATGCCTTTCTGTAATGTATCAATTTCAGCTCCTACAGCATAAAAAATACTGTTTCTTTAATTGATCAATAAGGTAAACTTTCCTGTTCACCAGTAGTATTTTATGAAAATTTAAGTTATGATAATTAAGAAAATTATTCAAGAGCTATGTATTCCAGCATTTAAGTTCTCATACCTTGATATTTTTTCCACCTCAATTCAAATGAAAAAGTTTAGGAAGCACACAGAGAGGCTTTAGTTTCTCTTTATTTTCTACTGGGAGGTGTAGAGCCTTGGGAAGTTCTTTCACTTACAGTGCATGGGAAAACCATAGAAGATTACCTGTTTCTGAAAAAACGTTACGCATAACATATCACTTTCCCTCTTGTGTGGCCTTCCAGAAGCAGAGACTACAGAGAACTTCCAAAAAAAAAAAAAAAGAGTATCTCTGGGATATTATGCATCTGGCCCATTGCTAAATGGTTTGCACAATGCCTTTGCTTGCCAAAGAACTTAATTTATCTACCACTGAATTTTCAGGCTGGCAATAGCTTGCAATCCTTCATGTGAAGGTGAGTCTCTAGAAGGTTGTTGGATCCCTTTGGCTATGGCAAAAAGATCGGCCTCGGTGCCTGGCAAGGCAGACTGGGAGTTACCCCAGGTGACTGGTGGGTTGGATCCTCCATCTTGCAGCCCAGGCTGTTTTGTTTCTGTGTTTTCAGAGCAGCCTGGCACAAAGGGAGATGAAGAATGGCACTTCTTTTCCATAGCTCTATCTTTGAGGCAACCTCAGTTCCCACAGCTGTGCCAAGTCCTTGCAGATTGCTACACAAGAAATTCCATCCCTTCCACTATTGTAGCGAAGTCTTGGATAACCTGCGGTTCGAACACGCAGCGAAGGTAGGATTTCTTTGTTACTAGGCTGTTCGCTGAGGTGCACAGCACATTTGCTATATCCAGGAGGCCATTTAAATAAGACGGCATCAGATTAGACTTTGTAAAGTTTCCTTCAGCCAAATTTCCCCCTACTTTAAGTAGGCAAATAGCAAATGTTCAGGTGAAAAAGAAACTTCTGTTGCTGTGACTGAGTTTCTACTTCAGAGGTGAAAGGAGATCTACGCTTCCGACTTAAAATAGCAGAACTAGCTTCAAGGTGAACCTCCTGAAGCAGAAATCAACAGCAAAATCTGAAATTTATTGAACATCACATCTTTGTATTTAAAGAAAGGACAAGCTTCCCTATAACTAATACAATATAATTTGTTAATTCTTCCATTTTAAGTAGCCAAAAATCTCCCAGCAAATATGCAAAATAACTGGAAGAAGATGGTCATTTTTGCTGTAGTCTTTAGCACCATTTGGAGATGAAAAAATGCCTTCCTTTTTTCTTACCTTCAAGCCGAAGGAAGAATGAAAGATTAACTTTAGCAACTTAAGCAGCGATATAAATTTTGATTTAGGACAGATTACCTCATACTTGTCTGGAACGTGAACAAATAAAGATTAAAAATGCAAAGCATACGCAAGAACAGCCGTGATTTCTGACTTCAAGCCTGTTACTCTCCTTAGAGAAAGCTGGTTCCGTGAAAAAAGAGAAGACAAGACTGGCCAGGTGCTTTAGGTTCCCTCACAGTATAGTGTATTTTCAGCATATGACTCTATTAATGATCATAAATTAAAGTTTAAATAACTATGATTGGCCATATCTGTAATTTAGAAAATCATACAATATAGTTATCCTAGGTAAAAATATATTTGAAAGACAAATGTCTTAACTTTTGCAGTGACACCATTTATGAACATTTTTATGGTTAAAGGATTTTAGTGTTTGCAAGGCAGATCAAATTTATATTGACACAGTCACATTTCTTCATACCAGACTCCTGTTCATTGAGTCAGTCAGCAAAAAGTTCATGCTTACTTGGTATCAAAATTTTGCACTTCAGTAATTTACATCCCTGTAATGAATTCCACCTGAAATTACTTTTGAAATTTGACCAATAAACCCATTTTAATACTTTTTTGGTCTACAGCTCTCCTTCTCATAAATTCCTTAGATATTTCCTGCAAGTCCCCAAAATAAGATTCACTGGGAATACAATTACCAGACTTAAAATTGTAAATGCAAGCTTTAGTCTCTTTTTTGTTGTGTACTTTCTTGTTTTTAAATTTCAGTGCAGTTGTTCTTTTCTGTTATAATCCCTCTGTTTTATGATATTTCAGAGCAGTGCAAAGGAATTGGCACTCAAAAGCTGTTCAAAGTGGGCTGACGTTAGCAATTCTAGCTGAGACCCAAAGAGCTGGGTGGTGTGCAGTGGTCCCTCTCTCCAAATCCCCCTTCTCTCTGTTTCCATGCTTTTTGACACAATTTGTCTCCCCACTTCATAGAATCATAGAAGGGTTTGGGTTGGAAGGGACCTTTAAAAGCCATCTAGTCCAACCATCCTGCAATGAGCAGGGACATCTTCAACTAGATCACTTGTCCTTCCACCTGAACACCAGTTGCCCTCTCCCACAATTTCCATCCCACCATATCTTTTGAAGGACCATCAGTATGTAACTTTTTAAATTAAACTAAATAAAACTTTGATTTAATCAACAGAAACTAATGACCCGCCTCTTCCCCTTGAAGGAGAAGAGTTGCTCTGTTCAAAAAGGGCACAAACTGAAACACAGGAGGGTCCATCTGAACACCAGGAAGCACTTTTTTACTTTGAGGATGACCAATCACTGGCAGAGGTTGCCCAGAGAGGTTGCGGAGTCTCCATCCTTTGAGATATTCAAAAGCCATCTGGACATAGTCCTGGGCAACTGGCTCTAAGTGGCCCTGTTTGAGCAGGGGGTTTGGACCAGATGACCTCCAGAAGTTCCTTCCAACCTCAGCCGTTCTGTGGTTCTGTGAAAATGGCACCAGCTGTAGCTACCGTATTTAATAACAATTGGAAGAGGAGGCCATTTTTGAAACAATATAATTTCTCGTACAACTTTCTACTGAAGAATGTTTTGTGGATCAAGTAAGAAATATGTGTGTGCATGCACGCATATAAAGTGTGTAAAATATAACTGGAAAAATATTCATGAATCTTTAAAAAGCCTATACACATGATTTCAGGGAAACGGTGAATGAAACTTGAGGAGTATCTTCTACTCTTTTACTACAATCTTTTAGAGAGAGAACAATTCATTTTTACTCAAATTAGCCACTGTATTTATAAATTCCCCACAAAGTTGTTTCTGTGTTCACAGAGGGAGTTTTACTGTTTTCTTTGTAATAAAGACAAGAATGCAAGCACTTAAGTAAAGAACACAGCTTTAGCTCAGAGCTGAGACAGGTATGCCCAGCTACATTTAAGGTAGTTCTTCCACTTTGATCTATTTTTTATTTATACCATGCACTGAACTGCCATAGTTTTAAAAACATCCTCAGGAACATATCATACAGAGTAATTACTACAAATATTTAATTTAAATTAGGAAACCTCAGGATGAGGTGTTTTATTGGTCATGTACCCGACTGAAAAAATTTATGACGACTCTACAAAAAGTTTTGTTGTTACAGAACTACCTACACAAATTTTTATTCACATTGATAATTTCAGGATGTTTGGAGCCAAAATATATATATATATTATGTTTTTGCTATGTCCTTTTGTGGCTAATACTCTACAATGTACTTTTATGCATATACATATATATGAAAATTGCAAGCCAAACTTTCAGTGTTTGCATAACAACAATCTGGTAGCAGCAAGAGCTCAGTTATGTGCATACCAGGCAGAAGTCTAGACAGTGTTCACGTACTACTGATAGGAACATATATGTTAATATAATAATTCTAAAAAATGTATTTTAAGCTAATTTAAAACTCCTATCTTCCACTTTTAGGGATGACAGGGTTGTTTTGTCTTTCATATTTTGAGGTTTTTTTGCTTAACTCATAAACTTTCAGTAATTACTGGTAACTTCTAACTACATTTTAAAGATGTATTTCTATGCATGATTACAGAGTAATTTTGGCTTCTGAGGCTTGGAAATGTAGTCTTGCTACTTTGTTAACTCCCAAAGGGATTCCTTGGTAATTTTTCATAAATTCCTGTAAAGTTGGATAGGGATATCCATCAGATTATGTCAGAAAGGACATCAAAAGAGAGGGCATGGTAAATGTAGATACACAGTACCTTGAAATTACAGTGATTCAAGACTGGGAAGGAAGCTTTCCTGGAAGACAGGAAAGGAGGAAGGAAGATAACAAAAGGTGCTGTCACTTCACACAGTATGTGCAGGTGTATGCAAAACCTCACTACCACAACAAAAAAAAAATATCCTCATGATTCAGAGGCCAGCTTAGACATGGATGTCTGAAGACCCATCCATGATGTAGCATGGAAGCACATGGAGGAAATCACTCGGTGAAAATAAGTAAGGTTTTCCAGTTCGTGTGCTACATTATGTGACAAAAACTCAAGGAAGAAGTTGGGGAATGACGGCATCAAGGTCAGCTATTGCACAACAGTAAGAGAAAATGCTTTCAGAAGGGGGAAACGTTTTCCATGTCCTTCTAACTTTGGGAAGTTCATTTCAATTACATTGGCACTTTTGATGATAGATAGATAAATACATTGATAGAGAGAGATTACATGAGGTCTTGACTTCAATGACGCACAAGTCCTCTAGGTCTATTTAACAGAGAGCTAAATCCTTATTGCCATCAGCAGCAGATTTAATGATCACAGAAGAAATTAATCACATCACATACTGCCTCACTCTTCTCGGTGCACAAGCTGGACACCATATTAAGAGCCTATTTTCTTCCTTCTAGGTTTTTCTTCGTGAAAATAAATAAGTAGATATCGCCTGCTTCATCAGTGGTCGTAAGAACATCTACTCGTCAGCAAAGACTTTAAAAAAAACTATACAGTATTTATGTCCTTTGCATGCCACGAACTCTTATTCTTTATCAGGTATTAAAAACTTAATTTTTATCACTTGAAGAAGGTGCTTACAAAGTCTGTAAAGGTCAAACATTTTCTTTTACCCTAACAACCCAAGTCATGGAGAAGCAACACCTACCAGAGGTCCTGTAAGGTCACTCGGAGTGATCCTAACTTCTTTCTATTGAGATGCCCAGGAAAGACTAGCTATACCATAATTAATATAAAATAGGGAGATGTCAGCAAAACACTCCTGTGATGATAAAGCTATCAAAATATAGTCCTCATGAAAATCCTAGTCCTTAATGAAGAAAACAATCTCTCAGAAAAGCACCATGATCAATTCCTGCTTCCTCACCAATCTACCACAGTACTGTAAAGCCACTTCTCTTTTGCTGAAAGATGAAGCAGATGCACTACTGAGTTGAAAGCCCTGGATGTACCCACAGGGAGATAACTGACCTGAGTGAACTGTACTGTCGTATAAGCCTGCCAAAGCATGATGAGACAACCGCATTCATCCTCCAGTACAGGAGAAGCAGGAGTATGTTTACATCAATTGTATCTGTATCCATTAAAAATTACAAAAATCCACTTGGAGGAGTGGAGAAGAAGCCTGATTCAGCAGTGGCATGAAGTAAAACAACACATGCTTTAGAAGGTGTACATTGTAAAACACCCTGACGTATTCTACATCAATTATATCGCACATAATTGGAGTTCATTCAACTTTTTTGGGGTTTTCTTTTTTGTTCATGTTTTTTGTTTTGTGTTTTCTTACCTTCTACTGCTCTCTTGAAGAAAACTTTACAGCTGCCACATGTAACCACCCCATAATGACATCCAGATGCCTCATCTCCGCACACCAAACACACTTTGGAAGGTCTTGAAGATCCAGTTGATACACTTCTCAATGAAGAGCTAGAGTGAAAAACAAAACAAAACAAAACAGCTATGAATATTTCAAATCACACTCGCCTTAATGCAAAGTTCAATTAAGGATTTATAACAGGTATATTGCTCAAGGCGCCTAACAGCTAGGAAACCACAACTCTTTCTGGCAGTGCCTGGTTGAATACATGAATTGCTTTAATTAGTAAGTGCAATATTTCTATTGTCTGTTTTAAAACACCCATAATACATCAATGTTAATGTGAGAAGTTACCACAAGGGCAGTGGAATTTATTGGTAGCAGATGATTAAAACTGAAAATAAAACAACAAACAAACAAACCACTCTGGCAGCGACCTGATAGCTATAAATTTTCTTTCTGTCTGTTTGTTTCAAGCCTTTACAGCTAAGGAATACCTGTACTAAAGCCGCTAAGACCATTTTTATGAAGTAGCACAGCGAAGTGGTATGCACTCTCCTGTCCACATTCCTGCTTACCACTACAGTGGTCCTTGAGCTTATATCTAATATTTCTGTAATTTAACAGCTTACTTCCAAAGTAGTTTTGAAGCCTTTTTACATTCTGTGAATGCAGAAGACCCTTCCATATGACTTTAGGTGCCAGAAAAGCAGCACTGGAGGTTCAGAAACCATCCTGAAGTTTTGCAGACTGATGCATCTTGCAAACCATCTGCCGCCTTCTTAAAAGACGGGGCATTTCTGTTGATGGCTTTTTTTAAACCATGACCCTCCAAAGGTATCTTTAGGAGGTATTTTCCACTGGCAGCTCTAAAAGACAGCGTTCTTCAAAAACAAGATACATTTCATGATGCAGTGAGTCTCCTCCTTCCCTTCTTCCCCCAGGAACTGGAAATGCCACCCTAATGTAATCGGCACACTTGGAGAAAAGTGCCAGATACTGAAGGAGATGAAAGTTTTGGATCCCTCCCATGCCTCCGGAGGGCTGGGAAAGTTTTTCCTTCCACACAGCCTCTCTTCTCCAGGTAAACGTGACCTCTTGCATTTACTTCACACATTATCTCTCTGAATGCTGCCAAACAACTACAAAGACAACCCTAAAAGAGTTTACACTGGTGGTGAAATAATCTGATAGTTCAAATTGCAGGTCACAGGCTATTTATCGGTCAGTCATTGGGAAACGAAGTTCACGGGTAGTCTTAATTCAAACATAAGATAACCAGCTTGCTTAAGAAATTTCAAGTATGCACCCTTTGCCTTTTTCCAATTTTCTATCTTCCTTTAAAGAGGTATACAGAGGCCAAGTGATTTATCCAGGGGCACAGCACGAATGTCACTCCAGATCAAGGACTGCAACTCTCCTGACCTGCAGCTTTACTGTAACATCAAATCTAAACGTCTTTTTAAATGACAGCGTTCAGATGCTAATCAAAATGTTCCAAATAGCATTCCTGCTCTTGTCTGCTCGCTAGTCTGTTAGATTTACTAGTTTTAGTCCTCGTGCTATTTATACTTTCATTACATAACATCACACTACTTGATAATTGCTAGGTGATGGCATTAGCTCATCTGTTAGAGAGACAAAGGAAAGCCTCACCAAATCTATGTTAAATAAGTTCTGTGTGCTCAAGTCACAGTCATACCTATGCACCCTGCATTAACCTATCCCTAAGGAAAGGTACCCTCTTCAGGATTTACCAAGACTGTGGTGGTATTCAGCTCTGCATTTGGTTTTGTTTAGGCAACGAATGGGACTTTCTCCCTCTAGCACGTTTCACACTGCATGAAAAACATGAAGCCTTTCATTAAACAAAATTCTTCAAAAGATGCCTGCTTTCTAGAGAAAATGTCAATAACCTGGAAAACTAACTCCTTGAAAATGCTTTTTTTTTTTTCTTTTTCATTGCAAACGGTGATATTTTGTCTGAGAAGGGAAACATTTCAATTCTGACATACCACCAAAATGTCTTGGGGCATTTGTAATTTTGATAGTGCATGTTCCCATTTCTTCAGAAGACTAGCAAAAATTTTCCTAGTCTTTCTATCCTGAAAAAGGTCAGTGTGGTTTGTTTTTTTTTTTTTTAATATCTAAAAAACGTAATTATGTTAGAGAGCTCTTCCTGTGGAGAAATGGAGGTTTCCAGGGTGTCACAGCAGTGTGCGTGTTTTTTTAATTTATATACACACACACACTCTCTCCCTCTATATATACACACTGTATATATATATATAAAAAAGTATGTATTTTTTTAGTTGAAAATAAATTGTCACGTAGGATTTGCAGAAGGTGGGAGAGCCTTTTTTTAGATACAAGCTACCCTATTTCACTTTCACTTACACAGAATTATTGGGTGTAAAAAAAGCCAGTAAAGACACATTGAGACACCAGTTGATCCACAACTATTATTAAATGCCTACCTAAGACATAATCTATAGCATATTTTATACAGTGCTTCTCTAAATGAAGGGCTTGAATATAGCTGAAAGGTGAAGGTACAGCTTGAATACAAAGCATGTATTCAACTACTCAGTCACAGCATCACAGGTGGAAACTTAACATTCTGTAATAAAATTCAATTAATTCCCATACATCCTTTTAATCAGGTTAGAAGTGGAATAGGTTAAAACACAAATGAGGTATTTTCATTCTTAATAGGAGTATCCAACATGGAGCAATTCTCAAATACTCTACTGCAAAGAAACACTGATATTAGCTGTTGGTACTTAAATCTCCTCCAACTTGTGCCAGCTCTAGCTATGATTGCCTTCTAATGAACAATGTTTGGTTGGTTTTAAAGTCTCTTATGTTCTCTTTCACCCACGCTACACCAAAGTATTTGCCAATTCAAAATGCTGTTATATTACCTCATACGAACGTAAAGCGGTGTTTATACATACCTGCAAATAATAAAAGGCTGAGTCCAAAAAATATGCTCAAATCATATTGCTAAACCTCAGATTAAGTCATTCTCTCCATGGAAGCTTTTCTTTCTCAACAAGGCATGCACGGATGGTTACACCTTTTCCTCTTGAATCTCTCTTATGTTCAGGTTGTCATTCTTAGGAACTTGACCATGGTGAACAAGATCTGCATCAAGATCTGACTGGTGAGCAAACTACCTCTCCACCCTCATTTCAAGGCCAGATATCCAGTGCTTATGACTCAGAAACACACTTTCTTTATTCATCACTTTTATTAAACCAATTATTTAATTAATCAGTACAGCTCTATATCCTATAATACGTATAGGGAGAAACGCTACACTAAAAAAAAAAAAAAAACAAACCACCCACAAACCCACTTTGAAAGTGCTTTTCATGCATGCTCCAAGTTAAGTATTTCCCTTTTCATTAATTTTCCGCAGAAACATCCCATAGATTTCTATCAAGTAATCCTAATGTAAACTGGTATGTGGGAAACGTTACAGGCAGGTAAGACTTAAAAGGTAAAAACTAAGTGTTAAATTCAGTTGATTATAACAGATATATATATTAATTTTAGTTCTTTTTTTGGAGCTCAGTTTGATTTTTTGTTGCAGAGGAGAAGTTTAGTTACAATAATCCAGATTATTTAGGTAATACATCGTTCTCTCTTTTGAAAAATACAAGAGTTGGTCCAAATGAGAACAGATACCATAAAAAAAGATCAGGAACTTTACAACTGACTCCCTGTACAGCAATTAGCCTACTGCCAAATATCTATTTGAATGACATGCTAAGTGTAATGACATCTGTGGGCCACAGCAGGATTGAGTCTTAAACTTTAGACCAAGTGAAAACACTGTGTTTACACATTTGCCCAAATCCAAATTAGAGCCTAACAACTATTGCTCTGATATTCCAACAATGTTTTTAAGCTTTCACACAATGGACTATTGTTGACCCAGAAAATTTCTTGTGGGCAGCAACCTACTCTCAATATAAACTTCTAACTGAAGACACAAGCAATATGAAATAGTACCACAGAGCTGGTTACTCATCACTGCTTTCAGAAGCCAGTGGTTTCCATAGGTTGATTAGGTGTTATTACTCTCACACCTCTCTCATTATTTCCAATACAAAGGAAAAAAAAAAAACCAAACCACCCCACCCCCACCCCCCTTTCTGCAGGATTCAAATACAGGAGATCTAACAGCGCATACATATTTTATCACAATGCTTTTACAGCCAAGGGCAGCATGGAGCAGTTTAACAATGCCAAATGTATCTTCCAAATGATTTGTAAAATGGTTGCTTAGATGGCTCCGCTAACATTTGTCACGTTGTAGGGTATGTGATTAGGAATAAGCCTGATTTATTATCCTCAACAGTGCAAATGCTGGCAGTTAAATGCTGCCCTTGACTAGCCATTGCCATCAAGCTCATTTGTGTCTCTGCAAGTTGGCTTTAGTAATAGTTATATGGAGAATTAATTAGAAATAACAGATTTTGTAAAGAAGAGTCAATAAACCCACAGATAATCCAGCATTTTAAAAGCTGATTATATAGGTTATTATGCTTTTCAAACCAGATGTCATACAGGAGCACTGTTTAAACAAACGATGCCTCTCTGATGATAAAATGAAGCACTCTAAAGAAGCATAAGCCACAATATGAATCCCAAACTCATTTGTTCCAAGAGCTTTTATGAGATCTAGATGAGTCCTTTTTAATTCCACGTCATTGACTTTTCTTTTTCATACAGAAATCTTCTGGTAGTAAAACAAACAGAAGGAACCTGCGTGAACCTCAATAAATAACGTTATGCAAAAACAAAGGTAAAAAGAAGTTGAGATCAGCATCATATTTTCACCAAAAGAAAAAACAACCTTTAAGAGGAAGAATAGTCAGGAGATTCAAGATGCAGAGACTGCCAGCATCTTCCTTCTACCCTCTCATCTCATTTCTGAAGGGGTGTAACCTCCTTCAGAGCGAGAGTCATCTTCTACTGGGGACTGGCACATGAAAACACGATAGTTAACTTTGCACACAGACACTGAAACTAACCTTCCTGTGGCCCAAAACAAGAACTGTGTATTTCAACGGTATTTCACAACCATGATGTGGACAGTCTGGCTGAGCATGGAGACCAGAGCTTGGCCCACCTTTCACACCCAAGGAAGCTCAGACGGTCAGGAGGCAGCCAAGAGTTGACCAAGATCCGCCCAAGAGTCCCTGGCGTTGCCGAGCTGGTCATGCTGCTGCAGCAGCACACCCACACGCTTGGCCCTCACCAACCTCAACGCAGCAGGCCAGCTGATGCCGCCCAAGAGAGACAAGAAACGCCCACACTGAATGACAATACAACTCCTTGCAATCTGGCACTAAAATCAAGAGACCGATTACCAAGTTTATGCTACCCTGGAAATATACACTTTTCCCCCTCCAAATAGTCCCCTGAATTCTTCCTGGTTTCCACAGCTAATCTTACATCCCTAAGTGCTTCCTTTTACCGGTCACTTCTCTAGCAGCTCTCCTAGCATCTTCCTTTCTTTGACTCATCGTTAACTCAGCCATCACAGTAGATAGCATAACCATCTCCTCTTCACATTACCTCCATTATTTTTGTGCATGTTCACATAGAAACAATAATTTCACTGCCCAAGATAACTCTACTAGTTATTTAGAAAACATTATACTGGTCAAAAGTTGTCCAACAGATTATCTGACCACTACACAATGATGTTGGTCATGACCTCCACCAGTGGCATGTATCATCTCCCAGATTTTGCTCCATGCTGCTAGTTTTAATTATAGAATCTAAGGTTTGACCAGTATCAGGTTTCGCCTTGAGAGGCCCAAATTTGTTAAAAAGTTTCACTGTAGGAAGGCACCCTGGCTCTCTCCTATAACTACCTGTTCCTCCGATGGCACCAGCCCCTGAGCCACACGTTGATCAGGTGTGTTTTCCTGCTCCTTTCGGTATCCTTCCCTGCCACTGCAGGGATAGAGGAAAACACTACCTGCGCTCCCGATCCTTGAACCAGTCGCCCCAGTGCCCTGAAGTCCCTTTTGATCGCTGCAGGACTTCTCTCTGTAACCTCATCACTGCCAGCCTGTATAACCAGCAGCGGGTAGTAATCAGAAGGCCGTACCAAACCAGGGAGCTTCCTAGTGATGTCTCTGACCCGGGCCCCAGGGAGGCAGCAGACTTCCCTGTGGGACGGGTCCGGTCGGCATATCGGGCCCTCTGTTCCCCTCAGAAGGGAATCGCCTATGACAATTACCCTCCTTTTTTTCTTAGCAGATTGTCAATACTAAGGTTTGACCAGTATCAGGTTTCGCCTTGAGAGGCCCAAATTTGTTAAAAAGTTTCACTGTAGGAAGGCACCCTGGCTCTCTCCTATAACTACCTGCATAAAGCAGATTAGCAGACTGGAAAATGGTATTTCTTAAATGTCAGACTATATAAACCAATCTTCTTGTCAGCAGACCAAGAAAGCATAGAGAAGTGAAAAGGTGCAGAGATGAAACGATCGGATTTTCAGAGAAGGTGGCAGTCACATGGGACCTCATGCACACTGAGCTAAGGAAGGACCGCTGAAACCAAACCACCCCTGAGCCTCAGCAGCAACAATCCTGCATGCAGGCGGAGCAACATTTATCCTCTGATGTTTGGCAGAGTGGCATACAATTTGCTAAATAACCTAGCTGCAAATTCTGCTGGCTGAGTTTCTCAGGGCATTATCCTGTTCCTACAGAGAAGACGACAGACATTACAGAAATGGTTATGTTTCCTTGGATAAAACAATGGGGCTCATATGGCCACTACCAACCCTTACACCTGCAGCCTTAAAAACAAGGCTAAGATTATATTTTAAGACTAAACCTTAAAAAAAAAACCAACCCACAATGAACAAAAACTTTAAGACTCAGAAAACTTGAACAAGGTCTAAATATTTTAGGAAAGCTAACTGTGTACTTTAGTGCATATTATGGATGATAGACACCAAGCGTAACATCTGAAGCAGTACACGCTTACTCTGACATCTGGAGTACTGTATCAGTCCATAAGTAATATAAGTGGTTAGGGAAAGAATTAATTTTTTTCTTTAATGTCTTCTCTCTGTTAGAATAACAAAGATAACAAAAACATCCATTGAAAATACATTTTCAATGTGAAATATTAAGGAAATTCAATTAAGGAAGAAAAACGACCTAGAAAATAGTATCTTCTTGTGCTATAAATCAATTATTTTTGAAACATCCCAAACTTCGGGATCCTGAAGCTCTTACTTGGATTAACATTTATTCACTTTTGTTTGTTTTGTTTCAGCTAATGATGAAGAACTCATGCAATCCACTATTACTCGCTGTAATTTTAAAAAAAAAAAATATACCAGTATCTCACCAAAATAAACTTATTTTGCCACCTACAGCTTTTCAGGTATATTTTTAAGAAAATAAAATTTAAAAAAACCACACAGAAAATTCAGTAGCTGTGATACTACATTTAATTTAGTGGTTAGTCTCAATTATTTTCTTTTTTTTTTTTTAAGCACAGAGGTATTCTATTCCAAGACAGAAAACTTTCAATTGTTTTTTCAATTGTCAACTTCAAACACTACAACCCTAATACAAATGTATCGATTACAAAATTAATCCAGTATTTATTTTTTTTTCCCCCTCTTAAGAAATGTTTAGTATGATGAAACATGTAGGAATCAGAGGGGAAAGTGCATTTAGTTAAGAGAAAGCAAACTGTGAAATCAGATGGTTTCCTTCCTCAGCAGCTCCATTTCACACATTAAGTTACTTTATTTAGCAATACCTAAGGGTCATATATCACACTTTCATACCTGGATCTTACTTATGGTAACAAGCAAACTCTGACATGCGCTGGTAACAGAGAAGGTTCCGCTCTTTCTCCCAAGCCCCCCAAAAATCTAAAAAGATTCACACTAAGAATTCTAAAAAAGCATTTAAATTGCAGTGTTTATTCTGCAAATAGAAGCTGATGGGTTCTCCTGTGCTGTAGTCACCAGTGAACAGGTTCCTGTATTTAGTTTAACCTTAAGGCATATGTTGATTTTACAAAATGAAGCAAGTGTACTAAGCTCCTTCAATTTCCATTTACCTTAGTGGATGCTGACAGGACCCAGCATTTTCCTCAATCCAGCTGTAAGCCTTAACTTTTCCTTGACCTTCTCTACTGAAATCTTTCAGTAGCAACTATAGTTGGCTACCCAAATTTTACCTCAGAATGACCTGTGGACTACAGAAAAATACAAACTTAAGTGTAAACAACTGTGTGTTCTGGTGGACTGAAACTGAGGAGCACTTATCTCCCAGGGAAATAAATCTACTTTTTACCCACTGATTTAGCGATCAGAGAAGCATAACATCCTCCTAATATTCTTCCGCAATGCACTTTTCTCCTCTAACTACTGTCACTATGTACCAAGATCCAACTGCCCCAGGGAAATAAGATTTACCTGTTCTGCAGTTTTTTTAGTACATAAATATAGTTATCTGTTGAAATGGAATGGTTAATCTAGACGAGGAGTTTCCTATCAGGAGAAAACCTCCAACTTTGAAGCCAGAGAACAACAGTAAGCTTCACAGCGCATCTGCTCTAACTCTTCATATTTGGTCCACTTATAGAATTAGTGCAGTTTAAATGCATGCAATGTTGGTATTTGTGCTGCTGATTGTAAATTGCTATGTATTGTATAGCAAGATAAGGCAGGAAAGGCATTTTGTTTAACTCTTTCTTTTCCTGCACCTGCTCACCTGCCATGACTAAAAGGAAAGAGACACAGCTTTGAAAATCCAATTTTTCATATCACCATCTCATCTTCCACCACTGAAACATATGTGAACTAATTATGCATCCTGATCACTCTCATATGAGAGCATAGCAGTGTTTACTCAGTGAGGCTCTGCTGCCTTCTTGGTCAGCAGTATTTTAAAACTGCATAAAATGAAGTGATTCAAATGAGGTTCACCTGCTGATGGGGGCACCAGTGGGAAATCATTACCATGAGGAATTGCAGGCAAGACAAGACTGTGTGACTATTTTGCTCTGCTATTGAGGACTTCTAAGACAAAAATTGAACAAGCAAGGAAGAAGAAAAACATACATAGAAGCCAAATGCAGGGAGATGCTACCAGTAATAAGAACATCTCTTTAGAAAGCCTCCTCTTTTCAAAATACAGCTCACTACTTTTTTCAAGTTCTTCCCTCAGAGTCTAAACAAGCAACTCCTAAAAATACCTGCCTTTGCTTGAAAGCTTTATTTTATGAAACCCTTATTACAGCAACCTGAAATGACATTGATGACCAGAGTACTGACCATTTTCAACCTTAAGAAATGTCATTCTGTTGCAGAGCCCAAAATCTACCTGGTATGTCTGGCAAGGGCTTGGCCCCGTAAGTCCTAAAAGAATACCTATATCAAAAATATTAGTTTATAACAGAAGCAGCTTGGTCCAGTCATACATACTTTCCTATTACAAACTGTTTGTTTTATCTTCTGAGTGCATTATATGCTTACAGAGAAAGCCACCACACCATTAATGCCCTAACCACACAATATAAAAAGTTTACAAGAGTCCCATAATCATATAAAAAAAAAATTTAAAAGATTTCATAATAGCAGAAAGTAAACAGAACTGCCATCCCCAGTCTACTGGGGATAAAATACCACAATAGAAAAACCTCCAGAGCAACCATGAAACCATAGGGAAAAAATGCACCAAAGCACAAAAAAAAGGTTACCATGGGAACAAAGGCTATTTTCCAACTTGTCAAATAAAAGCCCCAGTATGGCAGACCTTTACTCATAAGAGCAATCCCACGGGCTTCGAAAGGCAACATGTATAATTATTGCTTGAGCTGAAAGAATCTAATGGGGGGATGAAGGGGGGGTTTGCCCTTTCAACTCCCTTGTACCCCCCCACATCCAACAAGACAAAATTAGTACGGATGTTGAAAGCGTATCAGTATTACGGTACCAGTGTATGCTATATTATAATTCTACATAGGAACAGAAAATAGAAGTAGGAAAGCCTGCACACTAATCTAAACTTCAAAAACAAGGCGCAGGGAAAAATGAAAGGCAACAGACAGCTCACAATATTATTTAGTATGAGTTACCAACGCAGAACTAAGTAGTAAGACTCAAGCCCATAAGCGTATCAGAGAAATTCCTAACATGAACACACTTAAATATCTTGACACGTGCAGCGAGTTCTGCATGCATTTGTAAAAGGAAGGTTGGAAAAAGAAATAATCCGCCGAAGATGATCTTGCTAATCAAAAGGTAATAATCCTTAATAAGGTTAGGCACAGTGCTTTACGTTTTACTGGAAGTTTCCAGCTTGGCACTTGTTTCAGATGATACAGTAAAAGCCGAACTCCAACTTTACCACCATCTCTGATTAACAGGTATTTTTAAAAAGCAAATAGTCACATTGTTTTGAAATATCTTCTGTGACTTCTAAAAACATTATTTGAAATAATGAAGGCTTCATTTTAACTAACATTTTTCCATTTTAAGAAATTCAAGCTGTTCATGGTGTTTTAATGCATACAATTATTACTTGATACAAGAAATAAGACGACTCTTGCAGTTCCAGGTTGGGGAACTACACAGACATTGGGGTAGTTTGTAAGTTGGTCTTTTCCACCTTTCTGGTCCCACAGCCCCAATAAAACATCTTCCTAAAACTAGAAGGTGGAAAAGCCAGGGTGATTTCCACTTCTATCTCCTTTACTGTTCCCCTCTTGTCACCTTCATAGGCTTTTGCTACCTTTTGACAGTGTAGTAAGAAGACAGTCGTGATGTTTGAGAAACTTGCAAGGGTTATGGCGAGCAGAATATGCCTGCATTGAGTAGGCAATACAGGGCAAATGGATGCAGGATTCACGCGTGTCAGCTTCCAGGAGAAGAAGAAAAAGCAAAGAAGGAAAAACAGGATAGCAACAGGTTTTCAGGCAGATCTTCATGTGGCCTATTTCTCTGAGTGGTGAAGCTGGCCCTCGTGCAACAATCCCTCATTTTTCTGACTGCGGCTTCTTTGCTTGGCCAATTTACATCTAGAGTGGCCTTTGCCTGTGCCTATCCACAAACATATCCAGCCTAGGACTCACTTCCCAGCCTCTCTGACTCTCAGGATGCTTACCAACAGTTTGCAATTGAATTTCCTCCGATACTTTAGCAAGTTCTCCAGCCATCATTTCTTCAAATGATGTATCTAGTATAAAGGTGCCACTCTAAGGCTGGGAATGAAGAGTTGGTGCTTTGGAAACACAAAACGAAACCCAAACCCATCACATACTAGCTTTAAGTTCTAGGTGTGCAATCCCACATATAACCTGGTTTTCAAATATAACCCATACGTTATGTTTCTTCACCAGCACATTGTGAAGCAACTGTCCCCTATAGGCCAGCTTTCCATAGAGGATTCTCTCATGTTTTCACAGAGTATTCACCAACCGGAGTAAAATAAGAAAAACACTCCCATTTTCTCTTCAGTGCAAACAAGTAGCTATGCAACCCTCCTCCTGCCTTACCTTCAGGAGGCAAACATCTACCCTGCACAGCTCTAGCAAGTATGTGATTAACTCCTTGGTCTAAAATGACTAGCTGCTGGTAAAGGGCTCTGAGGTACCTTCTCAGAAAATACACTGATAGAAAATCAAAATATTCTTATCCCAGTCCAACCTGTGAATTTTGTCACAGGTGAAACAGCCTTTTCAGGCTTCGTAACTGCTTGTAAAAATTGTGCTTAGCAGGGGACATGGCAAGTAGCAACTCCAGTTCAGATAGGGACATCATTTCTCACTTGTCCCACCTCTGCTACACAAAGTGACAATTATTATTTTATATTTACACCAAGGTAAAGTACAGACACTCCTGTTGGTGGTGATATTGTTGATTACCACATTTATTTATACACTTCAAGTCCCTCTGTTTTCCCTTGCCTGTAGTTTATGTGGAGGGTCAGGCAGTGTGGGCCAAAAGAGAGATACATTAATGTGAGTATTCAATAGCCCTATTTCTCATCCTACTATTGTAGAAGGAATACAGATATTCTTTCCATCCTTCTTCCTAACTTAGAAAGCGAGGTAAGTTGAATGGCCCGGGGGGGGGGGGAAGAAAGCTGTGAGCAACTCATCTTTGTAGAACCTTCCCCTCTTCATTTTCTCTCTTGCAGAAGAGCTTGTTTTGAAATGGACGCATAGAAAAAGATGTTTTGAACTAATCATCACCATCACCAGTTAGAAAGACACTGCATACTTGCATCCGCAAGAGCAACTGGGATGACAGTATTGATAGAGCATTTGATCTCATACTCCAGCATATACATAACCTGCATGTGTGCAAACGCACCAACTGCACTCATGCTGTACAGCCTTAGAGCAATCCGCAATTTTTAATTTTACATACCCCTTGGATTTGGATAGAATTATACCCATTTTAGACACCAGGAGATCATGACAGAGGAACGGTTTAGGTCATAAAACAAAACAGCATCAGAGCAGAAATGCAGTCATTCAGAGCTCGCCACAAGAGTGAAGACTTTCGAGCAGAAGTACTATTGAACACTGGAAGATACAGATTTTAGTAACTAGATGCACAGTTAACATTCAAGAATCCCTTTTAAAATCAACAATAATTACCTAATAGGAAATCTCTGCTCCCATTAACTAAATAAAAATTCTATTGATAGCCTGTAGAAGGTAAAAATCAATTGCATGTGTATTTTTAAAACATTCCAAACCCCAAGTCCTTTCAACTCCTCTTTCCCTATTTTCACAGCAAGTGTAACCGCTGACGTGTAATACAGTTATACTGTATTAAATAACTATAGATTTTAACTTTTAAATCAATTAAAATACCCCTCCATTATATGTTGGAGTGACAAGTAATAGCCTGCTGAGTGCCACGGAAAATTTTGGTCAAATAGCAGACGAGGGCTGCAATCAGTGACTGAAACCTAGAGCAAAGGCTTTTGGTAATTCTCCCACAAGCAATCACAATTGCTGACAAAGTTCGAATTTGTCTTGACAGGATTGTCAAGGCAAACTAGAAACGTTCACAATTGCAAGTCAAAGAATTCATTTTTATTCAGCTGAAATTCACTCTACTGCTCACATACTAATGATACACAGTACTGTACCTACCACACTCTCTGGCTGAATAGCTGAAACCCATATAGCAAAGACTAAAAGAAAATGGGAGTATTAAGCAAAACACAGACCAAGGAAGTTATGTTCTACAGCTAACACAGCCCCAGTTCCTCTCCTAAATCCTCTGCTGCATACTGTCAAAACTCTCTTGCAATATATAGCAGGCCTCGATTTTGGAAGGCAGCTTGCATCTAACTTCAGTGGGAATAAGAGCTGGTACAATAATTAAAAATACCACCATCCCCCCTGTTTCAGGAAAAGGATGTTTAACTGTTTACGCACAAAAGCACGTTACTGTAGAGGCAAACTGACAGTTGAGTGTGCATAATTATGCGCTTATGCATAAATTTACACAATTTACATAATAATCAAGGTGTATAGCAGAGTGAGCAAACATTATTACTCGCTAAGCCATCACCCCCCAGATCTCATTTATGCAGCCTGTCTGTGGCACAGACTTTCAATTTTCTATAGCAAGGACCGCGATATTTACATTCATTTTTAAGCCACAGTATCATTCACCGACACAACAGGTCCCACACAGAGTGCAATTAAAACCAAACAGAAAGAACCTGACGACACACATTCTTTGCTCCATTAAGCAATTTCTGCCTATTCTAAAGCAATCTGCTTTTTTCCCCCCTGTAGCCACAGAAATTATTTCTGCTATAAACAGGTGTGCAATATGCAGAATAAGCACTTAGGGAAGAAAGACGACGACTCAACAAAGAGTAAGTTTTGAGGACTTACGGTTTCGATCACTGCAGCAATCACAGTGTAACTTAACTTTATTACGTGGCCAGGGGATCCAAGAAGCCCCTGCCATCCCCACTTGCACCCCTTCAGGCTTCGGACCACTCCAGGCAGCTCCTGGCACGGGAGCCCACCGCAGTCACAAAGTGTTAGGAGACCTACAACTTCTTCTTACTTCCACATCTGCTTTCCGTATTCCCAATTAACATATACAAAATAAAGCAAGTGCTGAGCTCCAAAGTACATGAAAATGGTTTTACTTTTTTTTTTTTGAAGTTATTAAGTTGTTATTCAGGAGCAGGAATAATGAAACTTTGTTTCCTAAGGCTTCCTCCTTCCTGCTTGCAACGTTTAGTAGGAGAAAAATGCAAACTATCACCTTTCCTCTAGTGGGGGCACTAATTGGGTGCCTCTCTTCCATCCAGTCACTTATTTTAATGGAACTGGTAAGAGGTAACAGCTAAAATTGAAAGAGGTAATAGCTACCCACTATCAAATTTAGTTGAAGTTGGCTGACATTCAAAACTTATTAGGCGGGAATACATAGACAGCTCAGTTACATAAAACTTAATTTCCTTAGGCTCTGCCTAGGGTTCTGCTGGACTTGCTACCATAACCAGTAACTTGATAGGAAAAAGTGCTCAAAAAGCTATCATTGCTTTAAAGCTTTGGACCCTCACACATACTTACATATTTAAAGATTGTCATCTGCTTAATTAAGGCACGCAACCCCCTCAGAAGAGCCTGCCCTCCGTCCCACCAAGCGTGACCAAACACACCCCGTGAGCCGACACAAACCCTTCTGACCCTCCTTCTCATTCCTCCAGGTTGCCACCTCTCTCCCTTTCACAGTCCACAGCCTCCAGCACCCACCTCGCTGGCACGGCAGCACCCAGGGAGTGAGGGGCTGGGCGAGCAGCCTGCTGATGCCGAGGGGAGCCTGCTGCCGCCGGCACAGCATCGCCACCTTCTCTCTCATACCCACCAGGTCTCTTTAGGGAAAGGGGTGGGGAGTCCCACTTTATGACAGGAGTATTTGATTTAGTTCATTCAAAACTCATTTATCATCACCAGTGAAACCAGCAGTTACAAATCTTAGCAGCCCTCGCCCTAGCTCATCTGAATTAAGCTCACAGGTAGCTGTGCTGCCATACCTCAGCCCACAACTCCTCTCTTCATCCCCACCACGAACACTGCCCACAGGGGAAACCCCGCTCCTCAGTTCAAAGCGAGTAGAAGACTTAGGCCCAAATGGATCAGATACTGCTTTGTTTCATACTTTTTTTTGTAATTCAAAATGACTGAAGCAAAGTATCCACTTCCTCTAAAAATGGCACACACAAGACAACGTGTCTGTCATGTTGCACATGAGATGTGGTGCTAACCATTATATCTACGCACCCCTGAAGGTGGTCTGCATGCTTCTGGAAAGAAGAGTTTCCATTACGACAATGAATTAAATCCTACTGTTCTGCGTAGGAAGAGTTTGCTTTTTTTTTTTACTTAAGCTGGCAAGAAATTAACCCAATTTTTGCAGCACATTAACAGCTACAGATATTCATCTGATTCATGTATTTTTATTTTGCTTGTTTTCCCGAAATAATGTGTTCCAGTTTTGCATATACCTATAGAAGTCTAGTTATTGAATCTGCAAAAGCTTGACCACAGTGGATAGTGTCATCATCTTTTGTGTGGTTTTGGACTCCAAATGTTGACTTTCCTTGAACACATCCTTGCAATATTTTCTGGACTTGCCTCAGAACCATTCTGATTTTAATAAGTCCATAGAAAGCAGCTTCAGGCAGCACACCATCCATCCTTCTTTTTGAAAATCTACATCTGTGCTCCTGTATCTACAAAAAGTGTTTCTAAGCTGAGTATTTGAAAATACTTGTAAGAACTTGACTAAAACCTTTCCCAGGCCTTTTAACACCAGCGAGGACTCAAAGACCATCCAAGAGGAACTGGTTAATGCTTGGAAGAAACAAGGCTGTTGTCCAAATTTCACAGTCATACAGAGGAATGTTAATAAAAGTAAATGCATACCAAGCACTTGTTTGAAGTTCAGCGCTTCTTTCATTCCAGAAACACTGCTTTCATCTCGCAAATGCTGCTCTGCCTTTTGTTATCCTCTTTCGTGACTCTGTTGTCAAGCACAGCGCTCAGACAACTTGCTGCAGAAGTAGCAGAAATTGCCTACAAATGTCAAGCCTGCGCTGTTAAGGTGCACATTTTCTAGCAGAGTGAGGCTGAAGCAGGACCTCAGTTTTCCTCACGAAAGTGCTCAGGCCAAGTTGTTTGGCAGAATAATCTGTACACTCAGACCCTCCTGGCTCTCAAGCATTTGGGAACCAACTGCAGTCGCTGGCAAAGAGCGGGCTGCAGGTTATCAGCTGCACGACCTTGGATTTGACGGGGGGGGGGAACCAACCCAAAAATCACAGAGTTGAAAATTCCCCCAATCCTGTAACATGGCATGCAGTTTCTCCTATCGCAGTCTCCAAACATGTCAGGAAGCAGCTCTACCTACAATATACCAAGGCAGATCAGGGTGGGGACGAAGACTTGCTTCGTGCCCTTTTGACAGTGAAAAGCTGCGATGTTCTGCCGTGATTGAAAACACTCGCCAGAGTTGCCAATTCAAGAGCTTACAACAGCTGAATTTTGCTGAAGCCTCAAGAAACCCTTAAGATTAATGGTATTACAGGCTTTGGTTTACTTGACAAAGATGATACACGGGTCTTTATCCTCAGCTTTTCTGAGATTTCCTTGGCTACAAAATTGCATTAACTGTTCCTCAACCAAACCAAACCTCCAGGTCTGCTGACCATTATTCCAGCAAAGGTAGAACATTCTTTTTCCTGCCAGAAGTGAGCAATTACACCAGTTTCCAAAGCATGAGCTCTATTCTTTTTGTAGAGTTGAATCTCTGCAGCCTTGACCTTCTGAGGAATCATATTCTTGTCCTTGATGGCTGTAAATGGTTGTGCCTTTGTCAGGCAAGGTGGTGCCCTCTGATGAACTACTCCAGCAGAAGTACCACGAGTGCCTGCTGCCCTTCTCTGCAGTATTTACAGGACAGATACAAGAGCTTGTGCTATTTTGCTGCCAGCTGCTCTTGGGTGGGTAGGCTGGAGAACTTCATTTAATGCTTTGTCAGAGATGCCAGATGGACATCTTAATAAACTGGTGAAGTGTTCATGCCACTGATTAGGGATTTCCTTGTATCTGGCTCTCAGTGTTTGACCATCTTGACTATGGACTGATGCAACACCACTGAATTTACAGCCACAGACTAGTTTTAAGCGCCCACAGAAGCTCGCATAAGTTCTCATGCTTTTTCTGCCATTACAGTTACAGTTTAAAGCAATGGCAACCCCCCAGGTTTTTGCAGGAACTGCTTGTGCAGCCACAACAAATTCTTGATGGCCACAGACAAAGCATAGCTGATAAGCTTTTACCAGGCAGCCGCCCCAGCCGCAGGCCCTAGGGGCTGCCTGTGGTCACCGTGATAGCTCCTAAAAAACACTGGTCCCAACTGGCAGCAGAAGGTATAACAACTAGATAAAAATACAGGAAAAGAAGAGAATATAAAGGGCTTTCATAAATACTGTAGATACTGGTTAGAGCCCCCCAAAATAAATAATGTAATTGGCTGTGCTTCTTAAGGCATTTACTAGCTATCTTAAAGTCACTATGGTTGCATGAAAAGAAAAAGAAACCCAACCATGACATGAAGAGAGTCTAAGAAGTCTATGAATGAATATTGATAAATTGCTGATCGTGATGTGCCCTAATTATTCCTGGAGCATGAGGTCACAATCCTAAACTATGAAACTGCTGAAATAATATTTTTAAAAAGTTTCATCTTTCCCTTATGCATAAAAATCTCTGCTAAGCCTGCAAAATCTTGACCTCAAATTTAAGGACATTATGCTACTTTAATAAATTATATAGAAGGTTTGACTCGTGATCAAGAAAATATTAAGATTTGTGTTATTATATTTTACATTATTTCTTTACTCATTAAACCTGAGGAGCTTTCATTAAAAATACAGATCATCAATTCGCTGCCATATTATTAACAAAACATGATATACACATTTAAATTCCAATGCTGTGAAAGAGATGACAACGATAAACTATAAACTGAAGAGCTGAAATACAGATGATGTAAGAGAAACACACAATCTTTTATAAAGCAAGGACTTCAACATTTTAACTTAGTCCAAATTTATTTTAATGGGTATCCTGTCCTAAAAAACGTTTACAGAAAAAAATCTGGATTGCTTTGGATACTGTTGTCTTAAGCAAATACACTTCAGCTTTATACTTTATTAGACTTAGATGGGAAAGTTTGTCGGTGACTCCCATTTTTCTTCAAAATTTGACATATTGTTGCTGTTCCTGATAAGGCTGCAGTGTGCCTGTTTGCATGATTGAGAAGTTATCCACCAAGACTGCTACTCAAGTGCACAAGTATGGCTATCGCTCCAATTAACTATTTATGAGCTGTTCCACTGCTCTAGAAAAAGTGCACTGCTATCAGAAAAGAATTGCTCATTAGAAACCAGCCTGTTAAGGTATTTTTAAATGTAACAATGCAATTTCAGTAGACACATGCACATTATTTTTTAAGGAGAAAAGGAACAGAAGCATTTTACTCTGAAGCTGAGTGGTTTAAAATTTTAATGAAGAAAGGATTTAAGACTGTATTATAGGAAACAATGTCTCATTGACAGAAATGCAGTTAAGATAGTCCTGCAGATCTTTTCCATCTCTTATTTCTGTGACCTTTTACCCTAGGCATGCATATGCTTCCACTCTCTCTCTCTGCACAGAACCAGGGTGGGTGCAGTCTGAAGACTGGCAGGGAAGCAGGGACCGCCTGCTGCTTCCAGGTGGCTCCTCCTGTAAGGGAGAATCTCTGCCACAGCTTCCCTTTACGTCCAAAATGCTACTGGGAATAACTCTGCACTCTGAATCTGAAATTCCTCCCCTCTCAAATGGAGCAAACATAAAATTAAGTGAAGAAGTGGCAAAAATATTTTCTTCTGATTATGCTAAGCAGATGGGGGGAAAAAAGGGGGGGGTGAGGGGGTGGCAAACCTGTCCTGGCCTAACTATCAACCATTGAGTTGCTAAATTCAAGAGTGCTCTGAGGTGCTCTGGTTATTACTGATAGTACAGAATGATCATATACATCAATTTTGTATTACTGCAATCCTCCAGTGTTTCAAGAAATTCACATATGTAAAACAATCACTACTACTTGAAGCTGTGCCCTTCATTTCCAGTTTTCTGCAATTTCCTTATTAAAATTACCCAAGAAGCCATCTCATCTGATACTCTACCAGGCAGAGATATTTTGGACAAATTGCAAAAATATTTCATAACTAAATTATCAGATTGATGAGTGACACTGAAGCACTAGCTGTCAAATTGTTACTGAACTTCACCTTCTAAATTACTGTCTACCCAGTTGTTTCAAATGCATATAGTTATGTTAGTCCAAATGAGCTTGTTGCTTAAAATACTGCTGCATCCCACACATTTGTTCCTGGAAGATAACATGATGGAGCCCATCTGAAATAATGTCTGGCAACGTTTACCTGTCTCAAGCCCTCACTTTATTTTGCAGCATCCTCCCCTGCTGCGAGTTCATCAGAACAACATTTTCATGCAAAAAGGCATGCGAATAATCATAATCTACATGAGGACACATTACCCGAAAATGTAATAAATGCAAAACCTTGTTATAAATTGCTAATACTCTGATGTTAACTTATTGCTCACACTTGATCTTAACATTTACCCACCCACATGTCCAGATCTCTGAGGATGACTCTAGCGATTCAACTCTTCACCAGCTTACGTCTGTATATTAAGATTGTTAGTTCAACAACCTTTCTTTCCCTCTCTGTCTCCCACCCCTCTCCTCTATGTCCTCATAAACAATGCCACCTAAAAATAAAATTATATGCAAGAATAACAAAGGGCAATATTAAGACTTAGCCCAGCAACAGAGCCAAAGTACAGCATTTTCAGCTGTTGTATGCTGCTAACTCCAATCCTGCTAAGGCCAATGCGTTCCACTTCAAAACCGCCTCAGATTAGATACAGAAATGCAATTGTGAGCTACTGCAGAGTTTTGTTATAGTTCGCTGTCAGCCTGCAGAGGAGAGCTAACAGAGTAGAGGACAACTGACATGCGTAAAGGAGAATAATCCTCCCCCCCCGACCCACCACAAACCTCCTTAATTCACTACAAGGAGTGTATATGAAACACAGAATAGGTCATACAGGTACCCACTAAAAGAAAAATCACGCTCTCCTGTATTTCCCAGTAAGACAAAATTAGTGTTGAGATGTGTGATCAACTCCTTAACATACTACCATATCATTTATTTGTATAGTTATTCTCTCCCTGTATTTTCCAATAACCTTCTAGCTTTTTGCCTTCCTTTCAGCTGAAGGCAATCTCTTCACATTTTATGCATCATGGAGCCAGAATGAGTATCAATGTTTAACAACGATTCCCTGAAATATCCTGGGAGAAGGGAGGGAAAAGATAGTCAAGAAAGGAATTAAGGAGTATATTTACTCCTCTCCCTTGTCATTTTACGGTAACATGGAGGGGAGCGGGGAAAAGGAGAAAGGCTAATTTAGTGGTCTGAATGATTGGAATATTGGAAGCTCTACATGCTTCCAAGGCTACTTCTGAAGAAAGTTTTATGCATATGCAAGTCTGTTCATGAAAAGGTACCATATGTTTATAATAATTTATCCTTTATACAATGCATACTTCATGAAATTTGTATGGTAGTCTTTTTTTTCTCCCCCCCCCCCAACAGTGAGATTCACAGATCTGAAAGGATGTTAAGTACTAAATCTGTAAAAGTTCATGACAGTCTATGGCAAAACTCCCATTCAGTTTGGATTAAATATATTTGGTGAAATTCCAAACAAGCCCGTCAATACGTGCACAAACAGGACTGCTGGTTCCTCAGGAGAGAGATCGAGATCACTTGTTTGCTCTGTTTGCTCTATGAAGACCTTTGTGTTAAATCGACAAGGGTGCTATCTCGATACGCAGAATACTTCTGCAAGTGCTAGAAGTTGAATATGTCTGCTCAACTGAGAAAGAGACCGAACGTCCCATGCAAAAGTTACAAGCACCAACTGTAATGCTGTACAACTTTCGCTGTAAATTTATGTATGAATTGAAACATGTAAGAAAGCCAGTCTCTTCACTGGATGTTTACTCCTTTTATAGCTAATTTTCAAATTATTTGAGGAGAGTTCACAGATTGCAAACAATTCTTTGCTCTCTTTCATCTCCCTATTACAGCTAGGGATGAATACACAAAATCTTTTAAACCTTTTCCTTCTCTAGTCTTTGGTCAATATTTGTTAATTACTTCATATTGAACTATCCCTTCTGCAGTGTTATACCATAATTCAAGCATTAAACTTCAGTATGTTAAGGAGACTAGAACAGTTACACACACTTTTCACTTTTAAGCTTTCACTTCAAGAGTTTTTCCCTTGTGACTGCCCTATTTTGTATTCCCTTCCTTATTTCCTCAAGCTTTTCTCTTAAGATTCAGACGTTTTCTTCCACTCTTCTGCATGCTAAACACATCTTTGGGTAGGATTTAAAGGGCTTAGATGTCAGGTATGCAAACTATTTTTCCTTTAAGAGCGGAATTGGCACATTAGGCTATTCCAAAGATAAGCGTATTTGAGGCAGAAACTTGCCTTCGAGTTTTATTCTCTTCTATCAGCAATGCCATCTTGATAATCTTGGCTATGGTGAAATAAGAAATGTTGTATTCATTGGCTAAAAAATTTCTTTTTTGCTTAAGTGTGTCATCATGAAGTTTGAATATACTGCACTGTATGTTCATACATTTTTCTATACGATTCCCCGGGTTTCTTCTAGATCTCTTCATCAAAATACAAAACTTGGAGCTAGTTTTTCCTCTTCCCATCTCAGTCAGAAATTGTATATGCAATGCCTGCACTGAAGTAAAAATACTGTCTTTGGCATTTGTGGTTATCTGCTGAAGCTTACTTCTGTGAATAACCCAAAGCATTTTATCCTAGACCTTTATTCAAACTAAAGTGACTGTCTAATCATCCATAATTCAGAAGCAGCACCTGCTGCGTTTGTATTAACAACTTGATACTTAAGTAAAGAAAACTCTTTGAAGGTGGAGCCAGAAAAATATCCTGTACTAGCAAATCCTATACTGACCAAACTGAGACTGGTTTCAGTAAATTATGCCAATTATTTTCACTTTCAAAAAAAAGGATAACAAATAGGACAATCTCCAGGCAAGATGTTCAAAAGTTGTAAGAAATCAAACACTAAGAGATATGCTTAGAAGAGTTAAGATACCAGTTTTGTGAAAAGAGAAAGACAACTCCCACCCCGCCACCATTTTTTTCTCTTTCTAATCATTTCCTCAATTCCCAATAAAGTACATCTAAAACTAATCTAGTCACTGTGGTGGGTATTGCTTTTCAGGCAGCCACACAGAAAGCAGCTATGTAATATTTCTATCAATATGCAATATTCGACATAGTGTCAGGTCTTCACAACCCACATTTTTAAATGATAAATGCAAATATACTACTTACACCGATGTATGCGTATCTCAAAAATCTAGCTTGGATAGTCAGACAATTTTGTTTGGGAATGAAGACAGGCAGCTCAGTTTTCTGACACAAATGAAGGTCAAAATTCTGCACACCCACTTACTAAAAAGTAGTAACTGAAGACTCAGAAAGCTAGAAAAATCAGTTTTGATGCCATCACAACTTTGTAGTTAGCCATGCTAACGTACAGCTTATTACGTACGGTGCTCTTCGATTATTACCCCATAATGCAGTGAAGTCAGGACACATAGAAGAATGGTTAGCCAAATTTTCCAAGTGACTTCCACATACAATGAGGGAGGCAAGGTAATTTTTAACATCATCTCTAATCACAAATTAAGTCATCTCAAGCCTGCTGTAACTTAGCAACTTAAAAGGCTGGTCCAGAAGTTAAGGAGCCTGGGTTGGATGGAGGATCATCAGGATGTCTTGGCGGCAACGGCCATATGGGCTTGTAAAATGGTTCTACGTGACCAAGCTATCGTATGCACACTGAAGGCTGCTTTGCCTTAGTGTCACAGGTTCAATGAACATGCCCAGACTTAATATATACATACTTATATAACTAAAATTATTATTGTAACAACAAATATAATAAATACTTACATATATAAAAGATACAGTACCATACAGTTGGGTTTTTTTTACTGTACAGTACCATTTTACTTCTAGGTTTCAGAGTTAGGAAAATATAATTAAAAAAATTAATTATGGAGACAGGTGGGACACAGCAGTATTTCCTTCTAGTATTGGTTTCCTTGAAGATTAATAGTGGACACAAGCACTTAAATTAAATTGATTCTACACTACTTATAAATTTAATGCTGCCATTTTACTGCATAAATAATCATCGAATTAAGTGACTATGAAATATGGAGCCTGTCGTATTCCCCCCTTTTTTTTAACCTCCATCTTGAGGTAGACCACTAAGACATCAAATACAGAGATAACAATGAAACGTCACAGGGAACTTCTACTGACAGGAAAACAACCATGCCTAGAAGAATCCATCTTCCCAAGGCAGGTGATAGCTACCAGATAACCTGACAGTGAGGTGCTCCCACCTCACCAGATATGAAATAAATAATAAAAAAATAAACTTTTATATATACAGGAAAGGGTCCCATGCTGACCATTTCAAGGAAGATGGCAGAACAAGAAAAATCAACAAGAGAGAATGCTGCAGAGACTTCCTGTTCAGGAGGAGATACTACAGCATCAGTTCTCAACTCTCAGGATTGACCCAAACAAACAAACAAAAAAAAATTCTGAAAAGATACACTTACTCTTTCATCACTTCTTATTCTGTCTCCATGTATTTCTTGTATAAAACAAAGATCGCATTCAATGACAAATACAGCCCAGATGCTACAGAAAGTAATTTCATTCGCCACCCCCTACCGACATGTTCCTGGAGAGACAGAAAGTAAGACCAGAAAGCCAAATAAACTGTAGGTCAGGGAACTGTTTTCCCTTGTGAAGCACTTGTGAATTCTAAGGGAACGATATTCCTCTGTGCCAAATGGACATGATTTCTGTTATCGGCCCTTTGAGATGGGATAAGCCATTGGTTTAGTTAAGAATAGAAACAGAATCCCAAGTCATCCATTCTACAACCATATTAGAAATTTTCTGCAAGGATACTTATTTCTATTCAGCAGCTGAAGAAGCTGACAGATAGGTCTCAAGCTCTTTTTATTAAAATCTCCAGGGATGTTTCCATTTCTGGTTTATGGTGATGTGAATTTGCCCTATCTCTACTTAGGGCACTCACTGGTTTTTGTAACTCACTGGTTCAGTGTAACTCGAAGCTAGGGAATAGTTGAACAGTGATTATAATTTACAGTATGCAGAGAGGAACTGTAATAACTGTACATCTGGGCAGTGGGCTGAAGTGGCAGAGAATAAATAAAGGCCAGGGGATGTTTTATTCCATCTCTTCCACACTCCTCAAGGACATGGCAGCTTGCATTAGAGGACAGCAGCAAGGCAAGCACTCACAGTGTGACAAAGCTTGCACGTGAACTGCATCTAAGCCTTTTTTAAAATGATATGGATGTATGTATGTATATACACCCACGCATATATAGATAAGTCACCAAATAAATTGCAGAGTTTATTCCTCCATCGAAGGCGCAGGCTGTCATTGCTGGGAGCCAGAAGCTAAATGCCATCGGGGCGTAGACTCTGATCACAACTCGCCAAGATGCAGGAGCTGCACGGGGGCCCTGCTGCACCCCAATTGTATAATGCTGGTATGTAACTCTCCATAAGGTTATCACATTACAGAGTTACCCTTACTGAATCAGCAATCCCTGCAGTCACCCCTGTGCAGTTGCCTGCCCTCCTGTGGATAGCATGTGATACACTAGGGTCAGCTGAAAGAATTTGAAAGACAAAAAACCCCAAATTGTCATGAAAACTAACATCTGGTACGTGTGCAGGATGACTACGAGTTCTACAGCTACAACTGCAGAATACCATAAAACGTTAAGGATAATATATTAATTACTCCTGCAACCCATTTTGCATTTTTTAATTTTGTGGCAAAGTTAAGTAACACCAGTGGAACAGCAGCTACAACTAAAACGGCCCAACATTTCTCTTCCTATCGGCAAGTGGAGAGAAGTTTTTGTTTAAAACTAAGCATTAGCATTTTCCAGCATGGGTGTGTTTCAGGCTGAAAGAATTTGTGTTTCAGAAAAAATGCTATAGCTGTTTCTGAAAAAGAAAAGTGAGGGGAAAACACTGTTTTGACAGTTTTCAAATTTCCTACAATCGATCCTTTGAAAACTAGTATTTCCGTGGTCTAGTGTACAGACTTTGAATCGACCTTGGAGTCAGAGGTGGTGGTTTTTCCAGCCTGGGG
The DNA here is from genome assembly GCF_000699145.1 of Aptenodytes forsteri. Classification (NCBI taxonomy): domain Eukaryota; kingdom Metazoa; phylum Chordata; class Aves; order Sphenisciformes; family Spheniscidae; genus Aptenodytes; species Aptenodytes forsteri. The sequence goes on along the minus strand of NW_008795365.1, from coordinate 2,825,279 downwards.
AAAATCCACTAAAACCCATCCCCTTAAAGCAGTGTTTGCACGCACTCGATAGTGGTTCACAGTATTTGGCAGCAGTATTCCCTCCACATTTTATCTATACTGAGCAAGCTGCAGATGAGGGATGAACAAAGTTCATTCTTCTCCCTTCCTCCCTCTGTACAGATGTTCATTCTTGCTGTTGTGAACTGTTGCACCTGAACTGAGATGAGGGACACAATCTCACCTCATCTCAGCAAATGCATTGCTGCTACGCAGACTGGAAAGGAAGGGAAGGTCCTAACCTGAACACAAAGGGACCAGGACAGGCAATGATATTTACTCGAGGCTGCTGAGATGCAACGAGTGGATGTAAATGCAGTACTACAAGGAGAAGGTCAAGGTAAGAATGTGCCAGCTGAGACAGAAGACAGCAGCAGAAGAAAGGAAGGGACAGACTATTGGGTAGAGCAGCAAAAAGCTTGGCAGCAATGTGGGTGGAAATACAGGGTTATTTAGACCAAAGTCTGGGATTAGGCAGAGAGCTGAAAACTCCAGGACATCATCAACACGTCCCTGCACCTTACTACTTATGGCCTCTTTCTACAGCGAGTCTGTTAGCAAAAGCAGCAAGGTCCATTTTTAAGGTTCAACGAGCCACATGGATGCCAACACTGTTCCATGAAATAGAATTTATTTCCATCAACTTTCTTAAGAGGTCCCAGAAGTGCTTGTGACTGTATAGCTTTGTGGCTGTATGCAACCTTATCTACTACAACTCTGCTTTGTGCACAGGATGAATGAACCATTATCTGGACAGCAAATTTGGAGGTGCAAATTCAAGTATATTCTATAACTGAAAAATTTATCATTAGGAAGGAGACTGTGCTGCCTTCATTTCAGGAACCTGAACAAGGCTGGAAAGTTTTGACAGAAAAAGACCAATCTGAGTTAAGGAAGTACAATGTCACCACAAAGAACTGAATTTACCGTAACTTTTCCACATGCTATATAATAGATAGTTTTCATACAAACACATGCTTTTGCCAAAGATTTCTCTCACTTTTATCTTTGAACTGTGAAAAGACTCCAAAAACCTAAGCTAGCCAAGAGCCCACATTTAAGGCACTTTGCAAACTGTGCACCAAATTCATTAATACTGACAATTTAATGAACAGCGTAGCCTTTGAATAGCCACACTGATTACAATTTCCTGCAATTAAACTCCATTTACATACTTTGAAAATGCTTACAGAAAACAGTATTTACACCTTTACGGATGTGGAGTAATTGTAAATACATGGAGTCCAGAAGAATTTATGGCTGGCTTACAGCACCCCAAACTGCTTGAATTATTTTGGACCACATTTTCTCCGGCTCTTACATGTATGTAAAAGGAGAGGCAAGAAGAGGGAAGGCCAGAACAAACACGCCATCTACCACGAAAGCTGCGCTGGGAAAGGGAAGCGCGCAGCTCCTGAACATCAGAGCGCACGAACAGTTCCCGCTGCGCATCCACATGACCCACCGTCAGATGGTAACAATTACGAGGTACTCGCTTCATTTCCACAGATGTGGCAACACTTGCGAGGAAGAAATGAAGGGGGAGGGCGATGGGAGTTGGAGGAGAAAGACTGCTGCCTCCTTCCAAAGAAAATTCAGCTTGCTCATTTTCCCTCTCCTCTTGAAAGTTTGAAAAGCCTGCCTTGTCCTTACAAGGCACGGTCTGTTAATTCCATCAATAAAGATCTCAGAAAAGAGATTCAAACCTGTTAATGCTCAGATTTCTATGTAGAATTTTAAATATCTTTTAAACATTTAGTAATTTGAGACTCTCCATTGGACCTCTGTGTCTGTACTTTAAGTATTATGAAATACAAAATTAAGTTCACAATCTAGTATTTTTGTCATGGGAATGGTTCTCGAGTTCCTAGGCTTAGCAGATGGTCGATAACAGATTTCACTATTTCCTGTTTTTCCCCCCATTTTCTTGGATTTCAGCAACAGAATAGATCTTTTCCTGAGCAATCTGTTCAGTTTGATTGCGTGTCTTTTCTGAATTATATCCAGTACTTATTTTTCTTTTGTAGTTTCCCCCCCACCCCATGTCCCTTCTCTGAACACCAAGAGTTTCCTCTTTGGTTTGTAGTTGCTGGACAAGAATAAAAGCAAATCTCAGATGAAGCAGACAAAACGCATGTTAACTTCTATACTGCTTTTCTCAAGTTGTTTTTATTATGCAAATTATTCCCAACACGTCACACACACACTTCCTAACCTGTAATTTTGTTTCTGCAGAATCATAATTCACTTCTCTCCATCTTGGCTCCACCACGTTTTCCAACTTTCAGGATTCCTCTGCAGAGTTACTCCTAATTATCTCCATACGTGCATTACAGATAAGTGCCCTGTTCCTATGTAACTAATTTCAAAATTCTCTGATACGGAACAAATCTACCTACTGCCTTGAAACTACCTCCGCCCACAGAGAGAGGACCGAGATGCTTTCCCTGTCTTTCAAGATGCTCCCTCAACATCAAGGTACGTCTCCACTCCAAGGTTCACTTTGATGCAGCGGCTGTTCCCCACTATGCAATCTAGATGTGATGGGGAGGAACATGTTCAGCAGATTTATAAAAAGTTTGAATTGCTCTTGAGAACAGAGTCATACGCTGGCCTCCCTGCTGCCATAAAGGGAAATGCTTACAGCAAAGCGACAAGAGAGGAGAATCCCAGGTTTGCTAGCTCTTTAAGCCAATGCAATAAATCAAGAGTTACATAACTTCTTTTTTTCCCCCTCCTAAAAATACATTCTTAGCTTGAAATATAATTATTAAGACTGAAAAATTAAAATGATGTTTCCATGGTTTTTACTAGCTCTTAGGCTGGAACATGGAGGCCTTCACAAGAAAGCTGCTCTCGGGAAGCGGGAAGGTAACACAGGCGGCAGCATGCCACCAGGATGGAGGAAGATGCACAGTACCAAGAGCTGACAACCGTGCAAACCAGTGCTCTGGCCTTTACCCAAAACGCTGCGAGAACAGAAGTAAAATTACTGTTCACATACTACCTTGGGGACCTGCCTCCCTCACTGTGATAGTACAGGAAACATGAATAAGGTCTGCTTGATGGCCGTTTGGGTTTCAGAGGAGCAGATCCACTCTGGACCACGTGCTGACCCTGGCCAGGGGCAGGAGCTGCGGCCCAAGGGAGGCGCAGGCTCCCTGGGGTGGGTGCTGCACTCACCCATGGCAGACATGCCCCGCCTGGCCCTGTACACCTCGCACCACCCTGCGAGGGCTTGTGGGTCTCCACAGATACGTGCGAGCAGCACACAAGGTCATCTCCAGAAACTCCCGCTCACCGAGCGCAGATGGAGGCACTCCAAGCGCAGCAGGCTATTTCTGGCCAGCCGGTTCGGGCTGCTGTTGCCTGTCCCAGCTGAGACGGGCCGTGGCCCTGCGCTGCCAACCCCAGGAACGGGTGCTGCTCCTAAGGAGAACCGGCAGCAACCCTCACTGCCAGCACCGAGGGGCTTTGTGCCCTGTTACTGGCAAGGACAAACTTCAGCAGTGCAACGCTAGACCTCCTTCATCTAGGGAACATCAGAAACCTTGAGGGTCTGCTTCTTGGATCAGAGGAGCTGTAATCTTTTTATAACTAGTTAAATGATGTCATACGCTCATTAGCTTTCCAGACTCTATTTGGAAGGCAATTTTTTTTTTTTATTCTCTTGTTCTCTTTTTTTTTCTTGACTGCTTAGTTTTTATTCAGCACGAGTGCTCTGCTCTGAAAATACTGCCAAAGGTTTTCCACATTCTCTGCACAGCCCTCTAACTGCATTGCAGAAAAATAAGACTCATATACACATTCAACCTTGCTCCTCAAATGTCTTTAAAAGTTTCCTCTTTATAATTCAAGTTCCTACTGGAAAAAAAATAAGTTGATAATCTACCCAGAAATACAATTCTGCATGTTCCTGCACTGAGCCAAAACCACAGAATTTACTGCCACAGAAAACACAGAAGTAAAATGAATGAAAAGAATCTATCATTTTTTTTTCTCCAGTCTCTGCTGGGTCATTGCAGTAATCCAGGAAAAGAAATCTTCTGAAATCAAAACTGAAGCACTAGATTCAGCTACAGTGCTTCAATGCATAAGTGGTGCCTACTCACACGCAGCCTTTGTAAAATTAAAAGCAATTATGAAATGATACAGAAATTACCTTGTTCAGTTTGGGATTAAAAATATTAATCTTACGTAGGATGTTAGGAAAAAAATAATAATAGAACAATCACTAACCTATTCTGAAATTCTATTTAAATTCCTTTGAGAGGGCTGTAGGGTTGTCCAGTATGACTGTCTGAACTGTTTCATTACATGGTTTGCAAGTTGTATTTAAACAAATTAGAATACAAACACACCCTAACATTTTTGACCATGACTGAATTCTCCAAACTGTGCTAGAGTAGCTTTTTTCTGAGGCATTTTCTTAATAAGTTTACAGATATTTCTCTCACTGAATTGTAATGAATGACACGTCTGAACTTCATCTTTTCCCTATTTGTACCACAATGAAAGACACCAGCAGACAGGTTTTCTTTCTTTTATAGCACTGAAGTTCTTCCATGCTCAGCAGAACTGGTTATGAAACTGGATGAGACTGCACGGTTTGTGCAGTCCTCCACCTTACAAGGTAGTCCTTTTTGTAAATTCACAAGCCCTATTTTAAAACTAATCAAATATTTTGATCTTACTACTGTCATTCAAAGAGCTGTTTCTGAACGTTGCCTTTCCGATGACTAGAAGCCTTTTAATCTCCAGGTTAAATTCACACAACCCAAGCTATATGCACTCATCCTTGTCCCAGCATTATTATTCTTCACCTTAAAAAAAAAAAAAAAAAATTAAAATCCTTAATTGGGAATGTACTTTTTTTCAGTTAATTTCTTTCCTCTTGGTTCAACTAAGTCTTTCGCATCTGCATTGAAGCTTAGTAATCAGTCTTCATATCACTGCTTAACCAAGAATGACCAAAGGGAGTACAAAATGCTTAAGTAATCAAAGAGTCACTGAGGACAACTTGATGATAATGATACTCAGATATTAAAAAAAAAAAAAAAAAAAAAAAACAAATCTAAAAGCCTTATTTAAAAAAAAAAAAAACAACACACACACAAACCCCCAACACACACATTCTCTCAGCCTTCCTTTCCCTCAGACAGATATTACCTGCCTTACTAGTCTCAAGTCATAAGAGGGCTGCTCTTCTCCTGAGCTGGCAAGTAGGATGGGCTCTCTGGAGCACTGAACACTGTTATTAAACATCGTACAACCCCTACCGCATGGATCTTCTCATTTATTTTCAGAATGTTACTTGTATGTGGTCTAATGGTGTCCCAAGTACTACTACTTCACATTTTCATAAAAATAGTACTGCTCTAGTAAAACATGCTCCCTTAGCACAATGCTGAGGATTATCATCACCACACAAAAGGATCAGTCGTGTATAGGCACTGAATATCTAATTATAGAAGTGGGACAAGGCTCAAACGTAGGAAATGCAAGATCATGCATTTAGTTATTCTCAACTTTCAGTTGTTGCCATAAGCTTGGGCAGAAGAAAATGACGGAAGACAAAGACCAGTTCTTATCTACTAATAAGCATTCTCTGGCACAACCGATTCATGTCTCCCCATGAGACAGCCTTAATCCAACACAACTCTTTTTTTAAATTCCTCTCTAGTTTGAAGTCATATATTTTCAGTTTGCCACTCTACTAAAGGCTCCACTGAGCCCACAGACTATTTAATCTTAGTCTAGTACGACTACTTTTGGCAAACATTTTATTTCAATTACTTTGCATCTACCTACTTTTCTGATGAATGTTATTCTAGTGCTTTGCATACTACGGATCTCAAGTTCGTAGGCTTGCAGTTACGTGGGTCAACGTATTCTGTTTCTCAAAGTTTAATATTTCATGGTAACTGTTTCCCACATTTGATAATGAAAGAAGCCCCTAGCGGAATTTGAAACCTCTGCCTCCAATCCAAGGCTGAAATCAGTAAAGGAGTGAGTCCACTGATTTTGGTGCAACACAAAGGTGACCGCCAGCAAAGATCCCTAAAACTTTGTCAGGACACAAATGGAAGACTAGTCCTAGGAATTACCACAACTATATTTTATTACTTCTTCAAATATAAATTTCATCCCCTGGAACTGTTGCTTCCAAAGAAATTCAGTAATAAAGACCACCTTTGGAGGTTACCTAAATGCATACACATGCAACAGTTTCACTTGCAACTGCTACTGACCTGAGCAAGAAACACAACTTTTTATTAATTCTGTTCTCTAGTGAAGGAAGATGTGTGAATCACACAGGGATTACTTCCCCAGTTAGACACACCTTTCTTCTCTGTCTCCCCCCCCATAGATACAAATATATAATATACCAGGGTCTGAAATCAGAATGAAAAACCATTGCAGGAAACAAGTTTTCAGACAGTGAATTCTGAACAGATGGTTTTCTAGTTCATACAAATAGCTGTGCTCATATGTCTTTTAAGAGATCTGCAGCAATATACGTTATGCTCAGGAAAAGATGCAGTAAAAGATTCTACCACTTGACTGACTAAATTAACTCATGCCTGAGATTTGTTTACAAGCACTCAAACACTATTAACAATTGAAGTTTAACAATGGAAGTACACAAGGTGCAGTATATGAATGGCAAAATGACCATTTTTTAGTTTCCCATGCAGGGTGGAAACCTGATCAGTGGAAACACCGTTTTGCTTCAGACGAAAGTATTCTCACTTCCTCTTTGGCACAGGATTTTCTTCATATGATAAAATGTTTATGTTTAAAATATACTTGAAATTAGATAAACCCATTGCAAAAATGAAACAGGAATATAACATCTGACTAGGAAGACAGATACTATTGAAGCACTAATATGCTGCAAAACTTCCCCAAAGTCACTAATTTCTCTATCAAGACCAAGAAAACTCGTAGATTCGGTGTGTATAAAAAGCTGCATTACCTCACTCAGAAGCAATGAAAGCAAGAATAAATTTGAGAGAAAGCAACTTTCTCAGCGTAGCAAACTTAGTGAACTTCAGCCTTAGATTTTCCCCATTTGTTGCAAGGACAGAAACCAGCCAGGTCTGGCTGCGCAACCCGCAGTCCGAACAGCACAGGATACAGACTGCTTGATCTTTATGGCTGGTTTTAAATAACTGACATTAAGGAAGTTCCTTTCTAAGAAAGGAAAGGACAACGGCTCATGGTAAATTTCAAGGCAAACAAAAAACCCATACAGCAGAGACTGATTTTATATATATGCCCTCTGTACCTTGAAAGTGTTGGGGTTTTTATTACAGTCAGACAAGCAGGAAAATGTTATGCCCTACTTTCTACAAACCAGTAGCTACTTTCTGAACTATTCAAAGCAAATATTTATGTTTCCTTGGGAAAGTTTCTGCAATATTCAGGAAAGAAAAAGGAAGCAAATCAAAACTGAATTCATGAATACAAAACAATTCCTGGAGAGGTGTGTTCCCCCTCCCCCAACTTTTTTTTTTTTTTTTTCTTTTTTTACAACCGGATTTGTAATGGGGCCATTTGGCATTTTTTAGTATGAAATATAATCAGCTTCTTCTCTCTGTCGTACACCACTGTCACCCTGATGTATTTTTCTCACAGAACCATCACTTTTGGGACTACTCTATCATAAGAGCCACCACATTACATTTGACAATCTGTACTAGATAAAATGAAGGGCATCCAAACAGGGACAAGGTCATTTAAACTTCTGAATCTTTATGGAGAGCATATAAATTGTGTGTTAAGTATAAAAAATGTACTGAAAAATCAAGATTGCATGAAAAGTGCTTTAAGTTGGTATGATTTGGGATAAAATTAGCAAGAATAGTAGCTCTGCCAAGTGCTATAAAATGATGATGCAATAATTTTACCCTTTCAAGTTAGCACATGTATGGAAGCGATTAAAACATTTCCTTTTTAAAATTAAAAAAGAAAACTGCAACAGAGGATATTAAGTAACTTCTTGAAGTTTAGGCATGGAAAGGAGCAGTACAAACGCAACCACTCATATTTCACAGACTAAGGGAAGGAGTAAGGTCTGTTGTTTTTTCTTGACTGAAATCCATAGTCAACTGTTTTGCACCGAAGTGAGTATGGCATGCTTTTTCTGACTGCACCTCCAGTATCACTAAATTCTCCAGCTGAGGATTAAGTTGACTAGCCAGGAGGACACCATACTGAAGGTAACAGCTATGGTACAACAAACTACTGTTGTGACAAACAAAGCAATGCTGCCGAAAATATTAACATTCTCCTCACCCCTTCCCCAATTGCTTATACACCAATGCCAGGAGTTTGGCTAAAAGGGAAAACTAAATGAAAATTCTTACTTTAGAGAAGAAGGTTTGATACAAACAGCACTACTGAAAAAGGGTGAGATAATTCACGTCCTCCAAATATTAAAGCTACGGGTTTCTACCCTTCCTAAACAGGTTTTGAGACACATATGACATTTTACATGAAACCTCATTTTCTGTTTTACATATGCGAATGATTCAGTTGCTTACTTGATCTTGCACTTGCGTAGATCTGCAGGCTAGCTCTCTGCAGCACAGGGGGCACCGAGAGGAGTTTATGATCAAACTGTTAGAGAATAGATGTCATCGACTAAGCAGCTATCAAATAAGTGAAAAGAATTATGCTATAGAAACAGAAGTCTTCGGATTTGAAGATACATGCTCTAGACCTCCCAACAGCCTGTAACAAGCCGTCTGAGTTTCCAGATGCACGGGTTGCTTTCCAATGCAAAAACTAAGCAACTAAGCTACTGCACTAGTAACCAGCAATTGTCTATAGAGAACCACCACCACTGTCTGGTCACACACGCACGAGACAACACTCAGCTCAACTGCCATCTTTGTTGTTGCCTGTCTAAAATAAAATACTAAGTGGACAGTTGTTAACAGGCTTTACAGGTGCCAGAAAGCCCATTGGTGATTATATCCCCCTAGCACTCAAATTTCTGCAGCTATCCCTGCCCAGACAATACCAAGCTGTTCAGTCCTCTCCGTCATCCAAATCCAACTGGAAATCCCAAACACTTAATGCGGGGTCATGCCCAACCTAGTAAGTCTCTTCAGAATTGGCAATACTTGCTCCAGCAAGCATAGTGTCCATATTGCCAATGGTCAAGCCATGAGAGATGGGGAACCGGCTCTGAATTAGCCAGACAGGGACCCCAATCCACAGCTCTACTTCGCAAAATAACACCCCAGACTTTCGGTAAAAGCCCATCCTAGGTTGGTAACAAATGAGAGGCCGCACCAAAAAATAAAGAATACGAAGTGACAAGTGACAGAACAAAAGAAGTGTAGGAAATTGATAGGAAAAATAAAGACATTGGCCAATTTTCCCCAAATGACATGGTTGTTGTCATTTTTGTTCATAAAGAATAGAAAGCCCAGGAAAACCTGAAAAGAACAGACCCATTGCTAAGTAACTTTGTTAACGATTACGCACAGAGGACAGATATGACAAACAGAAAGCAACAGATTACTTAGATTCAGAATGAGAGGTTTGCATCATGGGAGGGCGATTAATAATTTCCAGCCCATCAGTTGTTTAAGCATCCTCCTAATTTACATCTATTAGGGATATGCATATTTAGATTAGCAAGCCTGAGTAGGCTGTAACAAGCCCGTATTCAGGAGTTTGACTGAATACGAGATCTGCCCCAAAGAACCTAGTTTTTAAAGAAGTTTTGGGAAAAGACAATAAAAAGAAAGAAATGCAATGCAGAGTGTTCAGGCTGTTGGAAGACAAGCCTCAAAACGCACGCACAGAATCCATTACTGATGTAGGATGAGTTTAACTGACAAAAGTTCATGCATAACTATGGACTCAAGATTTCTGCAAAATGTATTCTCTTACTCTTCAAGATTACCAGTGTACAAACCAGAGGAAGTACACATTAGAAAGCAGACTAATAATAGGCTGCCATCTCCACAAGCAGCTGCAGGTGAAGGAGCATCACTGCATGCCGCTGCATCTGGCTCTGCAGGACTCAGGTCTAGGCCTGGCACGGCACTGTACTCTCAAATCACTAATATTTTTCTGGATACTTGATTAGCAATGAATTTAAAGACTGACAGAGGGTACAGCATTAATATGGCAGTGCACTGGACTGGTAAGCCCATTCAACACACACTTGTAAAATTTTGCCTTTTGATACCCATCCAGAAAGGAGTGCCACCCATGGGACAACCTCTCCCTCTCTCTCTCCCCCCCCTTTTTGCTGCTGTCTTTTTTTAAGGTGGCTAAAATGGGCCAGAGCAACCCAATATGAGCTCACCATGAACTGCTGGAGTAAACCAGACCATGGTAATCTTTAGATGAATTTGTTTGGAGTACTCAATTACAAAATGACTGAAAGCAAACTAACATGCAATACACAACACAAACGTCCACAAGCAAATACATTTGTGGGAGAGGTGCAGAAAAGAACGATTGGAGGACTGAAGATAACAGAAAACTTAAAAATAGGTCACTTCGCTTTTCTTAAGAGAGACTGTGCATACTAAAAGGACTTTTAAAGAGCTTTTAAACAAGTGCCTGTGACTGAATCAGGAGAAAAGCTTTTAACAGGCAGGGTAATAAACCACAGAAACAAGCTGGGAAGGGAAGCTGTAGATCCTCCATTTTTTTATTATACTCTAAAAAAGACGTACGGTCTCATTTGGAAGATAAGCACAACTTCTTTAGCTGAGGTTTGTTAAGCACGTGATGTTGAGTTCAGTGCCGCACAGTGGTGGGGTCGGTCGGCTGAAATTCAGCAGCCAGGATGGGAACACCAGCTCCCAAATGCCTTCGGCCAGCAGCTTGGGCTTTGAACTCACCATCCCCCTTCAGAAGGCCGACTTCTCTTGGGCTCATAGCCTTGTTTAAATGTTAGAATACCATCTTATTTATTTCACCTTAACCTGCTAACATCACGGAGGCAACAGCTTTTTCTGGCTTAAGCTGTATGCATCGACTAATTTTCTTTTATTAAAAAACCAAAACGACTCCTAATTTATTATTTGCTTCATTTCTATCCACAAGATGAATAAAGCCAAATTAACACTATTTCCACAGTCCTCATGCTTGAAGAAAGCGTATTACAGGAGCATATTTAATATTCATAAAACTGATCCTATGTAAATTACAGAACATATTTATGCCGAGAAAAATTTTTTTGCTCAACTTTCATTATTACTCAGTTTTTCAAAGACAGCATTAAGAAACTTGCTAGAAATGAACTTATTTCACAATGTTAAAAAGAAATGGAAGGGTATACCAAACACCTTGCTGAGTAAGGTAGAATCCCCATTATTGGCAGTGTTGTGGTGAATCCTCCATTCAAAACAACGTAGTTTTGTATCAGCAGCAGCAGAAATGGCTCTCGTAATCATTCATTTAAATGGACACTATTATTTTTCTACCCAGTTAAGTAGGAAATTATGCCTGGCTATCTCAAGCATAATTTACAACAGAAAGGTCCTATAAAAGCTTCAAGTTAGATTTCCTCAACAAAGGCCTTCTTGTTGGACTTGCAAACAACTTAGCAAAGTCTCACCATGTCTCTCCTAATACCTAAAATATGATCTATACTAAATATCTATATGTAAATATTTAAAAACTTACACTGTACTATCTCCTCCTCATTTTTTCCTGGTTCCCCAAGATGTCACAATGATGTTTCAGAGAAGTAAGGCACTGTCATACAGAGGAAGTTGTTTCAATGAAAAATGCTTCGTGTACACGCTACAGCTCTTGATGCTGAACAACCGACATTTCATACAGCCTTGCTCAAAGCAATCATCAGCTTGCAGTCATGTCTATCGCGTCCATATGCAGATCCTCAGTTTGTAAACATCTTTCCAGTAAAGATGGGATCAATATACAAATATTAACCAACTAGTGACAGATATCTAAGTAAGAGCCCACAAGCTTTTCACAAAAACTGATGTCCCACCAATAACCAGCAACCTTTTCTTCCTTAGTCTGCCAGCAGCTCCTGCAAGCTAGTGGGTTAAAATTCTCCACTGCATGGCTGAGATCGGTTGGTGTTAGAGCATCAGCAAGTAAAACTCGCAGCCAGTGCGTATTTGCTGCTGTAGAAGGAATATTTAACTGCTAATCTTTAATTTAAAACTAACACTTCCTCAAAATAAAGCACATCTATATGCATTAAATAAGCACATATACATCAACTGTAGTACAGTCTCAAAAGTCTCATTTAGGAAAAAAAACACCTTGAACCCAACAACTCAGCTTCCTGTGGGCACCACAAATACCATCACTCACCAGTAGATTAAAAAAAAAATTAACCCCAGAAACATCTTATCTTTTATTCTTGCAGGCCAACGCCACTCTGGGACAAATGAAATACTGTTTTTCACATCAAGAAACCTGTTAATCTGGTCCCAGATACCTGCTCAAATGCATCTATATTGAAGTCAACAGGGCTGCACAGTGGGTCTCGGTCAGCGTAATTTGAAGACAAGAGGGCTGCCCAGATGTGAAACCTAACAGCAAAGCATTTTGAGCACACAGAGTGCAATCTACAGCTTGAGCTTGTGTCGTCTCCTTCACCAGAAGCATACCCGCCACAGACTCCTTAGTACTGAAATCTTCCCTTGCCCATCGGTTTTGCAAAACCTCAATTCCACATGGCAGCGATGGAAATCTGGGAAGTGTTTCGTTAAATTAGGAAAGAAGAGGCACTCGTGCTCACCTGCCTCCTGCAACGCGCTCCTTTCACTCGGCAGAAGAGAGCACGTCCTCTGCCACCAGGGCAGGCGGCCAATGCCACCAAAAAGCACCTCGCCATGGCGTCATGGGCTGAGCAGGGAAACAGCCTCACCTTCGGCTCTTTGCAGTGCAGGAAAGAACAGCCCCGTGAATTTAAAATGCAAAAGCTCTGGTTTGAAAGAGCAAGAATCCTTGCTCTTCACATTAAATTACATCTTTCCTCAAAAATTTGCAAGTTGCATCCCTATTGAGCTCCGAGTCACGATGCTGACAGTTCACCTCAGGTGATGGCAGCAACAGAAAAAATAAGTCTGAATGTGTGATTTTGCCTTTTTTTTTTTTAAATAAAATATATAGGCCTTTGCAAGATGGTTTTAGTTTGGAGAATTCATTTGAAGATGACAGTCCATACAGTAAGCATTCCAGTGTTCAGCTTTTTATTTATTTAAAAAAAAAAAAATTAAAGAAAGATGACAGATTGCATCTTTTAATTTGCTTTCTTCAGCCATTAAATTTGGGAATGGAGAGAAATATAGGTCACTTCCATATACTTCAATGGCTTAAGGAGAACTTACTGTAGAAAAGATCAGAACGATGAGAAAGAGCCTCTCAAAAAATGCAAGAGCATTTAAGGAGATGAATCATTAAATGAGAACTATTATTTTGGAATATACTGTAAGTAAGCCTCCTGTTGTGACCTAGACAAAAATTCCTACTGCCTCAACGTAAACTATTCCCTACTGCACAATATGAGCAGCCTTGAACATTTACTGTAGATATTCAAGATCAGAACGATGAGAAAGAGCCTCTCAAAAAATGCAAGAGCATTTAAGGAGATGAATCATTAAATGAGAACTATTATTTTGGAATATACTGTAAGTAAGCCTCCTGTTGTGACCTAGACAAAAATTCCTACTGCCTCAACGTAAACTATTCCCTACTGCACAATATGAGCAGCCTTGAACATTTATTGTAGATATTTATTTACATATTTATGAGAACTACAATTGACAGATATTTTGCCTATTGACTGACATCGGTCAGTCACACACAGAAAAACAAAGTAAGAGGTGAGCAGTGGCCACATGAGATACATTTCTACAAAAGCCTTGGGAAGTTGAGAAGGCACAGGACAGCAGCAATGCTCTATTCAGAGCTATAAAAACCTTTAAGCAGCACGAGTTTAAGTGTCGCTGTGCCAGCAAATATGCTTCAGAGGTGCATGTTTAGCAGATCCAGGCATATCCCAAAACACTACCCTGAAATTGCAGGGGTAATAGCTGCCCACTATGTATTTTCTGCACACGCTCGGGCTTGGCAGGGTGGTTATATAGCTCCAATACCGGTCAGTTACAGGAAACAAGTCCACACTGTCAACAATGTTAATTAATAAATTCTCTACCTCTTTAATATAATATTTAATAACTTAAGATTAGAATAAACTGAAGTTGCAACAGATATTGCCAAAGTCTTACAGCACCATTCACTTAGCTTTCCTCAGTGCTCCAACCCTATCCCCAAAACACCTGGTCCTTGAAAAGCCCCCACCTCCAGTGGTAAAGCACCAACTACTGCCTTTTAAGCCAAGTAGGTATTTTATATGTAAAAACCTGTTTCAGATTTCAGAAGGGAGACCTTGCAAATAATGGATGACAAAGCAGGACGTTGTACAAATGTCAGCTTTTGCTTTGCAGCATCCTCTTAGGTTTCTGTTATAGTTTTAGAGGCAGAATTCCAGCAGCTTGCAAGGGTTTGTCAAAATCTGGACCACGGCCTCACTCTGCTAAGAATCGTACCCAACACATACAGGAAAAACATTTCCATACCTCTGTGGAATTAACCCCTCCATTAGGTAAACCTCAACAAAAAATAAAATTAAAATAAATAAGTAAATACATTTTTGGCCTATTTCCAAAGTTTTGCTTTGCTTGCGGTATAAAACTTTTAACGTGTTCAGTGCTATATGGATTGTTTTAAGTGTCTCTTTCCACACACAAATAAACAATAATTTCTGTAAAAATATTTTCCATGGTTTTAATGCTCATTATAAATAAAACAAACTACCTGTAAGCTCATGAAAAAGACGAAAATGCCAGAAATATTTTTTCATTGAAAATGCATCCAAATACAGCTTGTAGAAAAAAGCAAGACGAAACAACCAAAAGTCCTTCCTGGCCAGGAGATCAAGTCAGCTCCCATCACCCTGCATCTGAATCCCCGTCTTTCCTTCAGCATCGTCTCCTTGCTCTCAACCCGAAGGCCTAATTCTTAACATGGAAAAGGGCACAGGGAAAGCTGCTGGAAAGTCCTTACATATTGTAGAGGACGGCACAACTGGAACGGCAAGGATGAATGGCTGTAGATTGCTTAGCAGATGATGCACAGAAAAGCAGCAGACGGTATGGGGTCTTTATAGGACTTCATTGCTTAGCTCGACCTAAGCAATCGAGACAAACGTTAGTTGTATTTGGTAAAGGTCAAACACACCCTCCACCCCCATCCTTCCCAAAATACACAGTAACAGTCCAGTATGACTATCTCCTTCAGATCCAAGTTATTGTATGTTACAGAGAAAAGGCCAAGCCGCTGCTTTAACTTTTTACACAGTAACTTGTTAATTGGCACTTAAATACTATGAGCAATAGCACTACTTGACATCCCTCTATACTTGGGCACCCATTTTCTAATTCAATAAATATAACGCTCAATATGCAGAAAATTTATTGCAGGCCCCACCCTGGTTAAGATACTAATTCTCACAGTATAATAATTAGTGGTCATGTATGAGGCAAGGAAAATCAAGTCCAATCCTGTAATCCACACACACTGCTTTACCAGATGCAGTTCTGTAAAACTCAGAACAGTTCTGAGACAAAACTACTGAAGAAATAATTAGAGATGCAAATGGTAGCTTGGAACTTTTAAGAATACTATACATTGCACTGCAAAATTAGCAAGAAAAACAACTTAGTTAAGTGTAACAGGAAAAGCAGCTCCCGACTACACTTCTCACCCTGGTATATATGTGAAAAAATGGAAGCCAACAGAAAGTTTTATTAATTAGAAGTGTTAAAAGGTAAGAAAGGCAAAGTACAAATCATGATTACCATGAATAAAACAAAAAGGCTCGTTTAACTTTACTGGAACAAGCAAAAAGAGATACCAATAGCCATATTAAAAATGTGGAACTGTTGCTAATAGTGGGGAAAAAAAAAGGGGGCAAAAAAAAAAAGCAGAGACATACAACAGATATTTACTGGAACAAGCAAAAAGAGATACCAATAGCCATATTAAAAATGTGGAACTGTTGCTAATAGTGGGGAAAAAAAAAGGGGGAAAAAAAAAAAAAGCAGAGACATACAACAGATATTTTTTTTCTGCATCTGAAGAG
Organism: Aptenodytes forsteri; assembly: GCF_000699145.1. Lineage (NCBI taxonomy): Eukaryota > Metazoa > Chordata > Aves > Sphenisciformes > Spheniscidae > Aptenodytes > Aptenodytes forsteri. The sequence goes on along the minus strand of NW_008795365.1, from coordinate 2,809,075 downwards.
TTAAACAATGTTAGACAACAGCTATTAACATTTAACTCTCCGAGATCACTAGGTCCAAATAACTTTTATCCAAAGTAACAAAAAACACCCAAGAGGTTTATCTGAGTTGTTAACACTCCTTCTCAGAAAGTCCTAGAGCACCAGAAAGTTCCAAAAGCCTGGAAGAAAACTAGGGTTGCTGCAATACTTAAAATGAGTAATTGGGGAGATTAACTTTATGATAGCCTGTCATCTGGATACTGAGCCCATCCAAAATAATGAGAAGTTTGATTTAGGATTTTATTAATAAAGACTTTAATTAATAAGCATCAAGTAATTAAAGCAATTAATATCAAAGAAGCTCATGGAAAGTAAGTCCTGTCAAACTAATTCATTTTTTTTGACAGAACTTTAGGTTTTGACTTGTTTTTAGCTGCAAAGATAAGCATTGATGAGATATGCTACTTCTGCATGGAACTTCACTCAGTTCTGCACAACATCTTGATTAAGAAACTAGGAAGATAAGAAAAGCATTAGCAAACGCTAAAGCAGACTGGGAGGCAGACTGAGAGGTGATGGGCAAGCCTGAAAATGCAGCTGTAATAGAGACCAGCACCGAGGTGGTCTGCTTCAACAGGGTCCCTACAGGGCTGGTTACTGACACCATGGGAGGGGGACTCACGGAGCTCGGTCTGTCTGGCTCAGCCCAGAGCAGCTCCCTTAGCCTCTAAGCACCCATGTGAGGGGCAAAAATTTGAGTACAGAAGCGTCTTCTTTTACAAGCATAATAAAAATCTGGTGTCTGGAAGGCGGAAAAGATTTCAGAGGAAAATTAAGGCATGTTTTGCTTTCCTTCAACAAACTTACAAGAAGTTGCTTCTCACGCACTGGCATAGATCATAACCCACTGGAGCATGGCTTCAGTAGCCTTCTCTTTGCTTTTGTGGGTTTTCTGTATATAACCCTAGTATTTTGAGGCACTGTGCAGTAGCTAAGCATCTGTCTAGAAAACTCAATTTACAAAAAAAAAAAGCTGAAAATAAAACAAAAGACAAGAACAATTCCCTTTTACTTCTGCAACCGCATTTAATTGCATTCTCATTTTCACAATATCCTCTAAACATACCTCAAGAGAAAATATTAACTGAATTAAATATTAAATACCCAATCAACTCATCAGAATAAAAAAAGACAGCAGCTTCCATCTTTGGGCATCTTGTCTTGTACTGTTTCCACATCTACTTAACTGAGAAACTAAGTAACTTTCCTGAAAGATAAAGGTTGCTTACAGTTTAGCATTCAATACAGTGACAGGCACCATCCCAAAGTCTTGCTCTTGCAACGATCTGCAAGACCTCCCTCCCTTCCTTCCCTACTTTGTTTGGAAGCAGAGACACAATTTCTTCATTTAACTGTAAACCTCTCCTGCTCTCCTCCTCCGTTACAAAAATCCCAAACCTAACACCTTGCAAGAGAGGGTTTGGAGACTAAACAAAGCCCCAAATGGACTTCTGGATTCCAACTAACTTGTGATTTTCAAGTGGCAAAACAGTGACTTTTAAGTAAGAAGATTAAACACTCAAAACCAAAACTGATAGGAGAGAAGCCAAGACAAACTGAAAAAAATGAACAGTCAGAAATAAGGCAGAAATTGCACTGCAAAATTCAAAAGAAGCTTGAGGACTCTGTATACCAAATTACTGCACGGGGGTTAAAACAAAGTAAATGAGACCCTCTGCAACTGCGTGAATATTCTGGTTTTCCAAATCTATGCTTGTTACCTGGTGGATAAGTATATGTCTGTCTTTCTCCCGCATTTTTTGAGTTCCAAAAGTGTGACTAAATACCAACATAAATAGTAGCAAATTATACACTGTCAGAGTGTCTAAGCAGCATAATAGAACCCCTGCTAAAATACAACCTCCTCAGACTTTTATTTTATTATGCTTCCTCATTACGCATATTTTTGAAGTTAAAGATCTCTGGAAATAACAGAATTGTTCTTAATACATATAAAACATGCATTCTACATATACCAGTATCAGTTAAAGCAATACCGTCTATAACATTTTTCCAACACTAAAAGATATCTTGGGAAAAAAGTTCTAAGTACTCTTAAGTCATCTTGAAAACTACTGCCAGAGGTAAAAGGTATCAGCTTAGTTATTTTTTTCCTACACAGTGAACAGTATACAGTGAAGCCTACTCAACCTTTTCACAGTTTTATTTCAAGGTGGAAGTGAAACTAAATTAGAATGCCAAAAATAATTACAATTTCACAGACTTCGCCAAACACAGGTGCTATAGAAACCTATTGACATTACTATTTCAACAAAACACTTTTCTGATATACTCTCAGAGTATAAACTAAAACACTAAGGATGCGTGTGGGAAATTCCACATACCGGACAAGAAGAAGGGATTTTGGATCTACTCTGATTTCAAATTATATCAGTTGCTCTACCAAATAAGAAATTACCAACTCCTACAGACCTTATATAAAAAAACCAACATTTCTGTTTCTCAAAGTCTCAAGCAACCAGAGATAGTTCTGCAGTCAGCTTGCTGGATGCCTATAATCTTGATCCAAATTACCAGAGTTGAAAAAAGTTCAAGTAATGTTTAGGCATAGGTTTCAACAACAGCAAAAAAACCCCACCAAACCCACCCCACTTTATTGCAGTTCTGGAAAAGGAAAAAAAAAAAAAAACACAAATAATGGGATACTGTTGAACACAGCTACCAAAAAGATGCCATTCTACTTGCAAAGTTAGATGCATAGCAACAGTAGATGGATCTACAAGGACATCCATGCAAGACTATTTCACAAAAACATCATGAAAACAGAATGGATAAGAACAAGATTCTTTAAATATGCAGCTCTAGCTACTCTGGACATACAAATCCTATCAGGAACTGTATCAGTTTAAAAAAAAAAAAAAAAGAATTACAACCCAAGTATGACCCAAATTCACTGTCTTCACACCTTACAACATCCTCTGTAAACATCCCTTGGCCAGAGGTTGGCTGCAAACTAGCCCCACAAATTAGGACGTAGCCAGAAGGACACGTTCTGCTACCAAAATATTATTTTACTAGCACAAAATGAACAGATGTCTTATTTAGACTGAGAAGGGAGACAAGAAAACACAATTAAATTCAAGCAATTGCAGCAACAGAATCCCTCCTTCTGCCTAGGTAACAACTTCTAACATGGAATATCATTTAAAAAACAAAAAACCCAACTAGCCAATAGTGTCCAAAGCCAGGTGTCTCCACATCCCTCTTTTTATCACCATAATCCTGCTGGTCACGTTGCCAGATGGCATTTCTTGACTTGGTCCCTTCTGATGAGCTGTTTCTATAATGTAGATGAAGACAGTATATATACACAATAAAACATCAATGCTTTAAAGGTATTTTCATAATATTTGTACTGCCTATATCATGTATTGCCCCACAATTTTCCAGATTCACTTGAGTCAGGGATTAGTTCCCAAATGACTGTCATAAAAAACTGAAAGTGCTGGTTTCTGACCTTTTTTCCTTGCCTCACATTTTGCCTAGGCAATTATTTTTGAAGGAGAATAAGTCAAGAAATTAATGGCGACCTGATGAAGACCACTTCTAACTACCTTTTAAAGGATCTTACAAACTCCGCTCTTCCATGTGCTGCTGGGCCTTTTAAGATCCCTTTATCTGTGCCTTCCACTAATTTGCAAAGTGAAACTGCCAAATGGACTGGGATATGCAAAGCCAAGACCTCAGAAATAGAATCAAACTAATTTAAATGTGTAACAAGAACATGGGCATCAATAACTGAAAGAGAATAAATACAGGAGTAGCAAGTCCAAAGAGTAAAAATTCTCTAAAGATGAAAAAATGAACAGCAATTAATTAATAAATGACCCAGCACAGATTTGAGATAAGCTGTAGACTAAACATTTGTTTGTAAAGATGACCTTTTCTTCCCCTTTTTAACTTGGGATTAATAAGGAACTCTCCTCTCTCGGACAAAAAAAAAAAAAAAACCCAAAAAACAAACAACCCACAAACAAACAGCAAAACCACCCAACAAAAACTGAAAACCAAACCAAAAACCCCCACCTAGCTGCCCCTTCAGGAGCACAAACCTTCCAAGTTTTCCTTCAGTACAAGGAAGGAAAAAGCAAGTTCACAGCCACCCCTCTCCATAACCTTTTGCTGATAGCGCTCACCTCTACAGAAGGCAAACCCTTGAGAAAAGCACTGCCCCAACTACTCGAGCGCACCCAAGCACGCAGAGGGACAGAGGGCTGCTTGCCAGGACTCCTTCCCAGCTGAGAGGCTGCAGAGCGAGTTCACCATTTAGGTGGCGAGTTGTCAGACCAAGTGGTAGCCACATGGATACCGAGTACTTTTATTTATTATTATTTATTGTTACACTTCAAGAACCTCACTTAGATCGCTTATGAAGTTAGTCATGTTCATTATATAGGTAACAAATACTGATCTGAATACAAACTGCTTTTAGCGTGGTATCATTATAGTATTTCTAATAAACCAATCTATTCCTCTAGCAAATCCTATTTCATAGCTTTCTATCCAATCAAACAAAGCTGGTATAAAATACCAATGCTTTCAGAGATGTCACAACAAAACAACTTTCTACAGAGAAAGAAATGCAATTACATAATATTTTCTTTTATTTTTATTTTTAATCCTCCTCTGTTTTGGCTTTGATGAAGACTGCTGATGGCCTGTCAAGTAAAAAAAAAAAAATTCAATGCTGAATTTTCAACTAAAAATTTCAATTTATGGGTTTTTAACTCCCTTGGTGATACCAAACAAATGCAGAAGTTCTCCAGCTCCAGCTGGCATTGGGTGCTAACCTTTACCAGCCCTTGACTGCCCTTCCAGCTGTGGGGCAGAGCCGAGTGCAGCTCGTGCAGTGAGGAAGCCATGCTCAGACTCATCGTCCTTAGTGACATCCCTCCTACGTCGTCGTCCCTGACGACCCAAAAGCATAACGCAACACCTGGCTCTCGACCTGAGCTCTATATAAATATCCCTATGCAACATGTTTCTACACCCTGTATGCACAATAATGCATTTTTATTACACAACTGTAGTAACATACCTTTGTCCCTCGTGCCAGATTTCCTGCCTATACTTCCACTGAAGTCCCTCTAAGGATGGTAGAGAGACTCAGACAAGGACTTTGCATGTTACTCAAGCCTTCACGTAACTTTTTTGAAACTAATGAATCAGGAAGAGAATTAACTACCCTCAGCAGAAAGACAGGGTCTTTCAGAGATTTCAGCCAAGGGGACTGCGGTGCAGGGAAGCTGGAGAAGGAAGCAAAAAGGGTAACACCGTTTGCCTACCACACCTGCAAAAGTCTTCCTCTGGACAGCAAAACAGTGAGGCAGCACAGGGTGGCTGCTCAGGGGACCCCGAGAGCTCTCAGCTACAGGACAGATCTGGCGGGGCAGTTGACAGACACAGAAAACTCTGGGTTCAGCATCTCCAAACTGAGGTGTACCTGCACAGCATTGCACAGGGATAGCCACTGGTATCTACTGACCCTCGCGCCCCAGCCCCTTTGCAGCAGCCCCAAGTCCCCCCACTGAACCAGGTCCAGCGGCAGTCCTGGATCCCCCCGCAGCCCTCCCCCGCCCCCGTGACAAACCCCCCACCACAAAGCCCTCAGGCCTTGTCTTTGGCACTGTAAAATCCACTTAAAGCAATGACCCAAATCCAAATTAAAAAAAAAAAAAAGCCTTAGTACTGCAAATAAAGTTTAACTTACTTTCACTGTAGCTGCTTTTCCCACTGAAGTTGTGTTTAAAACACCACATACAAAACAGAAAGCAACCCAGAAGCTCCACATTAGACATCCTGAACCGTTCAGAGATATTTCTTCAGACACGAACATGAAAGGCTCCTCTATTTTTCAAAAGAAAATGATAAAGGCGGCTTTTAATCCAGAAACACACACACACACACGAAAGCTGGCCTTATCCCAGACGGTTTCCCAGCGCAAAGCAGGCCATGTTCTGCTCTCCCACCCCTCCAACAGACACAGACCCCATCCATGGAAACGCAGCAGCTCAACGTCACAAGCGAGCATTTTGATGTCTGAGCGCCATTTCCAAGAGTCCAAAAATAGACGCAGTAATCTAACCCAGTTTAGCCAAAGTTTTCACTTTGTTTGCAGCGTTACGAACTTTTCTGCCAGAAATAATTTTGGTGGGACGGAGGCGGTGCCTGGCATGGCGGACACAGCTGCAGGTCCCGACCCAGGAAGCTGCCCATCCCCACAGGGGGAAAGCCACCCGCTGTGGCACTCACTTTGGGCCAAGTTTTCAAAGGCTTACAGGTGTCTACAGGTGCAGAGCCTATAATTTTAAAATACCACCGCCTCTGCTGAAAGTTGGGGAAGGCAAAAAAAACCCCAGTAAAATAATCTGTGATAACAAGTTACTGTGAATCAACTGACAAACACGCTAATTGCACATGCACGTTCTTTAACTCAAGTGACCCTGCTTTTGCCAGGGGCTAATAATGTACATACAATTACCACAAATAGCTGATGAACTGTAATTTGTTTGTGCATCTGAAACAGTGGGTGTTTCTGGAAATCCTATCATATGCAGCATTACATACTCAGGCACCTCAATTACTTTTTCAACCCTGTCTAGTAATACCTGCTTGTTTTTCCCCCAGTCTTGGGCAGTGGCAGTAAGGTCCTGTGACCTTATTATTTCCACATGCTCCATCACTCAGAGAAAAGCCCAAAAGCACTACCAAGGAGCCGCAGCAGGCGTGGCTCACTCTCACCCCACTGCACAAGCCAAGTGGCCCAAAACTGCACTCATCCCAGAGAAGCTGCCCGAACAAGGGACGTACTTCTGGAAACAGAGGCTGAAGCAATAAGATACTGCATTATATATGCCAATAGTCCCCAAAGTACTCATGTGCATTTACACATGATTTTTCCACTACCAATTCTAAAAATACTGCAGTGAGAGAAAAAAACTTTTGCTGTTTTAAGAACTGACCTCCAGCCAGGAGGACAGGACAAAACACTGACCCAGACACAAGGCACGTCATGTGCAATAACAGCGGCTCTAGCCAACTTGCTTTTAGAAGTATTTGCAGTGATTTTAAACTCCGAATAGGTGTCATGCACATTTAAGCCCATTATAATAAACTGTGTCAAGAGGCAAACGTTACTTCATGATTCCAGCTCAAGACCGTTTACAGCAAGACTCGGCAGTAACCGCACCGGCACGTTAGCCTTCACAAGATGGACTTGCAGAGAGCACTCTGATGGGCTGACTCACCCACTCTGCTGTCTGTTATGAGCCAGCCGCAATTTATTGCGTGGATCACAAGTTGTAGGGGAACAAACAGATCATGAATTTACACCCATGAGAAATAGTACCTTTCTTCAGACAATAAAAAAAAGCCCATCAATTAACTTCCCAATGTTGAGGTCTTTTACACTAGCAGTAGATCAAGTTTACTGGCATTTCATACACGTGAAACCATTAACACGTAATATTCCAAACTGTGAGTATTATTAAGTGCAGTGATGAGCCAAAAAACTGCAGATGCCAACAGTTTGTTCATTTTTTACTTAGGGAGGACTTTTCAGATCCTTTGCAACATAATATAAATCATATTTACAAACCAAAAGACATGAGTAGTCTCGTATGTCAAGCCACAGTGATTTACAGACACTTACATATTCTCACTTTTCAAAGTATGTCATCAGGTGCCTCAGCATTGAGTTAGAAATACAGAGGCAGATAACATCCCAAAGAGCTTATTTCTATTTGCTTCCATTTTAAGTGCTGGTCATACAGAGTAGACATCTTCATTCATCTCCACTTCAGCAGCTTTTTCTGGGTTTTCAATCTCCCTTCTTTCAACATGTTAGGGTACAGAAAAATAATTAACAGATATAAGTTACAGCTGCCTCGGTGATAGAAGAAGTGATACTGTGGAAGAGATGCTAAACAGAGATGATGCAAGCAGACTGAGCAATGGGAGCAATGTATTGAGATACATTTCCATGTGTTTTTTGACTCACTTCTTTGCATGAGGATGCGTGCAAAGAGCACACAAATCAAAAAAACAAAAGATGCAATCAAATAGCATCTCCAAACTGGCATCACTGAAAGTGATGCTTCCTGAAAGAAGGAAAGAGAAGTAAAGGCTGTTTTGCAAACCAGCAACACAAAAAAGTGGCTTCAGTAAAAACTGTGACTTGAAAAAGAATTTGCAGTCACTAGAGGTATTGCCCTGAGGCTGCCTGCACTCCCCAGGCAGCTCAGTTTGCAGCGACCTACTCTAAATGAAACCAGGCCCAGACTCTTTTTGCTCTAGCACCAGAGCCCTGCAGTAGATTCAGCCATGGCACAGGCTCTTAGCAGCAAGGCGTGCAAAATAATCGAGCTGAATGCCACGAGCACACAAAGTAGCCTAAGCGAAGAAATTCAGGAAGAAAAAGTGAGGCCCAGTTGATGAGTAGATATCATTATTTTGACACCAATGAGTGTATTTAATCAAAATCCAAAAGGAGTATCACCACAGGTGTGGGGAAGAAGGGCAGCAGCTTGTTGACGGCTGTACACAGGTGCAAAGGAGTGAAAAGAAAACAGAGGCAGAACCACAGAGATAAGCAAGGACAGTGGTCACATCTACATGAGGAGAAGGAGTGGTAGCGGTTTATCCTGCTTTTAAAGGAGTGCCAGACCAACACTTGCAGCACGTCTATACAGCGAAGCGAGAGCTGGAATGACTCTGCAGGACTGCCAGCAGTGGCGAGGATGCAGTGGCCAGGGCCGGCAGCCAGGACACGTACCCCAACATCCTGGGACACTTGCATCCTAGGTGCCAGCCTGATACTCCTGTGTCCCTGCATATTTGCTACTCCTGTTATCCGCAGCAGCTAAACTAAGCTAGCAGAGGGATGCACCCACATGCTATAAACCATACCACCCTTTTGCTGCTTAAATGTTAAGCAGCCTTAAGGCAGCAGAAATAAAATGAGAGATCAGACAGCAGCAAGGGCACATCAGCTTACAAAGGCTATAAATAACCTGATATTAACCAAGTCACTCACAGAAAAAAAGGCAACAAAACAGCAACTGGGCGCAGGGCTGCCCAGCACTGCAGAGGCATGGCAGCAGGCGAGGGCACCCCACTACTGGGAAGTAATATGGAGAACTGACCACACTGAGCTGCAGATACCCAGGGGTGGGGGAAAGAGCATTTTCATGGACATCCAGTAGAGACCCCAGTGTAGCAATTAAAGAAAGAAACACCAAAAAACAATCCACTTCTTCTGTAATGTCAGTAACAATGATCTTCCTGTAGTCCACTCACAGGACATGGCCCCTCACCCGATTTCCCTCCATTTTGAGTCTCTGCCCTCACACAGCTGGGAGATGAAGTAGCAGTGGGATTAAAACAGAACAGGATAAATAACAAGGTAAAAAATAGTAACCTCCCCCATCAAAGACAAGATTTAACTTCCACAGTTGTGCTGGTTATTTAATTAGAGTCCAAAAAACCTGAAGTGATTTGGGAAAGTTTTAAATGGACAGATGAAAGTAACTTTGTCACATGAAGAGCAGGCCCGGTGCAAATAATTGAGCGTGCTTATCTCTTATCAGTTCAAGTTTTCAGCAGGTTAACAGAAAACCTCTAAACCAAAACTACAAGTTAAAAATTCTGTCAGTGGAAAGGCTGGTACAGAATAATCAAGTTTTTTGTCAGGCTACCAGAATACACCAACTTTCAAATATTATTTGTAATACAGTAGAGCCTGAGGCCCCCAATGAACCCAGTGCTATATTATGTCACATTCAATTTTGTTTTTCTATCTAGGAGCTTATTAAAAAAAAAAAAACCAAACCCCACATATTCTTTCTCTTAAGCTTCCAACCAAAATACGATGTTCATATAAGAGAGAGTAGAGGATTACAACGCAGCTTGGCATGGCTGCACAGCAAGACCAAGAGCAATCCTCATACCATGATCCAGTGCTGCAGTCCCAGGTGTAATTTCTTATCACCTTTTGTTTAGCTTCCTGGCAGCATTTGCTGAGTCAATCAATGTATCAATATAGTCATTTTTAATTGCTAAAAAAACCTGACAATACAGAACTGAAGTTTCATTCTGATACTGCCCACACGGGATCTGCTCCCTGTTAACAGGGAGGGGAACTACTGCGGCAGCCCAGCTGCCTCGGGGAAGGCATCGCTCCCAGGCTGCTCCCCCGGCTCAGGAGCTGCTCTCCCATACAGAGACATGGTATTGCAGTTACCGAATGTGCCGCCAGCTGATGAAAAACCCCACCATCCTCCTGACTTTCTGCATTACTCACCAGACTGAGGGGAGAGGCAGCAGGAACATACCGTCAGAGGTTGGAAGCTCACAGGTAGCACACACTGACCACCCACAAGAGATGCAAGCATGTCTGCAGCCTCAGTTCAAAGAAAAGTGGTAATTCCCAAGCCCCCAAAATCTAGGGCATAGGTTTTAGCAGGTAGTTACCTGAATGAGGCTAGCCCCGCACCATGCTGCATTCACCGCTTCGTCAAATGAGTGCTCTGCGGACACCTGCCGCAGCCCAGAGAGACCCAGTATGCTGCCAAAAAACATTTCCAAGTCTTCCCACAGAGAGCAGAAACCTGACCTCTGCAGCTCAGGAACACCACCAGCACCGCTCCTGCTCCCAGTCCCGATCCCGCAGCCTATGTGGGGAGGAAGCTGCAGGAGATTTCCCTTCTTCCTCAAGGGCAGTCTGCGTCCCACAGCTGCCATAACTGATCTCGCTCACCCCCTTGCAACCTCCTGCCTCCCAACTGGAGCGGGTCATCCAGCAGAGCCACCCCACCCCTCAAGAGGGCACTTCACTCTGGTACAAAGCAGCCTTGCAGCTGCTGAAGATTTAGAAAATTGTCTGCAGTACCACCACTTAAAAGGAAAAGTTTTTAAAAAAAATCATGCCAGCTGCAGAGAGCAAGCAGAGAAGTGTAAGACACCTGTGAATTTGGTCCAGGGAAAAAAAAAGTGATTTGAAAGAGAATGCAGGCTATAATTACAAAATATTAGAGATAAGTGATTTCATTACTCGCACAATTTTCTGTGTGGATGAAAAAGTCAGTAACCTGGTAAAAGCCTAAACTAGGTTTAAATTCAATTATGAGTACACTTTTACCACCTGAAAATTAGATTGGTATATTTTTCAACAAGCAGTAATCTGCTATTTCAACTCTTTTTTTTTTTCTCCAGCCAATAAATACAAGACAATGATTGTCCAAGATTTTTAATGCAATTTGTCCTAATAAACCCATCTAGGGATTTAAAACACATTCACATCACAGACTTTGAATGTCATTTTTTTAAAATGAATGAATGGACTTTGAGATAGCACATTTAAGTTAGCAGATATGTTGAAAACACATTAGTGAATATGAAGATCTAAAAAAACACCTACCAACAATAACCAATGTCTTCAGTTTTATCTTTAAAAAAAGCTTGAAAATTTATTTTGGAATTTTTCCAAATTTCTCTAAATTTAAAACTAACTAACTAAATAGAGCTGGATTTATTTACTTAATTCATTAGCAACCTGCTCCATCTACGTTGCCACTCATGGTTTTGTCATTTCCTGCCTCCATTCATACTATTTATTTCTTTTAACTTTGTCCCTCAGTCCCTGTAACCTAAAACCTTAAGGACTGAGGTTGTGTCCTTCCAGACTAAAACAATGTAACGGCTGTAATTATGTCACTGTGACACAGTTAATGTCTGAATCCTATTTATATTTAGCATCCTGTTTTTTTCAAAACCTCTTCTTGGCCCCCCTCCACCCTGCCTCTCCAATCTTGTGTCCATCAACCCATTACTGCCCACTCATGCATTCCTCCCCGTCCCATCCTCATGACCACGCAGCTGGGGTTGCCCTTCAGCGTGTGCTGCCTCATCTGTCTGGAATTCCCTTTCTCCAGCCTGATTCCTCTTCCCGGTTCTCACCTTTATGTGTGTATGTAAGCATTCGTTTACAGTCGCTATTAAATCCCACAGACCTTTTCTATCTCCATGATGGTGGTTTTTATCCTGCCCTCACTGAGATCATCACAGATAACAAAAGTACTTGAGCCTTTTCCACTTTTGCATTTCATTTCTATTTTCTTTTATTCCATTCATAATGTATTTCATTCCCTTTCTGCCTGCAAGGTAGCTGTTGCACACCTCTTTGTAGCTTTACAGTTACATTCTACCTATGTACACATTTTGCCGGTATGCATGAATGTGTACCGACATCTTGCAAGAATGTACACTACACCAAATACAGTAATTTCAACCATATTCCCTTAACACTGAGTCATACACTGACACTGTATCACACTACCAAGATAGAACAATAATATCTTTAATAATGCCACTGTATTGCTCCAGTCTCCCTCTCATTCTTCTGCAGCTGAGCTGAAATCAGGAACGTACTGAACGCTGCCAAGTTTCTCCTAGCTACTTAAACAGCTCTCTGCTTTTACAGAAAATATAAAGGATTTGTAGAAATCACCTTCACGCTTTCTTTTTTCCAAGCAGAATTACTTTCTGTAAAGTACCAAGATGCCATGCTGAGCAGAAGGGGGCAGTTAGACACGAAGCCGAACAAAGAAAAGCTCATAGTCGGTCCCAGTGGTGCAGACAATGAATTTTGAACCAGGGCAGAAAGGAAGAGGTATTTTTGTTAAACCTTTCTTCTTTATGCTAAACTTGCTTAAAATGTAATGTTTACAACGTTTTCCAGAGTGCTCGTGCTAAGAGGTAAACCTACCCTGGCAACTTTTATGCTTATTATGAATTCTTTTCACATAGCTTGTTGGACAGCACATACAAGAGAAGGAACAACTCTGGAAAACTTAGCGTTTTAGCTGTTTTGCCTTCTGTTTCATAAAACCAAGTCTGATGCATGTTGTGTCCTCTCTCTAATATTGGTAGAATATAGCTGGATTTGGTATTTACCTTTTAAAATCAAGCAGCTTTTCATCAGCATATATTTAATTGGCACTTTAGAGTATAAAATTTAAAAATTTGCACTTATTTCTTCTATTCGGACATACCTCCTAAATCTTTGGCACGCAAAGATGGCTATGTGCTTTTTTGGTCACTTTCCTCTCTTTTTATTCTAGGTGACTCATGTAGATGTGAGCTTAACTGGCATCACTTAAAGTAGTCTGGGAAATTTCATACTGCTGAATATGAATGTGTTACTACTGTATCTGACTGAGAGCTAAATAAATTCCACATTTGGCCCAATGAAGTAAGACACACAAGATTTCAACCTGTTCTTGGAGAGTAAGAAAAACAGCATTCTAGATTTTAGTAAAGTAAAAGCAGATTCCCTTCCCTGTGACCCCTCGCTATAGCTCAAATAATACTGACACAACAGTAATTTTTGCCTAATTAGCTACCAGATAACCAAAGCCTGCTTCTCCATGGAATATTCTATTCATTAACAAGGTATATAAGAGAAACAGAATTACGTGGCATGCCAATACTAAAGTAGAAAAGCATGGCTGTGAATTAAAATCAGAAATATGTCTTTATACTTTTTTCATTAGCATTTTCCATCAGGGCAGCATTTGCCTTTGGCAGGAACTCACAATGTAAAGAAAACAAAAGAAAAACATTCATTAATGGCCTCCCTCAAATGAAAACATTGCTACAGGTATATATGGAAAGTGTCTTCATGATTTCACAGACAACGTTCTTCCAAATACACACTCTTAACAATCTGGGACATGGTCCTGGGAGTCTGTTGGGTGCTTCTTCATGTCCTGCGTACTGAAATCATGGTAAGAGAAAGCATTCAGATTCTCCAAAAGCCATCTGATACAATTTGGGGCAAATAAACAAAACCATCAGCTTGCAAGACACATGGAGACCATCAGGTACTGATGGCACACTTCACAAGCCAGCATTTCCTCAGCTGGAGGACTATAAACTTGACAAAGCAAGCACAGAAAATAAACGACCAGCATCCGTCTCTAAGGTGTAATCGTTGTATTTTAATCAAACTGGTAACATTAACCTTTCAAGCACTGCACGTCATTTTCATTACTGCATTATTACCAATGGCAAGGAAGCCACAAAATTATGGAACGAGTATCATGAATTTGAAACACTAAATAACCACACTGTTAGTTAAGACCTAAAAAGTGTGCTTTACATACAAACATACTGTTTCCAGCAACAGATACATCTTAATACTAAAACCAAAGATGTTTCATCCATCTAGAATGTCCTTAACTTTGTATTTGTTCCTTTTATTACAAGAACATAGAAAACCCATCACTGTCTATTTATCAAAGTTCCCCAAGAGTTCAAGCCAATCTCCATTTGTATTCATGATTTTTAACCTGTAACATGCAAGCAAATTAGAACCCACCTAGGAATAACCTGATCTGCATAATTTGCATGGGCACTCTCTTTTGCCAGTGGAAAATTGTACAAAAGACCTTGATCACTCTCATTTGCATTCAAGTAACTGGCCAAGTTTTGAAAACATGCTTTTATATATTTAAAGTTCTTGAATACACACAGACCTTGTTGCCGGAAGAACATAAATCGTAATGGGCCAGAGGAAAAAAAATATGACTTAACACCATGCAAAACAGTTTACATGGCTTGAATTCCTCTACTGCATAATAGCTAAACAAGTTAGCAGGAATGTTATTTTTCATTATGCTGTACTACTTACTGCGCTCTTTCTCCCTCTCTCAGCCACGCATTCAGAATTACATCTAACACGGTGCCTCCAGGAGTGACTGACTGGTCCAGTGCCAGGGAAGGATGACATGGTCTAGAGGAACAGGCAGGAGCTGGGAACACAAGTCACGCCTCCTCAACTCCAACCCTCCCTGCAACTTTGAGCACATCACTTCTCCCTTCCCACTGCCTCTCTTTCTCCAAGGATAGCATTCCTTTATAATACTTTGTAAAATACTCTCTATTCTGATGCTAATTATTGTATTGCTAGACCACTTAAGTCATCATTACTTTTACTACGTTACTTCCTTTTCAGATGCATTCAAATGGACTGGAGGTATCCACTTTGGTTTTGCATACACGTACCGGCAGCGAGTAACCAGAGTTCACAGGGTCTAGTGAGGCTGCGTGGGTGTGTATAAGGATAGAGCTGGTCCAAAATATTTCAGCTGGCTCCTATTAGGTATTATTAAAATTTGCATTTACTTTTCTCCAGTATGGAGATTAAACTGGGCTGCAACGTTGTGGAAGCATGATTAATCTACTAACCCAGCCAGTCCTCCTTAAATCATTTATTCAATACCCCTGATGTTAGCAATTCTTTACGTGTACTTGATCTCCAACAAGTAGATGAGAAATGTTAGATTAGGGACACTACTAAGGAAAAGCCATTAAACAGGCCTTTGTTTTAAGACAGAGAAGGTAAAAGCATTCCTTGATGCAATAAAAAGTGAGTATTTACATACTATGCCCTAATTAAGATTTTTTTTTCTGTAACCCTACTGGCTGTCCTGGAAGAGCCACAGGCATTTAGTAAAATAATCTCAATTTATACTGCTTTGTTCTATGCCTTCAAGTACCGTACATGGCTGTACTCCAGATCAAGTAGTTGTCCTCAAATGCCTTCCAATGAGCCCTGCCAGATTCTGTGGTTCAGAAGTAATTTAAAGGCAGAAAGCTGTAGCAAATGAGACCTAATGGAAAACAGAGAATACTTTAGTTCATCCTAACTGTTTGCAGAAGAGAAATGGAAAACCACAAAGAAAGAAAGGAAAAAGAAAAGGAAGTGCCAAAATGTTGTATTTCTCTCTGCAGATGAAGCTAATGATTCACCAACATCATGACATAGCATGTGCAAGTGCCTTTTAACGATTTGAGAAATTTATGATAAAAAAATTGAAATAGAAAAATACTGTCCTTGTGGAACCATAACTTTGTTTTTAAACAGCTTTTTTCCACTTTTCTTTTTTCCCTTCCTTAACTCTGGCGTGTTATTCTTCACTTTCAATCACCTGCGTTGAATAAACTAATTCCTCCTGGTTAGAGCAGAGACTATCAACCACTGGCTGTTAAATGCAGCCAACTGTTCATAACTCCAGCAGATGGTTCTCTTCTGCTGGCCAACAGAAACTTTATGGTCCTTCTCCTAATTTCTCTCAAGAGATACAGAAATTCTTTATTTAGAAGGCAATCACTCCTGCAATATAGTGTCTTCCCCATGCAGTCTATTTTCAGTTAGCCACACTTCTCCCCCGCCTCCCCCCTTCAAAGTACACTGAAAGCATCAAACAGAAATAGACTGACAGCAGACCTGATCTAAAGCCATCAGGTGTCACAAGAAGTCCTTCCATCCGTGTATTTATCATGGGCTTTTCTGCTTAAGCCTAATTAACACCACAGACAAACCCTGCTGCTTATTCCTACGCTGTCTGGTACTCATGGCACCGGCAGGGTGCAGCGGTGCCCGGGGGTGCTGTGAAGGACGTCAGCTTTCAGAGGAACCTTCAGGGGCGAGGGGCATGAATCCCATGGAAATTAACGCCACTTTTCCTGACTGCAGAGGGTCTTAAAAGAGGGCCCTAAAATATGTGCAAAAAAACCTGAAAACAAGAAAAAAAATTAAGAAACCCAAAGGTGGCTCAGAAAGCTACAGATTTAATTATTCATGACCACTGAACTACTAGATTTTCCTTTGATTCTTAAAGGGTTTTCCTACATCCTTGTATGGCAGCACACAAAACAAGAAATCCTTGTGGTGAGGGGCTCTCTCCTCACAACTCTCGGCCCAAAAGAAGGTGGAATAAGTTCATTTTAAGTCCATGCTAAGCAAAATGCTATTCCCAATCCTGGCCTGTTCTGAGGACTGGAAATCAAGATTGCCGTGGTGAGGGACTATCCTACAACAGCATTCAGAGAGCTTCCCTTAGCTGTAACGAAGCTCGCTGCGCACATAGCTGTGCTTCATCCCGTGTCCTCCCATCCCAGAAGGGACAGAGACTTTGTTCTTTTTTTCCTTGAAACTTTCAATTACAACCATTAAGAACTCAAATTGATTATTTTTTTCATGCTCAAAGACATTTTTCTCAACCTTCCCAAAATAATTCCTTTCTTGGGATGAATGCAAGCATAACAGTTTTCAAACTGAAAAGAATTCAACTGGCAAAGTACAGAGAAAAACAGTTACGTGGCTATTAAAAATACAGTTGAACTACAGCATATGCTACAAATGCACAGGCATACACATACATTTTAGTAACAACTTAGAAACAAATTTTAATGTAGCTGAGCTATTTCTGCTTGCCAAATGAAACTTTTGTAGGATACTTTTTTACGACTTCTTATGACACAGTTTTTGAGGACAGCTGTGAATTACGGCTTAGTCAAAGTTCTCATGTAATGTGCCCAATTTGGGAGAATGTACTGTTTTAAATAGAAAACAGTTTTACATATTGCAATTTAAATTATAGACATAAACTCTTCAAAACAGTAACTTTATGCTCAAATAAAACAGGTGCACCAAAGTGTAATCTTTCCAGTTATTTATTTCGCCATTGAATTTTTGGTAGTTTATTAAACCTTCTGTAAGCTTTTAGGCAACTAAGTATCTGTTACGTTATATGCATCTGCTCAACCATGGAAAAAGCACGCAATCTCTCTGCAGAGAGTAATCAAATGCTTACAGAATAATTTTCTACAGTAGGAAAAGATGTTGGATCTTGGGGCTAATGATTTAAAAGATACTGGTAGGCAAGACCAGTAGGCTGATGAACTCTTACAGCTAAAAATTCTAGGACACAAACTAATTTTCAGAGTTGGTACTGGCTATTCCAGTAATTCTCAATACTGAACTCAGAGCGGGATTTAATTATACTGCTCCTTCACATACACAAAGGGTTCTTCTGTCCAGAAGCAAGGTATGCCCTACTTTCAAGATGCTCAGTCTTCAAGAAGATAACTACCACAGCTATACAGTCGGTTAGCACGGACCTAAGAGAAGTCAAGAGGTAAAAAAAATGTATTTTTAAGAAAGCAAGGAGAGAAAAGTTCAGATTACCGAGCTCCTTCTCAACCTTATTGTGAGCCCAGTTCTCAGATCTGCTAGGGGTAGGGGAGAAAAGGCCAGGCTCCCTGTGTTTCTCTAGAAATTGGAGCTCTTCTGTCCCAGCTTCTGCCTGAAAGACTCTTAAGATTATGGGGAGCAAAAACATTTGCACAACAGTCAATTATTCAGTAGCCTGAATAGGGTGTGGGGAAGGAGGAAGGATCTACAGCTTTATTGGGTTGAAAAGGAGGGTGTGAGAGCAGTAAGTTACTGAGATGTTCAACAGTGCAGAAAAGGAGAAAAACTAAAATACCTAAGAACGCATCTCAAACTTCCCTAGGAATTACACAATCATGTATTTCCAAAAGTAAGTGCCAAAGAGGCATTTTATTTAACTATGATTCTTCTCCGTATTACCATATGAAAGCAATTGGTACTTCTAAACGATGTGACAGAGATCATAATTTAACAACAGAAGACCACAGGAAATACAGTGTAGACAGCAAACACGATTAATCTGCAGATATTCTCACCGAGACCGAACTCTACTGTTAAGACATTTTATTTCTGTAGTCTAATGTGATGCAGACAGTCCTCTCACAATGCCACAATGAAGACTTCTGAGAAAAGGCACACGCGTGTGCTTATCCTTATATAAAAACATGCACAAATACACTCATTTCTCTATTAAAAAAAATAAAGTAAAATAAAAGTAAAATGAAATAAACCAGTCCTACTGCAAAATCCACAACATTTCTTGGCTGGATAGCTCTTGTTAGAATACATCTGTCAAAGGGAGGAGGCAGCTGAAATCAGAAGGCTGAGCTTATATCACAGTACAAGTCTTTAATGTTTTAATCTTGCCATGGTCATTTTCTCTTTAAAGAGCTTATTTTGTAAATATGTATAAATTGCTAGACTTTTAGGAATAGAAAAAAAAAAATGCAGAAACACCGCTGTAACTGTTAGAACTGTTTATGAAATCCATCTAGTTTTTGGATCACTTGCTGTTGTGTTATAGGCAATTATTTCTGGCCAGCCGCAGCTTTACTGGCAGGGAGACTGATGGGGGGTGTGCAGGTCCCCTCGTCTTAGTGCTGCCTGCTGCGGCGCGTTCCCAGACACGCAGCTGGTGGCAGCTGCACAGCACCCTCCTGGGGTCCCCCCCTCCTGGGGTCCCCTCACCCTGGCCAGCAATGCAAACAGATCTTGAGGTCTTAAGGATTTTGGTAAATGTAACCTTTTGAAAGAGATACCCTTTTCTATGTAAAGCTTAAGTAGCATAAATTAGCATTTTCTCCACTAGCTGGATACTTTCGCTTTATTTAAAAATGTCAGTAAGGTAGGTCTTTGAGACAGTCAAAAGTGGTGGAGAAAGACAGGAAAATATTTGGTCTCAGTTGAAAGAACAGTTTTGACAGCTTTTGAAATTAATTTTATTCAGTTAAGAACTTTTTAAAATGCACTGCAAATGTTGTGAACCCACTGCCGTATCTGCAAAACAATAGTGTTGAAATTCTGCATTCTACCCAGTGCATGTGATTTTCAGTACCGTTTAATTTCTAAAGAGACTGGAGGATTGCATGCACTTGTCCTTAAAACACACACATACACTTGAAATGTTTACAAAGTTAATCACTTCAAGCCTAACTTACTTGGTCAGGTAACACTGCTAACAAGAAGCATCAGGACGACATATAAACAACCTCTATTAAGTGTGGCACTAGAGTTAAATTTGCATGCTACAAATACACACAGACAACAGTCACCTTATTCATCAGCTAGCATGAACACAAAAATACCAACCCCAAAACAACAACAACAACAACAAAAAAAGGCCGCTTCTTTATACTGTGGCTTATCAAACAAAAAGCAAATAGAGCAAGTATTGTTTCTGTGTAGTGAGATCTTGCACGCTGCCACCATGTGTAGGGAAATTCCATTAGAAGTTTGCCACAAGCTCCCTGACACACCACGAAAACTGTATCAGCAGCAAAGATACAGCCTTTATAGGTGTCAATAGCAAATTTATGCAGCTGGTTGAAATGGAGGAAGGTCATGATCAGCTAATTAATTTATAATGTACTCTTCCTTGCTCTTTACAAATTTGATTATCATTTAATAAATGCAGAAGCTCTAGCTAAACAACATGGTGGTGTTTATCTGGAATATTTTCTTAATAATAATAATAATTAGCACTAATATAATCTTCTCACATTTAATATTATTTTACTTTTATTAATAGCTTAACTGCCCAATTCCCTACATTCCAAAATGTATTTATCAAATTCATTTACACAAACGTAAATAATACTTGTCTCAAGGGCCCCTAATGTAGTAAGTCTTCCAATCACTCAGTACAGATGTTAACAATAAAATTTGAATGGATTAGCACATCAGTACAAAACTCTACAAGGCTTTTCGCAAACGCTGTTTCTACTTTTATTTTCATTGTGTGATTGATAAAACATTGCTATCTGTACAGCACACCTTCTTTGAAATCCAACAAAAATAACTCTACAGGTTTTTTTAAGCTACTTTTGAAGTTCACTCAGATTAATAATATTAAAAGTTAACACCGCATGTTTGTTTATATTTCTATGCTGCCAGGGAAGTGCATTTAAATATTGCCTCAGAAAAAGTTTACAATATGCAGTATCTACTGCAAACCAAATTCATTTGGAGAACATTGATGTGGCAGACTTGAAACCACAAAAATACATTTGTTATTACTCATCAGTGCTGTTTTCCTAACCCTTTGTACAAATAAACAGGTAAAAGTCTTCAGAAATGCTACAACAAACTGGCATTTATCTTTTTCTATAGCAGGAATATTTATTGATTCTAAGATGTTACCATAGGCTAACATTTCTAATAGGAACAGGGATGAACTCTGGCTTTCTGTGAAGCACAACCTTTAAATTAAGGTCCTAATCCTACAGTCCATTTCAGGCAGGCAAAATCACGCAACTGCACTGCGACCCACTAATTTAATTAGAACTATTCATATGCTTAAAGTTATAAATGTGTTTAATTACATGCTGAATTAAGCCCAGACTGGGGTAAAGTATGCCTCAAATTCAATAGTGACTTGTGCTTTCCCAACTAAATTCATGTTGATATTAAAACATCCATTTCATATGGAGAGAGATTAATCTAGCCCATCCCCCAAAACAAGGCCAAATAGTTTGGGAGGTACAAAGACTGATGCTGCTCCTTATGGAAAGTGAAGTATGTAACAAATACTGGTTAGAAAGTTCAATGTGCTTCCATGGGTCCTCTAGGTCTGGATTTTAAAGTTTTTTCAATACCTCAAAATCCATATATAGGGAATAAAAAAGTCTAAGTGGGCTAAATGCCTAACCACTAATGAGCCCATCTACTCTGCTTATACACTTTAAAAAAAATTGACCAGGAGACTGTTGTCATCTGCAGGTTGTCTGGCTACCTTGAAAATCGAGATCCTACGAATTCACCCTTGGATACAACAGTGATGAAGACTGTCGCTGAATCAACACAAAGAATGAAGAATGAAGACATTCACTTGCCTGAGGTGGGCGAATACAGAACAACATAATCCTAAAAACATTAACCAACTTGGGATAGCGTTAAGTTCCTTCTTCTTTTTATATTAATTCTGATAGACTTATGTGAAGAATGCTTTGTTTAACCATGTTAATAGAAATGTTAGCGCAGGCCCATGAAAATTTATTTTCTAATTGAGACTTAAAAAGTATCTAATCGATACTTTTTAATGCCCGGTACAGAAGAGGGAACTGTTCTACCAGAGATTAACTCATCAGACAGGCCCAGTAAAATAAATCTGTGAACATAACTAGTCTTCTGCTCTTTCCATGAACATTGGGTTCCTGCTGCATCGTGGGCTCTTGGCACAGGAACACGCTGGGACAAAAAGACCCTTCTCATTTGTAGGTAGGGCACCCCTGGGTTTGGTTTGTAGAATTTGGAATGGAGTAGCTACTAATTCCCTCTTCCTGGTGTCGAGGAGCTGCTCCATCCATGACTAGTTGACTTGTGCAACCAATATATAATAGGGGATTATTTAAGTTCTTGCTTTTGTATAGCCTTCTGTATTTTATTATAGAATCATAGAATAGTTTGGGTTGGAAGGGACCTTTAAAGGTCATCTAGTCCAACCCCCCTGCAATGAGCAGGGACATCTTCCAACTAGATCAGGTTGCTCAGAGCCCCATCCAGCCTGACCTTGAAAATTTCCAGGAATGGGGCATCCACCACCTCTCTGGGCAACCTGTGCCAGTGTTTCACCACCCTATGGAAGTATGTGATATTATGTATGTATTATTATGTATGTATGTATTATTATGTATTATTATGTATGTAATATTATGTATGTATTATCTTTGCTGGCCCCAGAAAAAGCCAGGGAAGAATTCTGACTCTCAGGTGAGTCAGCTCACAACATCTTTGGGAGCTCCTCCTCCGGTACAGCACCTTCCCAATGGCTGCTGCCAGACCAAAACTCCAGCCCTTCATTTCAAAGTCAGGGGGCTCCTATTGAATGCAGCATGGCAGCTGCTTACACATTAAATGCAGGAAACCTCCTCCTTTTGGAGGCTTGCCATTTTGTGTTCCCTATGGCTGCTATGCTAGAGATGCAGAATGTAATGGATTACAGTGTCCAGAAATTAAATACAAAGAAATAAAGAAAAAATAATCCTTGTTTCAACATATAGGATTAGTATCAGTGCTTCAAGAGTACTGCTTTGAACACACATATTCCAGTATTTGTAATGATGCTACTTTTTCTGTCTAAATAGAAAAGAACTAATCTGAAAGTCAACAACTTGACCTACTGTAACAAGTCCTCCTTCTCATTATTATTAATCTAATATATTACTTTGTAATTCAGAATTTAAGATATTTCAAACAATCTTTTATAGAATTACTTTATTAATCAACCATTTGTTCTATTATCTCCCTTAAGCACTGAAAATAAATTTAGGAATGTATTTTCATATTCAAACCAGGTCTTTATCCCTGAGGTCTGTGCTTTACAAACAGACTTAACAATAAATTTTTTGTGTGCGTTCTCCCATATCTGCTATTAAAGGCAGTGGTATTATGTTCTGCCACTAAACCACAAATGTAGTTATGAAGTGGAATTTCTTGGCCCAGTTTCAACATTTAAACACATAGTTAACAATGCCTAAGGAAATGCAACTAACCCCCACCTACCCCCCCCAAGCTTACAAAAACAAACAAACTTTACTAGCGGTTCTACATCATATCCCATGGGATTAGACAGAGGAAACAGCATGAAAAATGAAAATACTCCAGGAGTATTTAAATTACATTTTGAAAAGCAAATTAGAAGTATTAGCCAGAAAAACAGCAGTTATCTGCATGACGAACACACATATGGGGACCGAATGACGTGAAAATGTTACGCTGGTGGTATTTTATGCCCACGATTTTCTTTGCGAGTCAAGTATTTAATACAGCCATAAAACAAAACGTGCTAAGTGTCTTTCTACATCTCACTATCGCAGAATAAGTTTTAAGAGCAGATCTTAAGAAGCCAATCCTTCAAAAAATGTGTGCCTACTTCAAAAGATTAAAAGACGAGTAACTAACAAGCTAACATACGGGTTCTTCATATTTTGATGACTGACCTCTAGTTTTTTCCTCCGACAAGTTTAAATATGACTTAACAGCTGGGACTCAGACTTCGGCCAAAGACTGCTATTATTTTGCCAGCAAGTTCTCATGTGGAAGTATATTGAACTTTTACGGCTTTCATCACAGCTAGAAAGTAAGAGCGAACATGATTTAGAAGAGACAAGACTCAACTACACAACAAAACCTGAACTACAAATAAACCGATGTACCCTGAAATAACTCATACATAACCCAAGAATGGTGGTTAGTCCTTTATTTTTCAAAATATTTATTTCAACTTTAGCTTTTGCCATGAAAAATGAATCAGTCTCCAAGTATATCCTAAGCTCCCTCTGCTATGTGAAGAGAAAAAAAGTTAAGATTCTGCTAAAAAGTGAAGTGATAAGGAGCAAAGCTGTATTTTTATTCAGCTGAAGTTCAAGATTGGCTTTTAGTTATTTTTTTCCTATATCAAAGGATATCTGAGATCATATTACATAAAGAGCACTATGAACTAACATTTTATCTACAATCTCATTAACCGTTATGTGATGTTCCTTTTCTTGGTAAAAACTTTAGAAGTTCTTACATTCACTGTTATGCATTTTTATTTTAATGGAAAATGTTAAATTAGCAACTAAAGTACAATGAGTCAGATAATGTGTTTTCATCTTTTTTGGTAAAAGGGTGATGACTGTCAAATGGAGAATGAGTATTTTCTTATCTGAGATCATATTACATAAAGAGCACTATGAACTAACATTTTATCTACAATCTCATTAACCGTTATGTGATGTTCCTTTTCTTGGTAAAAACTTTAGAAGTTCTTACATTCACTGTTATGCATTTTTATTTTAATGGAAAATGTTAAATTAGCAACTAAAGTACAATGAGTCAGATAATGTGTTTTCATCTTTTTTGGTAAAAGGGTGATGACTGTCAAATGGAGAATGCAAGTATTTTCTTAGTTTACCCAGAATAGCAGTATTTCCTACCATTTTGATTGTGCAGTGTATTTATGCATTTGTATTTTGTACTTTTAAATATATACTATTCAGTGGGCTAAAGAATGGATATTACAAACTACACAAATGCATTTCAATATGAAGATTAACATTTTGGTAAATACTATAGACTTTTTCTTTTAAAACTCATTTTACCTTCCACTGAAATCAAAATAGTGCAAATACCGCTTAAAAGTTTTAAGATCTCTTTTACATACACAGCAGTATCACATCATATATCCCTCCCTTTACTTGATGAATACAGACTGTTTATTCATTACTTTTCAATGCATTACTGGCTATTACCTGGTTCAGATTTCTTTTAGCACTTCAGTGCTCCTTCTCTGCATTGGCAAGTCTTTCTCAACTGGGTATTTACTGTGACTGTGAGTTACAAACTAATATAGGCAGAATATTTGGATAACTGAATGGAAAATGGCCTTTATATATATTTGGAAAAATCATTTTCCTCCATCAAATCATGAAAATTATTTTACTTATATCAAGTGTACATTAATATGGAGCAGATAGGGAATTGTGGAAAAACTTCCGTTTTTCTCCCCAAAGAAAAGCCCTCCTCTTGTGGGCTCTCCCCAGTTATATGAGACTCTGTTGACAATACAAACCTCCTTCACACAGGCAGGTCATCTTTCTCCTCTAGACAGAAACATAAAACGTAAGACTGGGTGGGACCTTTCAGGTAATCAAGCCCAGCTCTCTCCTACTCAAGGTAACCCTGTCCTGTCATCCCTTTTATAAAAACTGACAAAACTCCATCTTCAAAATTATAAAGCTTTCTGCCCTTCTGCCTATCAAAGGGCTACATTAAAACCTCATCAGTTACAAGCCAACAGGCACATTTTTGCACTTCAATTATGCAATAATCATTCCCACCCCTGGCATCAAGATCTAGGAAGTCTTCTGAGAAACCACTGTTCTCCATCCAACAGCTGAATTACTTGCCTTATGATGGCAGGTTCCTTTGTCCAATGGATTGACAATATTACCTGAGACTAGCCCTCTCTTACCGTTTCGTTTTCATAAACTCCTAAACAATTAGAGAAACTTAGTCAGACAGAAACCTGGGTATCGAGGTTGTTTGCTATCATAAATAGCACAGGCAGCATAAGGAGAGCATTACTCTACACTTGCATTTCTCGATTAAGTGAAAGCATGTCTAGGTGGTGGGTGACCACAAAGGGTAGGCGAAATTCACCTGTTAATTTAGCTAAAACAAACATAAATAGTGTATGCATAAGGAGCAAAAAAGGGGCAATCTGCTATATCCAAAAAGATCAGCACTAGGTTTCCAAGGAAGTATTGAAGCAGCATTGATGATGTTGCCCCAGAAATGGATCTTCAACTGCCCAACTCTCAAAAATCTTCCTATGCTCTGTAGCCCAACTCTTCTAACAACACTGATCCAAAATGCTGACCTTAAACCATGTCATCCCCTCCACAGCTAGTTCTAAAAGCATCATAGACTGCCACTGGACTTATCACTTGATAACAGCAAGGCTATTTGCAGACTCCTTTAATGTGTTTTCAGTGTTCATTTTTAGAAAGAGCAGCAAAATTGCAGAAGTCCAGTCACGTTACAAATGTCATATGGCCAGGTTAGTAAAGCACACTGCAAACAAAGCAATCCGTAACATACAGTTAGCAGAGACATTGCTCCTGAAAATTACTATTTCTGAACTAATGTAAGTGCAAAACTATTTGGAAGTTCACATCCCTCTTTATATTGGCATCTTTCTGAAGTTTGTATTTTATTAGCGTTTAAAGTTTCCAAGTGCCATATGCTACTGAGAATATTTACTGGTGATGAAGAGCCACCCTATTGCTCTTATAAACCTCTGTGCAGAGGAAGATTGCATAGCCAGAAAGTGGCTTGCAATCAAATCTTTCCATCAGTAGCCAGAAAGCAGCGGAAGACAAACTTTACAAAGTGTATATGCTAGCACATCTGAATCTACTTCACATCTTGAGTGAAGGAGCTTTGTGTGGAAACAAATTTGGCACTTAGTTTTCAAGGAGCAACAGCAGAATTCAAGACTCAGTTCATTAGTACATGACAGGGATGCAAAAATGAAGCTCTGCTGATTGTAGATACAAAACAGAGCGAGATGCCAACCTGACAGTCACACTATCAAAGCTCTAACAAGAAAAAACAACAGTATGAGAACAGCAGCCTACACAGACTAGGCTGTGACTGAGCAAACCTCTCCGGAGGTAGGATGCCAAACCCCACTGCTGAAAAGATGACAGTACTTCAGAATTAAAAAAGAAGGGAAGAGATTTGCTCTCTTCTTCATTATCTATG
This sequence comes from Aptenodytes forsteri, assembly GCF_000699145.1. Taxonomy (NCBI): domain Eukaryota; kingdom Metazoa; phylum Chordata; class Aves; order Sphenisciformes; family Spheniscidae; genus Aptenodytes; species Aptenodytes forsteri. The sequence goes on along the minus strand of NW_008795365.1, from coordinate 2,782,029 downwards.
CACTGAAAACAGAAACAAAGGCACCTGCAAATTACCCTCTGGCAGTACCTCTCTGCTTCTATGGATTACAGATAGAGACTACAGCAGCTGCATTACTAACGGACGCCTCAGTTTAGTCCAAAAATCCACCCGTGGGATGAATGCAGACCTTTAATATACCTACCAAAACTTCTATATGTTATATGCAGAGTTAAATCAATTCAATTCAGTCAACTCTGGAAAAATAAACAGAACAAAAAACCCCCACAAGTACCTGAAAACTCTGAGTTTATAAACATTCATTCCACAAATCTGTGCGCTGTGGCTCACGCCCAAAGAGAAACATCACTGTTTCTCAACAATGATGAAAAGCAATGTCACACGAGATCCTCCTTTACTAAAATATTACTTTTATGAAACATGCCATGCAACAGTTTTAGTGCACTGAGAGGCTCTGCATAATCAGATGTAAACTCTGCTCATAAACAAACTTCTTTTTTTCATCAAACGCTTTGCCTGATCTTTACTGCTCAAAAATTCTCTGAAGTTATGAAGTGAACAAGGGAGGTAGCAGTACAGTGAAAATTAGAGAATTCATCTATCTTAAAAAGGTACAAGCAAATTCTTTCAACTAATAGAAAGTCCCATCTGATTCATTATTAAATTCACCCCATGTTCGATATGAAAGATTTTGAAGTACCAAGAAATACTCTAGGTAAGTGCATATCTGTGTATGAGCAGTAATTAGCTAAAAATTTCAGACAGGCTGGTGGGCTGAAAGATGAGATCACTGACTTCAGTCCTTCAGCTCATTACCTTAGCCACTATCCAAACCATTAAATCACAACTGGAAATATATACCATTCATATTATAAAGGAGTCACACTTGAGATTACTTGAAAATGACAGAAGGCAGAAAAAGAATGGCTCTATAGACCATTTACTCACTGCTGAGTTACGAATATGGGACAACTTAAAAAAAAAATCCCATGGCGATTCAAATATCCAGCCACAATAGAACCACATACAGTATTAACAATATATTAAGACAGAAGATGGCACAGGTAGCATGGAGTTGGTCAGAATCATTCAAAGCCCAGTACTCTCACGTGCTTTGGCTTCATTTAATGTCTGACTTTTTTTCATGAGCAATATTGACTTCTGCACAGCATGATAGCCAACAGCAACCAGATCACACCAAGGACCTTACAGGCGCAGTCTCATTTTGCTTTGCTAATAAAATGTACAAGTAATTAACCATCAACATTGATACAGTGCAGAAATTACAAGTACCTATTAACTAAACAAAAATTAAAATGTTCAATTAGTCTCTGAGACTTCAAATAGCTGTGCAGATCTGCAAGCATCTCCTGAAGGACCAGCACTTCTCTTGTCAAGGCTGGTGAGTACACTCATGCCCATTGCACAAATACCCTCCTTGCAAGTGTCCGTGAGACCCCTGGTCTGCAACCTGTAACTTCAGTTTCTCAAACTGTTGCCACTTGTGTCCAGTCCTGAGAAATTCTAGAGGTTTTGCTGAAGTTAACCCTATTTCTTGCATAGTCCCTGAACTTCAAGATTTCAGCCTTGAAGCCAGTCTTCAACTGATTCTCTGCCACACTCTTCAGTCCTAGGTTTGTCACAAATCTCCCCATTTTCAGGTTCTTGAGCCCTGTCACCTGTTAGTTGAGAGCAATACGACTCAAATTTCCATCATGCAGATTCCCGATAAGCCTCCTCTACCTGAGCTAACTGAAAACAAAACCAAAAACGTGCTTCAAACCCATTTATTTTCCCTCCCTTTTTGTTCATGCCTATTGTTTTAACATACAGGGCACATTAAAGGGTTTCATATACTGCTTTCCTGTAGTATATGATCTCTAACTTATTAGCATAGTTTGAAATGACCTTGTGCATAACATGGCAACTCATTTTACCTGGTCCCCTTGATAAACAAAGCTCCACATAGGTATCTGTAAGTCACCTGCTGTCTTCCTACAGGTAGCTTCAGCCTCTCTCAGGACATGCCCACACCCTTGTCTGCCAGGGAGTTCACAGTATCCCCCCTTTCTTCAACCTCTAGGTCTCCTCCTTGGAGAGTTGTTCATGATCCAAACACCTTCATTCTCCTCTTCACTCTCCATTGCTTACAGGGAGGTCTCTTACCAAGAATCTCAGCAAAGTTACTAATATTATGGGAAATAAAAACAAGTATGTTAACCTTGCGATAGGACTCAGAAAGTCTGCATTAATTTCCAAGCTCTGTAAGCTTCATACACAAAACAGAGCAAATGCTTAAACTTCTTGCGCCTGAATTCTTTACCTAAAAATTGATTTTCCCCACACACACACTTCCCAGGAACACCATTAGGATAAAAATCATCATGTTTTGCCAGTTGCTCAGCTATTAATGTGGGTCACAAAGTACATAAATAAGAATTGATCATGAAAAGCAGGAAGTGAAAACAGTCCATATGTAGCTAATATTGCTACTGAAACCTAAACTTCTGCATTTCCTGCCATTGTGACTTTAATTATGAAATCCTAATGTTGCACTAAGATAACTGCCATGTTTAGTTTCCTAGCTGTCTTTAAAGGAAATATTAAAGACAATTAAAAACAAAAAAAACAACAAAACAACCAAAAAACCACACCAAAAACCCAACCAAACACAACTACCCCCAAAAAGCCACTCAAAACAAACAACAATAAACAACAAAAAAAGCCTACACAACTCAGAAGTTGATTTCAAGTTCCTCCAACTCATCAGTGCATTCTCGACGGAGGTTCACTAGCAGACTTCACTCTGAGCTCTGCTGTGGTCCCTTCTTGCCACCTGGGGTTAAAGGGAACAGAAAGCTGATGGACTGTCCCAAAAGAGCAACGTCTATCCATTCTGTCTCTAGATAGTCTAATCCATCTCCATCTGAAAAGAAACCCTGGCGTGGGTTTCTCATTCTTGCCTATGAATTTGTACACAGCAGAAAAGGCTGAAGCAGAAACAGAACTAAACCAAACCAAAAAACCCCAAAACCAACAAAACTAAATGATTTTTTTTTTCCTTCTGTGCTCACTATGGAAGAGGTTAGGTAGATGATCCCGTGACTGGAATCTTTTTTTATTTTTTTGTGGGTTGAGAATCAGTCTGAAATTTAAGCGTCAGTGATAAAGGTCAGAGGAGAAATATGGGCAAAATGAATGGTAACAGATCACAAGTGTGAGATGGTGTTCCCTTAACTTCTGCAGGAACTCACGTACGCACAGCTGAGCTATTACTGCTCATGTTAATCTTATTTAAACCCATCTCCGTACCAGAAAAATGTGAGATAGCAAACACAGTGCAAATCTCCCAATAGGACTCTCAGGGGGATCTGGAAAACTACAATACAATTAATTTGACGTACACATTGAGTAAAGTGATAGGATCTGTTACAAAGAACGTAAGTCTTTGAACACAGAGCTAGATACAGCATGCTGGGGAAGAGTCAACATGGCATTTGCACAACTCATAATTGCCTCATAAATTTATTAGCATTGCTAGAGAATCAATGTATGTGAGGACAAACATGATTAGATCAATCAACTAGTTTGATCTCCAAACAAATAAGTAACTTGTTAAAAGATGGGAAATAAAAGATGGTATTAAACATTCAGTTTCTCTATGCAAATAGGTCATTATCAGCATTCCACAGGAGTTTTGTAGGACATAGCTGAATAAATGGGTTGGAAAAGGGGGAAGAACGGTGTGCAGAAAGAGTACCCTACTGACACTAAGTCACTCATAGCAATACAAACGAAAGCTGACTGAGAGAATTGCAAATGATGTCACATAGCAAAGGACTAGATAGTAAAATGGAAGACAAAACTCAGTGTTGACAGGTATAAAGAATTGTAGGGAGTGGTGGTGAGGATGGGTGGGGAGGAAAACAACCCCAACCCTGTGTATACAAAACGGGCTCTGGGTGAGCTGTCACCACTACAGAGAAAGACCTTGCACTCCTTAGGGACATATTTAAGAAAATGCTGGTTTAGTTTCAGCAGCAGTCAAAAAAATCAAATACTGTTAAAAATTATCAGGAATGTAGACCACCACAGAACACACCATTAAGCCAGCATTTAAACGACAGACACTGCACACTGAGTATGTTATCTAGCTTGCATGCAGTCCTCCAGTCTCAAAAGAGACGTAACAGAACTAGTAAAGGCAGAGAGAAGAACAAGGATGATCAAAGGTACGAAATGGGTTCTGTTCAAGGAACTAAACAGACATGGATTTTCCAGCCTGGAAGACAAACGATCAAGGTGGTATCAAAGAGATCTGTGATAAATGGAGCAGCATAAAGGCAGTGGATAAGGAATCATTTGTCTCTTACAAGATAAGAACAAAGGAGCATCAAATGAAATCATCAGGTAGCAAATTCAAAACAAACAAAAGAAGGTACTTCTTAACACATACATTGTTCTACCATAGAACTCACTGTACAGGATATTGCGGATGATAAAAATGCACATGGTTTTAAAAACAATCAGACAAACTAATGGAAGAAAAATCTATCAAGGGCTATTAAACCCAAGATACCATCTCTGTTTCAGGAAGTTTGTGAGATGCAGATTGCTGAAAGCTGGGAAAATATACTGGGAAAGCACTACTACGTGCTTGCCTTTTACGGTCTTCCCTAGGCATCTGCTATCGGTCACTGGCCGAGACAGGACAGGCTATGACCCCAGCCAGTAGCGCAGCTCCCTAGGAGTCGATCTAGAGGGCCAGTCGATGATACCGAGGACCCAGTGTCCACATTTCGTTCGGATGGTTTCATTTTCATCTAGAGGCAATCTGGTCCCGCTGACTGACTGGGTATTACCAAGTTGAAAACATCTTTTGGTTTAGTGGCGCCCGAAAAGAAACCCGTCTGCGCGCTCTGAGCCCATTTGGCAACGTGCGCACGTCTACAGGAAGCAGGGACAATGAGCGGACTTGCTTCAGAAGTGCACTCCTGACCCACACCAAAACATTCATGCAAATACACCTGTGCCCAACGAAACAAACACTTGCCCTGAGAGTTTGACTGCTCTCCTGAATCAGTGACCGGCCTGAATCCAGCAGATGCCCTCCAGAACGTGCCATGCCCCAAAGGGTGACTGAGGCTGAACCAGGTCTTGTTACAGGATCGGTCCTGAAGCATCTTCCCGGTTACATCCCACTCTGCTTAATGCTCTCTGGGTACAACTACAGAATTAAGCCTTTAAGCATAAAGCTATAGACACGAGGAAACTTTCTACTGCACATTTTTTTAAGCAGTTGTTAAACTTTAATATCTTTAATGCAGCAAACAGCTACTTTTCACCTCACAAATATACATATACGCTGATCTGTAATGACTAATATACTGATACCAGGTTTTAACCATCCATACACTGAAAAATACAACTTTCTTATAATGAGATATTTATAATCCTATTCATATTTTGGTAATTATTAGACATCCATGTCTCCTTCCAAGAAGACAACCAGTATATAATTCCAAGTGATAGATGTTGAAGAAGGTTATAGACTTACAAAATATATTTTTATATTAGAAACGTTATTGAAATTTTCTCATCAGAACAGCTTGACTCTTACAAAGTAGTTAAATGTAGCATTACATTGCATTTCTCTTCATGGCAAACACTATTTTAACGGTATTATACTGCCTTTCATATGCAGGCACCTTTTAAGTAAGATAACAAGCCGATTTCGCAGTATACAGCCAGACGTGGTATTTACCCAAAGCATATTCTCCTAGAAAGGACAATACACTTTAAAAACAAACAAAAAGCCCTCAAAATGCATCTGATCCTGACTTCCATTACTTAATTTTGCATTTGTCTAATCATGCAATGTGGAAAACCTCAGCTGAGTATTAAATGGAACTTCTTCACATGTATAAAAAGCCTTTTGATTTACCCTGAATTCCTGATTCTACCAATTAAATCTGTTGTATAAGTCTCTTCCAAAGCAGACTACTACTTCCTTAAACAAAAGGTTATGTGTTCTTTTTTGAAGAACAGTGATGCTTTTGACCTTGATAGAGAACATACACTTGATGGGAAAAGTCACTGCAGAAACTTCCAACAGATTAACGTGACAGAGCTGAACCTTTGCTTTATCTGCAACCTAATTAAAAAGAAAGGTTCCCACCCCAAAAAGCCTTGTGCAAGATGCTTGTCATGAAGTATTATGAAGTTCTGCATAAGGGGGCTCCAGGGCATTCAAAATTATTACAAAAAACCCTATTTTCTTCTGCAAAAGTACCTAACAATACAGGACCAGATTCTTCTCTTCAGAAAGCCAAATAAAAACTGCTAAGGTTTTTTAAAGATCTATAAATACATATCAGTCTTGTTTCATTTACATTGCACCTAGGAAAGCAAGAGAGAAAAATACAATTTTTTTTTCTTATCTTGGTCTGTCTTGTACAGGCTAAAATAAAATCAATTACCCTGTGGAAAAGCCTTGTAAAGAAAACTCATAAATCCTACTTATTTATCTATTTTTTCATCATGCTAGAGCAACACAAGATAAGGTATTTTTGTCACAGTGCCAGATGGTAAAAGAACCGTAACAATCACTGTTTTTCAACCCCAGGGACCATATTCACTGTACTGAAGATGAAATGATACCTAGCAATTCACAAAATTATTTGACCCTTTGATTATTGTAATTAAACAACATTAAATTCCATCAATGATCATCCATAGCCAAAAGTTATGTGCTCATTCTTCCTAAGCAACGTGCAAGGATAATGAAAACTTTAGAATAAGATCCTGCAAAATTATCACGCTAAGTGGAAAGCTTTTCACATTTGCTAGCAGAAAAAAATGTTGGGAACGGGTCTTAAATCCTTCCCGTATCTGGCAATGAAAGTTCATCTTAGCAGTACATCCTTCCACTTAGGGTCCGCATATTATCCAATAGCTAATGCATGTCAAGTCTATGAAAGGTCTTTGGAATAGGAGCTGGAACGCTGGAGTTACCTTCCTCATCGCGTGGCCAGAGCGAGTCTCCGTCTGGGATAAATGAAGATTTACGGGGCCAAAAGAAACTATTTGCAGTCAGGTGGAGTGAGCGTGCACTTGCTCTGGGATTGACTCTAGCCCCTGGACGCCCACCTGTGAAGAAATGTTTCAACACCCTAAAGCAAAAGCAGTAATGGGACCTCAGACCCCAAATGCTGGGCAGCAGGTCTTACCGCAGTGTGTCCATCTAACAGAGACACTGATATCCCTTCTTCTGATGATTTTTCCAAAGAAACTAGAAACCTCTCCTGTACATTTGTGTGGAATTGAATCCCCTGGGCATGATAACTGAACAATTCCCAGAAAAAGACTCTGTAGTCATAGAGGAAACAGGGATTTACACACCAAAAGACCCAGATCAAGTCACTTCTAGTCACTGTGTCATCTGGAATTTGGCAGGAGGCTAACCTGCTGTTTTAGATCTCATTTTTGTACTTGCGCAGTCAAATCCTACCTGCATCCCACCTAAAAATCCTATTTTGTTTACTTTTTTCCCAAGCTAGGCTTGGACTCTTCAATCTTTTCCAATGACATCTCAGCAGAGCTCCGTTTAGGATGTGAAGGATGGTAGAACATTTTCTGTTCTTCATTATGAGCATGGCCAATCTGAAGGCGGCTCATGTACAACAGATACATGTGCTCAAGCAGCATCAGTGTGCCACAGATGAGATATTTTTGCAGATATTTAAACAAGGCCACACCTGTAATAAAGACAATAATTAACTAACATTCCTCTCACCAAGGTGTCGCAAAGTGAACTTCACATCAAAGAAAAGAGCCTTTAAGTTATTTAAAGATTTCACGGTGTTGTAATGAGATGCTGTTTGTTCATGTAGGGAAGGAACTTGTTAACTGGTTTGCACTGTAGGCAAACATCAACAAACTTTGATAGATTTTTGTCTACATATCTGGCAACACTGGGTTTTTTTCCTTTTTTTAATAGATGTTGTGGTTGTCCTCCAAAAGTCGAAATGTTACTTTGCACTAAGTACACCAAAACACCTTTTATGAACATTATGACCACAAACATAAAATTTCTGTTTCTGTGTAAAAGTTTGTTAGAAAAGATTTCACCACCATATGATTTAAGGAAACTCAATTAATTATATTTTTAAATTTCCCATTGCCAGATGGGATGTTACTCAAGACTGGCGTAATGATTCAAATACCACCAGTTGGTCCAGCCACCCAGAATTAAGATGGCACTGTGGGTAGAGAAAACAGTTTCCCCCAAGATGACTCTAATACTTCAAGACGAATTTGCTCAATCCAAAACAAATTCTTCACAGCCACGAAAGGATTTGCTGAGACACCGGGTCATGGGAGGCTAATGGCACTGCGACACACCTACTAAATCTTCTTTCACAAGCTTAATGCCATAAAGAAAATCCCTTTGTGGCTGATACCGCTGCGGGTGCTGCAGTGGAGAGGAGGAGGCCAGGGAGGCAAGGGAGGTCCCAGGGCCGTGAGCGTCACTCTGCCCCGCAGCCCCTGTCTCTGGAAAGGGAGTAAGGAGCTGGCCAGGACTGTGGTTGGTCTAAGCCCTGTTCAAGAGGAAAAAATCAGACCTGGCAAAGGAAGGGAAAGAATGAAAGCAGTGAGTGGTATATGGCCTCACCAGGGGGATAAAACAGAGAGCAGCTTATGCCGTGACCTGCTGAGAGAGATGATCAGTGGGACATCCCTCCTCTGGCTCAAGGAGCTGGGGAACAAAAGTGGAAGAGCTACTGGTGAGGACAAACATGAACTTACTGAAGGGAAGGAAGAAGACACACTTTTTCCTCCTCCTCCAACTTATTTTCTTGCTTTTACTTGGACAAAGCAGAAATGACCCTTGTTAGGATGAGAGAAAGAGTGAGATGCAAGCAGCCCATTTTTGTCCAGGAGGGGCAGACATTTAAATTACCAGTCTTGCTACCGATTTTGGACACTAGCCATGGCTGGGGATTTTACCCGTAATTCTCACTGACATTAATTCACAGACTGGCTCCCTGACCAGAAAAGGTCTTGCTCTGGCTTGACCCGTAACAAGGAACCTGGGGTGGAGGGTTCATCTGACTCATGACAATTGTCTTACGGGTGTATCGGATAAAAGACAGTTTCTGAGGTATCAGGTCTATGTACAGACACAGGATCTGCAATCTCCTGGCACACGCTGCAACAGCCACAGAAAATTGTTACTGTAAGAACTGAGGATGTCAGTAGGAAGCAAGTGATAAAATCATTTTCTGTTTCTTCCAAATATATAGCTAAAGAAGCACAAAACCCTGGCTTTTGAGATCCACAGGAGAACTACCTGAACGTGGTAAGAGTCATTCTGAACTGCAATACACTGTTCTTTGTTAAATAAAGTCACTGTAATATTTATATCAAGCACTTATTCCTGCATTTTAAAAATATATACTGAAATCTGCTAGCTATTCAAGATAATCTGCTCACAGTATCAAAGGAGAAACATATTAGTAGCCTTCTGTCAAGTCACACGGCCACATTATAACTCAAACTCTGTGCGGATATTTCTTTGTTCTCCCCTAATGTGGGTGATAAAATAGGGATGAAACTAATGTCACTTACACTTAAAATAAAAAAACATGTTTACCAAAAATAAAGACTGTAAACCACCAGCAAAAACAGAGTTGTTACCTAGTTATTTCTCCCTTTAACGTCGGGGATCCTTGAAGAATTAATTTGAGTTTTCCTTGTGGCGTGTTACACTGAGAAGGCAGCAAAACCGAAACTGTATTCAAGATAATTATGCATCTTATCCAACACCCTTAAAACGGTAAAGAGTTCGTGATAGTTCTACCTGTCATTTTTCAAGAAATCTTCCCTACATATCTTGAATGAGCTCGAGATACAGTTTCAAGACAAAAGAAAAGGGAGAACGAGGGGAAGATTTCTGACAGCTATCATTGAGACTGGGGATATTTTCTGATCCATGCTTCTGCAGCAGAGGGTTTTTTTAAATTATTGCTTAGAAAAGTTGCTCTCAACTCTTTGGATCGTCTCTCAAATTTAATTGTCTTGAAATAGTTTATTTACTCCTTAATTTTTGTTCCAAGTCCTACACAAATGTCCACAAAAATGTGCCTATTCCTTTTATATTCGAAAAGAATTTACTTCAGAAACCCAGACTCGTCCAGCAGAGTCTGAAAAAAAAATTTCTTTCTAACTAAAGGAAGGAAGGAACCAAAGGAAGGAAACTTGTAAACTACTAAATTTCCTGCATAAATATTTCTTGTGTCCCTCATTTGGGCATTGCAGATTGGAAACTAAGCTTCAGACATTCTCTGCTTCTGGGAGAACATACTCCCAAGTTTCGAGTTAATGCAGTTTTTCAATCATTCTTTAACATGAATCATTAATGTGAATACTTATGCTGAACCCATTAAGTACTACTGCATTGTCCCACAAACATTCATGAATTTATCTATACCATACTGCCGTCTGGTAAGGGAACAGGATTATCTCCATTTTACAGAAGAAGAACTCGGGGGAAAAAAAAAGCCAACAAAAAACCAAAACCCAAAAAACCCCAACCGATGACTTGACCGAGTTATTTCAAGATATCTGGCAGATCAAGTCCAGATTTCTTCAGTCACAGTCCATTGCTTTAAAAACAAAAATATTCCTTATTATTTCCAGAAACCTTAACTTCCAATTAGCCAAGAAGTATAAAAGAAACGAAACATGAATCCATGTTTTCTTTCAACAATGCCTTTAATAGAGCTGTACATACATGACCTATATGGTAGGTTCATCAAGTCAGCAATAGATACACATTGATATTACTAAATGTTTAATATGTTTTAAGTAAGATAGACAGACCTCTGAATGAACCACAATACGCTTTGGGATTTAAAACAATCTGCTGTGGGATAATTTTTCACATTAAGTCTGTATTTAACAGCAACAGTAATTTTTAAATTTAATTTGACCTCCTGTATCATTCATGTAGAAATGTATTTCTCTCCATATAAATCATTAAAATGTGCACAGTATCAATATCAACATAATTATTTTCCTTGGGGATAATTTTGCCAATAATTTAGCAATAGAACCGTCAGAAAAGTAATAGCGCCGATTCCCTTTCTAGCACGAAAGCAAAGTAGCTTGCAAGGCATGCCTTGGATTTGAGAAGCAGCAGAAGGAACTCCACACCCCTCTACCACTTTTATATATAACAGCAAAACAAAAAACTCAGCAGCTATTTCAGGAAGCTTAGTTGTACAAATAAGAAAATACTTACAAGCAGAGGCTGGGGGTACACTTTACAAAAAAGTCTTTTCTAGAGACAGAGTACTCATTATTAACACAAGTTTGGAAGAAAATCGGGAGGAAGTACATCTAAAGATCAAATCAGAAGCAGTCTTGCAGATTATTTTAAACTATGCATGATGGATGCATTCTGCTCTGTCCTCATTTCAAACTCTGCACAGACTTTTCCCTGCGATAATCTATTCCAGATGAAGCAACTGATATTTCCAGTTTCAACAAAAAGAAATGGAAAAAAGGGGGCAAAAAAACCCCAAACCGATAACTCTTTGCTATTCAATGATTAGTCAGTATGAAACCTTCACTCAACATTTAACTTTCTCTTATTTACCGAGCTCTTTAATACAGAAGGGAAAGTAAATAAAAGGAAGAACGGCAATTCTTGATTTCTTGCCAGTTTACAGTATTAAAAAAAGAATCTGCGCCACGGGTTGGCAGCCAGCCACACTTACAGTAAGCTATCTACTGTTTCACCCCGCAGGAAGGACAAAGGATTCAGTGTAGGGCTGCTGGGTTTCTCTCTGTCAAATGTACCCTTCAAAACAGATCCCAGGAATATTAAAAACTGCATGCAACTAAGAGCGTGTTTTTCGTGATCTTTCCTTCTTTTCGTGGATGCTTTTAAAAACCCTGGAGTACCGTTGTAAAGAAAGCACAGAAAGGAAATGGAAGTGTTAGCGTCACAGCACTGACATTTTAACTTATTAAATCAAGTTACTCCACCAGAAATATAAGGTGCTGGGTTAAGTAGTTTGGTCCGTATTTCTATTCCCCCATGACATGAATGCACATACTCTACTGCTTCGTGCCCTCTAGAGCTGTAGAGATGCCAGCACCCACTTCTACAGGAGGGCTTCAACGGCACTGTGCCACAGGGAACCCCATCTTCTGAGGGCTTATTCCTAAGGCTTCCTAGTCTATAAAGGTAGCTGTTTGCCAGCAATGAGGAAATCTAAAATTAGTACTGACTTCTGAGGATAAATTTTCAGGGTAAACTGCTCTATTCCACTATTCCACATGCATCATGCAAAATTCCCACATCTTGGTCGCTCAAAACCATCTGATCCAGTGGTAGGAGGCAGGAAGGAAGGAGGAACAGAAAAATGGGAGGAATTAAGGGCCAGGGAGAAAAGGAAAGACAGGGTAAAAAGCAGCAACAAGAGGGAATTAGAGTAGGCTACAGTTAATAGAAAGAGCCAAAAGGAAGTGAATGAAAGCATGACTGAAGGGGAAACAAGTCGTTAAAGGACAAAGAAAATAGCTATGCTGCATTATGAGAGAGAACGCATATGTAAATACAGAGAATGTGGATGAGAGTTAAGGATCAACAATTATAAGTAAGTACAGCCTGAGTGCTCCTTCCACTATTAAAACAAAAATAAAAGGAACGCTGATCCCACCTACATGAAGTGAACATCCATGTGATGTGCCTTTGTTTTACTATGTAGCCTTGAAACTTTCTGTGAATTTCCAACTATTTCAATCCTACCCTGCCCATTTTATGTCTGGAAACATTCCAAATATCCCCAGAAGCGTCATGACTTTTTCCCCAAAAATCCTACTTTTAGAAAAGGGTTATTTTCTTTTATCCAAACTGCAGCATCTTTATCTGATTCTTTGACTTCCATGCCCAATTTCCAAAAATTAAATGTTTTTTTAAACTCTGCATTTAATAGTATTCAATCTTTAAACTTTGATATCTTGCAGTCTCTCTAGTCTAAAAATAAATTTTCAACTTACATAGAAGAGAACTGAGGGTTTCCTAGCTTTCCAGCAAACGACAACTTTTGCTTCCAGTCCTGGAAGGGCTGGAAACACTGATTTTGACAGTCTTCCCCCCGCCCCCCGAAGGAAGTAAAATTGCCCAGAGTAACTACTGCAAGTCAGTAACAGCCTTGTTTAAATGACCTTTGCATCTTACTAAACGTCTTATGTTAGAGCCCAACTTTGAAAGACATCAGTAAAGGTTGCAAAGATAAGAAAATCACTGTTTGACATGCATCTTGCTTTACCAAGTATTTGATTTTGGTAAGTCTAATGTACAGGACAAGTACACTTTTTTTTTTTTCACACCAAAAATCTAAGATGCTAACAGTAAAACTGCTTTGATACAGAACATAAATTCTGCACGTCATGAGGCCAATTCCCTCCCAGACCGCACAAGTGGACAACAAAAATACAGAAATACTCCAGAACAAACAATCCCTAACAGAGATCAAGAAGTCTGAGCACCACTTTCCCCCAAACAGGATTTCTGAACAGATGACCAAACCTATTTGCTCCCTGGAGGCCTGGCTGCTATGCACCCTCCTGGGACGGGCACGGATCAGAACGGGATACAACGGCACCCTTCCCATTGCCGGGGCAGGTGGGAGGCTCGCCTGGCAGGTACCCACCGGTCACGGGAAGCAGCGCTGCCGACGGGTATAGCACGGGGCCAGGCGTTAGTGTACACAGGCTGATAATTTAGTTCCTGCCCCTAACCTGCAGGTCACCCCAGGGTGGTTTTAGGAAAACCACTTCTCCGCTCTCCATTTCTGCATTCACAGAACTGGGAAGATTTCCTTTTGTTCAAGAACTCTCATGGACTTTTAAAGCAGACTTTACCGGAGTTAGGCATTACTCTTTTGTTTCTAGGGCTGGTATTGCTTTCCTAGACACAGTATCTACTACAGGTATATTTAACTGCTCCAGCTACTCAGTAGCACCAGATATAGTGTCAAGCAAAGTGCAAATTTGGTTAGCACAAAACCAAAATTAAACCAGCTTCCACAGGAGCAAAAATACTTGCTCTTGTACCAAAGTCAGGGACACAATTTTTGCTGGAAGTAGCATGTAAACAAAATATTTTGGGCATGTTTTTCAGAAGTTCCATAATGGTTGTGAAGCACAACTTCCACAGAAGGTCAGTTTTTACCTTTCTAATCTTCATCTACGCCATAACCTACAGCACAAGTTTTGATGTGTTTACACACTCTTTTTATCTTTGCAAGAGCTTAGGAAAGTTACTGGCATTAAAGAATGATTTATTCTCCCAAATGAAGTTATTGACATCAAAACAGTAACTTTATGTGTACAAAATTTTAGTTTAAAGGTAGTAATTGGCAAAAAAAGCATTTTCATTAAAACTGCTCGATGCTTTCCTAACGTCCCACACAAATATTTTAACTTTAGGTACAAAATGCAGCAAGTCCTGGTAAGTCTCATAACGACACTCGAGTAGAAAAAAAAAATAAATCTGAATTCAATGTGTGCATGAAAAACAGTCACCAATTTTTAAGCTTCATGGAAGTGTTCCTGTATTTTATTTTTAAATGAGATAATGAAGAGTAGGAGAGAAGAAGTAGTCAAGAAAAAAATTATACCTTCAAGATTAACACTTCCTACTTTAAAAAATATTCTGAACATAAATGAAAGCTTTGATTAAAAGTTTTGATTATTCCTTAAAAAAACCCACAAACTTGCTTACATAAAGCTGAGAACTTGCAAATACTAGCTCCAATTCTGCAAAACCCTGAAACTCCCACCGACTTCAAGGAATGCAGACTTTAGTCACTATTTGCAAAAATGTATTAACTTCAGCATTGGAAATATTTATCCTCCCTAATCTGATTCCCCTCCCCAACAATTATAAAGCAATTACATGAGATAAGAACACATTTCTAGGCACCATTTTTACACATTTTGATAACCGTGTCCAATTACAAATTTCCCTCACTGCTTAAATAAAAAATAAAATAAACCTTGTAAAGACTTTTTTTTTTTTTAATTATTCTGACACAGTGCTGAAGTGTCTCCTACAAGGAAGAAAGTAATTCACTGGAGTTCTGATCCAAAATGTATTAGAAGTTAACAGCCTACTTCCAGTTAACTTCAGCGCGCCTCCCATCAGGCTGCCAGAGAACTGACCTGGGTAGCTTCGAGAAAGGAACTGTTAATCCAAGGAAATGCAGAAAATCAAGGATTTTTTTACTCTTGTTGGTCTTTTCAAGGTTTAAGGTTCTTTATAATGCTATCAGCTATAACAACACATTCTTGTTTATACAAACAAATGACCTACAAAATACACTTAATCTTGCCAGTGTGCAATTTTCATTATCCTGCACTAGGTTAAGCACCTCTCTTTCACCTGAGCCTTTTGTCAATTAAATAAAAGTGAAACATTATTTTAAACTATGAGTGTCCCCTATGAAAGCAGGCTTTTACTTCTTAAAAACTTTCCATCTATACTGTGTCTGAAACATGAAATATTTTATTTGTACTCATTTGTGTTTGCAAAACTTCACAAAAAAAAAAAAGTTGCTCCAATCTGGTCATCTTTGTTTGAAGAATTCCGTAAAGGTAGAAATGCTAGAGTTAATTTTAAAAGATAGGAGCTGGAAAAACTTAAATAATGATGCATCTTGCACGTTATTATATTAGACAATTATACTATTATACAATACATATTATACAATTATATGTATTTTGCTATTATACAATAGTTGTATTCTATATATACCATTACAAAACAATGGGAATAGTTTTTAAAAACATTGAAGCTTCTAACTACACTACTAATTATTTCAGTTCATTAGACAATTTATGAAATGCCATTGATTTCACCCTAGGCAATGAATTGCTATAAGCAAAAACGTCCACATTTTTAGTTCAATATACTCACTAGGTTCTCTACCTAATTTGTTCTATCATGTGCATGACTATGTTGCACAGTACCTGCAGCAACTATTCTGAAGTATTTAAAAACTCATTTAAAAATCAGTAAGTCATCAACATTTTAATGCAATAGCTGTTTAATACCCTGATTGACCCACATCTTTTTGCCATTAAAACCATAAATTAAATGGTCTGTCCCTTCACAACTGAAAGGTGAAACTCACTTAGTAATTAAGGGCTGGATGATCATGCCCATCAGCAAGCAATGAGTACAGAAGCAGGCAGCTGCAAGAACCTCTGGATTTGCTGCAGACCAGGACCCTACTGTGTTCCCAGGCACCCCAGCCCACCGCAGCCCTTCTCTCTCTAGAAAAGATGGCTCAATGAGTAATCTTTCTGCTACACTTTTCTGCTCTCACCTGAAGCTCACTCCCTGCCAGCATCCATATGCAGAACTAGAAAACAGAAAAAAAAGAAAAAAGGGAAGCAGCAATGGAAGCGTCAACTTCCAGCACGATTTCCACAGCTTGGAGAAGGGTGCCAAGCACACAGGCCAGACACTCAGCTCTACTGCTGGAGAGGGAAAAAAACATCGTAGAAAAATGTTTGCAGCCACTTATTGAAACTAATCCTTGCTTCTCCTTTCTGTCTCATCAAAATTTTCAGGGAAGCATCTTCCTGGGCCTGACACGGCTCCCCGCAGCTGCACGGCTCACACGGGCTGCACAGCTCCCCTGGGCCAGCAGCCATATGTTGCATTTCTCTGGAAAGGCCCCTATGAAAATACTGACCCGAGCCATATTCCTCACTGATTGTCTCTGGCACAGAAAGCAAAACATGTTATAAATGCATTCCTGACCGAGTAGAGTGGACACTCGTCCTAAGGAGGGGTGAGGCACTCCAACAGCTGCTGCCTGTCACCGACACCAAAACACCCGAGCCGGCCGGGCACGGGGCTCGGCGGTGCCCAACAGGGGACGCGGGCGAGAGACAGCATGGTGGCATGGGGGGGGCATATCCTCCGGGATGCTGACTGCGTCAGGCACCGCAAATCCAGCAGGCACCATTTCCAGTCGGCAGGCCAACCAAGGTGGGGAGCAACAGCAGGTTTTGCTCTGTCCTTCGCTGGCACGCAGCTTCCCCGGGCCAAGCGTTGGCTGGCTCCTCCTGGGGTACGCGGGCGATCTCCTAACCGAACGACGGACATAACGTCAAACATGCCAAGAGCACTGCTCCTCCACGCACCTCCTCTTCTCCTGCCCTCACACCAGGAGGGACACGCGACGCCCCAGCGGCTTAGCACAGACCTGCCCGCTGCCCAACAAAGGAGGTCAGCCGAGGTAGGGATGAGCCTAACCGATTAAAAAAATAAGTTATCCGGTGTCACAGGGCTGTCTCAAGCACCCCTGCTGCCAAGAGAGATGTATTTCATCTTGGCCTTAAGCCAGCCTTAAGACATCCCGTTTCAGTTCCTGATACTTCAGGCATTTGCTCTCCCTACACCCGCTTTACTGATATAAACACAGGCAGGAAAAAAAAAGCATTCATCTTGTGCAAACACCCAAGGCTCAAAATAAGGGGAATGCAAGAAATCGCTTCAGCTGAGAACTGGGGACATTGTGAAGACTTTGCTGTATGGGCTACTCCGATGCTGAAGGAATTCAAGCACATACACTATGCACTCCAAAGAGGCAGCGGTTCCCTCCCTTGTCATGCAGCATTTTGCCTGTGATTTATTAGAAGAAAGAACTATTGGATTACACAAACAGGGACCAAATACATGTAATTCTAGCTATTGAAAAAAATTCTAAATGCTACAGTACATATATATACACACACACAGAGACACTGGATAGATATGTATAGATACGTATGTATGAAAGTAAACACGGGTAGTTAATTTCACTTTATAAGCACAAATAATAAGCTGTTTGCAAAAACTGGTAAAAGGGGATCACTGTTACATCCTCTAACACATTTCTAGTCTCTCGTTAAGATTTCAGCTACAAATTAAGTTGGTCCATCATTAAAAGAATGTGGGGGGACAGGGAGGCACCAAGGTCACAAGACAAATACAAGGGATAAGTCTCCTACAATGCCACAGGCAGAGAAAATTGTATTTAGTAAACCAGATACTGTTTAACAGGCCCAGTAAATACACAATTGGCAAATTTATTCCCTTTATATGAATATCATAATGCAAATTAATTGTAGTGTGCTAAATCACAGTTCTGATTTAGCAACATTCTTTGCAGTGTTTGAGAAATAAATGTGAAAAGAGTAGGGAACGTCAATGGGATAACTGAACAACTTCGCAAGTAAAGGGGATATTTTACATGTCAGTGGGACACTTTTACAACTGCTGACTATTTTCTGAAAGTGCCTCAGATCTCATGTGTCATTCATGGTATTCTGGGTTTGATTTTTTAAAGTGCTTTTTAGTTTCACCTCTGAATAAATTCAGCAACAACATGGAATTTCATTGCTATGAAGCATGCTTCAAGTTAAGCAACAAATAGAGGCATCCAAATTCTCTACCACATAAGAATCTATAACAAACCATTGTCTTTATGCTTCTGGATTTTTGCAGTGGTTTATTTCCTGCAAGTAGTAAAATAAAATATCTACCAGTGTTTTTGAATTCCCTGTTCTAGTACAAGTTGATTAACAGTGCTTCCTCTGAAGGAGTTACTACTATTTTTAATCCAATGATAGCTTTGAAAATAATTATCATTACTTCTAATCTACTGTTTTGCAGGGTGTATAACATGGTTAGACGATGCTCAATTTTGCCCATGCTCTGAGACTGCCTTCCTGATAGCTCCTTTGGTTCATTGCCATTATGCATGCTGCACCATGCAGTACCTTTCCTAGTTGACTTGAGAAAGTATGTTTCCAGAATATGTTATTCAAATACTTGATTAATTTGGGTTCAAAATCACAGGTTTCTTTAAAGTCAGCATTTGGCTTCTTTTGAGGTGAATGTTCCAAAAAGAACATTTTCTGATGGACTCAGACATCCTTGTTTGAATTTAACAATACACATCACATTTAGATCATGCATGCAAACCTGCTGAAGACAAACAACAACAACAACAACCCCTTTGGATGGTATGACAAGTAATGTACACAGACGAACAGCAATGTAAGTCTTCTGAGGGAGCTTGTTACTTCCCAGTTCTTACTCTCGTCCTCTGCTGTAGCCACTTGCTAAGCCAAAAACGCACAAGGGCAGATGGATGGTCTGCTAAATGCTCCAAAGCCCCAAGCCAAAGCCAGCTATTAATGCTATTTCATCACCACTTTGCATCTCTGCTTTTTCACTAATTCTATGGTGCTGATGACACTAGAAAAGGTCCAGTAGGACCAGCCAGTAAACTCCAACACAACCCTTTGGGTTGGTTTCCTCTCCAATCAACCTAGAGGGAGAGGGTCTGGACTCCAGAGGCAGCTCCCTCACCCAGCTTGTCCCACCTCCAGCCCCTGGGGAGATGGGACATCTTTAGAGGAACAGGGAGACTGTATGGCCTCCGCTATACACAATGTATTTCCACGACTAAACTGCCTTCCTTTCTCATCAGATACAACATACTGATATTGTTGCAAGTGTTAATCCCTCCTTCGCCAAAGAGCTCTGTAATTAACCGGGCTCATTTTGATCAGCACTACCTCCTCTTCTAATGCTGTCAGTAACTTTGACAATCCTACGGATTCTAGTCTTCCTTCTGATCATAAAAGAGTTAGATAAATATCTATTTAACCTTTCTGAGATACAAGTAAGTGGGAAATCACTGAAAGTTAGCTGAAAGTAACTAACCAACACAATTTACATGTTCAAATCAACCTGTTTCACCTCTGTACTCCTCTGAGCACTGGAAAACTCCACCTTCATTTCATGTGCTTCATACCCTCTACGTCCACCAACACACCCCTCCCTCTGAGGATATGAAAAATAGGGCAGGACCAGGAGTTGCTACTTCAAACCTCAGATGAGCGAAGAGGTCCCCCGCTGCCAGGGAAATCACCGGCCAGTTTGGGTGCTTCACTTCTCCATGTTCACAGCGCTCAATGCAAGTTCTATGTATTTGTGCATGTCACAGCTACACCGATGACTGCCCCAGGTCGCCCCAGAGACCACCACACCACCACAGCTCCATCACTCCCTTAGCCACCTCAGACACTTTAGTTAGCTCGTTATCTTTGGAATAATAATGCTACAACATATTTGATGGTTACCATCAAAAGGCTTCCATTTCCACCTACGTTAATTGGAATATTCTCCTGAATTAGTATTTGGGGAAAAACATTCCAACCTTATTGATTTGGGAACAGGGAGCTCCCCACAGAGCATGGGGCTTACTCACAAGCATGAGTGACAGATCTGATTCTGGTATCTCTTCGCAAGAAGACAGAAAATGACATGCTGGATTTTCAATCATAAAAGAGTAGAGGAAAAATATTTTTATGTGAAAATTATTGGGTCTGCAGATTAGCAAAGGACAAATGAATATAATTGACCGCAATGACTTTTTTTTTTTTAATCTACAGGATGCGGCAGATTTAAAAAGCCCAAATCATTTCCACAAAACAGCTATTCATGCGCACAAACCAGCTATTCATGCGGCTCAGTAAGGGAGGGCACCAGAAAAAACAGAAATTCGGATGAGCTGGGCCAGTCCACTGTGCTCCCTGCTGGGGCTCCTCCTTGATTTACAACAGCTCAAACCCTAACGCAGGCTCAAGAGAAGGCCCACCAAGACTAAACACCTCAAAACGCGGCAGTGCATTTTCTGCAGCAAAACTCGAGGACATTATGCCCAAGGTTGGAATAAGGGAGGGCACCAGAAAAAACAGAAATTCGGATGAGCTGGGCCAGTCCACTGTGCTCCCTGCTGGGGCTCCTCCTTGATTTACAACAGCTCAAACCCTAACGCAGGCTCAAGAGAAGGCCCACCAAGACTAAACACCTCAAAACGCGGCAGTGCATTTTCTGCAGCAAAACTCGAGGACATTATGCCCAAGGTTGGAATAATGTGGGGCTACAACTGCAAGATGCTCAGCTTCCACCTGAGCACACACCTGGTACCCCTCTTCCCCCCCATTTCTGGTGGAGAAGAAAGCCAAGCCAGCTGCACCGAGCCCCTGGCACAGGGAGGGTGCTGGGACGGGGCTGAGGGGGAGCGGGCTCCACTTCTGCGATTTGCCCCTCTTTCTGCCCCGGCGGCTGAGGCCAACCCTGCTCCCCTTGATGGGGACCTCTCTGCTCAGCCAGGCTGGGACCAGCGGCAACCCCCCCCCCCGCCGCTCCCGGCCATCGCCTCCCAGGCCTGCAGCCTGCTCCCGCTCTCTCTCCACGGTACTGGCTGCCGGCACTGGTCACCCTTATCTATCCACCAAAGTACATGCTCTGCTGGCGGCCCTTCCTCCCCTCCTTCCACCCCTTCCTTCGGAACAGGCCGGCCAGAGCGGAGCGTTGTTTCTGCAGGCTGCCGGCAGATGGGCGAGCTGCAAGCTGAAGCTCTCTGCCCCAACCCCATGCATCGGCAGGCTTTTCTCTTTAGATTATAAGCTGTAGCAAGGTAAATTTTGCCCTAGGAATTATTTATAGACTTCCTGCAAGTGACTGCCCATAGCATAGATGAACACAAGACAATAGCTCTGTTCATCTTCCGTCAGCAACCATGCGAGCAATAAACATTTTTATCAACAAACATTTGAGCAAAGAACTGATTCAGTTTGTTCCAAACATCTTAGGCTAGAAATATAACAATGGCAAGTAAACTTAAAGAAAAGCGATTATACGCTGGCTTGCTCCTCCCCACCGCCATTTCTCTCTGAGCACGCATCTCTACTCTCTGACAAAAAGAAGTTGAATACTAAAACGTCTACTTGTAGAGAATTTAAACTAAGATGTGTAAACATAAATCCTGATAGCATTTGGTGTTTACCCAATGCACAGTTTTAGTGCCTACCTATGCAAACACTAAAATAGTAAAAGCAGAGTTACAGTATAAAACTAGCAAAATTTAGTAACACTTAATGCCTTGCATACAGGCCCTGGAGCCTCAGACGCCACAGAGGTTCGCTTCAGCATGGGGAAAACCTGCAGGCTCCTATGCAGATGCTTTCATGAACCGAGCAAAGGAGAAAAGTCGTTATTTGTTCTTGGTATATACAAATACTATTAGGAGCCAAAAAATCATGCTGAGACTTTACAGTAATACCTTTTTATTACAATTCAAAACCTGTCATAAAAATCTCACAGCAGAAACCGCTGCTGTTCGCTACGGTACTACCTACAACCACTGTCCTGCAGGATTACAGTAGAATTGCTCTTTTAAGATATGATCTGAAAAATCACTAAATATGGAGAGCAAATTCCAAAGAAACAAACCCTTACCACATCAGCATTCTATAATATTAGGAAACTATTTGCATCATGCGGCTTGTGCTAAAATACTTAATGATCTCATCCTTACCATAACAAATTATCTGCCAGAAAAAGACCTTGAAGGTCAACACTGGCAACAATTAAAAAGTAATGAAAAACATTCATCCCTTAGGCAGACTTACAATTTCTAAGTTTGAAGCAATGTGCTGTATATTTTATTAGCTATCACTTGTTTAATTATTCATTGGAGCTCCTCTTATGCTCCATAGAGCAACCTCACATTGCTAAGATTTCCATTTGAATGCTATTACCAATTCAAGGACAAATCTCGTTTAAACTTTAGCTTTTGTTTTTATTTTCCAAAACATAAATTATGTTCACAAACTAATGGGTCTGTCGTACTTGCTATTTTTAATTCTGTTCACACTAGCTTCAACCTGGGACCCTAAACACCATCTCTCCAACGACGGTATTTTGAGTGTCCGCATTCATCTGCTCCAGTATTCCTACAAAACCACACAAGTTTTCAACCAACTGCATCCCTTCCTTGGCCAGCTGGAGTAATTTTTATTCCTGTCTCATTTGCAGTAGCAGCTCACTCGAGCACAGTATTTTCTTAAAGAAACTCACTGAGTTCAAACAAGGCGATAGCGCCGTGAAGTAACTTCTATGTTTTAATTGCCATTTAATTACACTTCCTGAATTTCCTAGCAAGTAAATAAAATCTTTCTCAAGGTTTACTGGAGAAATAAGGAGCTGTAATAACAGGGCAGGCTTAGATTGGTATTATCTACACTTCTTAATTTATCCTTCAGTGTGGTCATACGCGTTTATGCCTTGCTGGGGATTCACAACAAACACAAGGGAAATTAGCTAGAATAGTTTTTTGACGTAAGAGAGGAAAAGCCCATTTACTGTTTTGTGGTCAACAACTTGAGATAGGTTCCACATTTAAAATTTCATCAGTGAAAATTGTACTGAAATGGTGGAAGAGGAAAGAAATGGAATAAAATAGAACAGAACAACAGATCTGAAATGGTTTAATATGTGCTTTATATAAAATCATTTTGGTGGAATAAAAAATGGAAAACATCATGAAAATTGATTTTAACCCTTTTATAGCCTTTCTCCTCCTCCTTGCAAAAATATACCCACTTCCTGAACTTCACTTGCAAATGAAAACGTCATCTATGATGCCAAGGTTTATAAAAATTGAAAAAGGGCTGCCTTTATGGGGGAGAAAGAGCAGTAAGACAATAAAGAAAAGGCCATGTATTAAAAATATATATTAATTTTAAGGTACTTTGAATTACATGACATATACGGTAACCTGAAGAAAAATCAAAATGAGCATGTATTTCCACATAATGAATACTCAAACTCTATTTAATGCTCTCAAGAAGTATTGATTTGGTCTAATTAAACCCAGCAGCTCCTAAAAGAAGAAGACAACACTGCTCTTCAATACTCCTTGGTAAGAGTGAAAATATACTTTGAGCAGCAAGAAGAATTGAAATTGATTGTGCCAGACAAACCTTCTTCTGCCGCTCAGGCTTGGTTTCGTGACACTGTCAGTATCACCAGTAAAGTGAATTGTTTACATAATGGGGAAAATTATTTACAAGCATTACTACTAGTTTTATATAAATAAAGGTGGCAGCAAAACCAGCCTTAACCCATTCTAAATTAAAACTAATTCCCAAGATCAGACAAATTTTGATTTTATGATATCACAAAATTTATTTTAGGTGGAAAACAGAAGTTGTACAGTAGCTGCCTTAAAACTTCATTTGCCGAGCTTGGGAAAGCGAAGTGGCAGAAAGGGGGTGCGCTGCCCGGGAGCTCTTGTGCAGAACGGGGCACAGAGGGGCTGCACCCCCATCGCACCCCTGCCAGGAAGACAGATGGGAATCTCTCTTAAATATATATACAAACACCTCAACGTAGAACCTCTCTGTAAATAATCACATTTTTGTATCCAAAATTTCTTGTTGACTACAAAGACAGAGAAACTTCAGACCTAAGACTAGCGGGAGACTTCTGTGCATGTATTTTGCTTTACCAGTGGAGAACACGCTTCTGTAGTGTATTTCAGACCCAGCACACACAGAAATTACTGATAGCTAGATCACACCAAAACTACTTCATCGCTTCTCACCCTCCTTTCTGAAGGTTGACAGTAGATAGGACACCTTGAAAATGCAGAGGAAACTGAAAATCCAGCAAATGACCAGAGGAGACTGTACAGATGGATCAGCGTGCTCTACCCTTGCTGCTGCTACGGCGAGCAAGCGCACATACACTTGCTTTTGCTGCAGAGAAAGTCTTTTAAAGCCTTCCTGATGAGACCAGAAAATCTGGACAGACCTGTTCCTTGTTGGTCTAATTAGAAGGCCATCAGGACATTGATCCAGTAGTGAAACCTGAAGGAACACGTGGGAACACAGACAGTCTTAACTGAAGATTACGATAAAGAGACACCATTCATAAAGGTCGCATTTGGCCAAGAGTCCCTTTATCTTCCTCCTTCACGTGGTGGAGGGTATGGGCTCCTCCTGAGGGCAACTCTCAGCCACCGGTGAATGGGGAGAGGCAGAAAGAGTGAAATCCATACACAGAGACAGAAACGAAAGGTAAATTTCTGGGATACAGATCACAGAATAAATACGGACTCCATTTTGGCACCCTTCATCCTGAGTTACCTGCAGCCATTAGCAATCTCCTATATCTGGTTTGCCCACTTCAGTCAAAACATGCTCGAGTCCATCATCAAAAAGAAACATGGGGCTTTTGCCCAGATGTAAATGACATCTTGCATGCCAAAAGTGTGTCCCAGCTCCCAGACACGCTCTTTGTCTCCAAAACTTCTGCCTCCCCTGGAAGGGAGCACCGAGAACACCTCCAGCCTTTCTAGAAGTTTCTAAGTGACTCCAAAGGATGGAGCGGACCCCTTTTCACATGTTTCCAGAAGTCAGTAGCGTCCAACGGCAAAATCTGCTCCACTAACCCAAGCCCGTCAGCAGGGCTCATGTCCTCATGGACGCCGAGGATGAGGAGGGCTGGTTGTGATTGCTGCACAAATACTTTCAGCACATCACTGGGAATGCCTGGCATGGATTTTCTGGTAAGGAAAAACAATTTACTTCTAGATTTTCCTGCAACAGTGTTAAGCAGTAGCCAGATGAAAATGGAGGCAGAAAACTGCCATCCATTACGACACATCTCTACGATGTCTGCCTACTTTCTCCAAACGGACCCATTTGAGTTCTTTGTTTGAAGTAAACCTTAATCCTTTCTACCAATAGTCAGTCTTAACACCATCTCTTAGCCCCCCTTCTGCAATCCGTTTTGTCCCAAGCCATGTGTAAGCAGTACTTTAGCTCTTTGGGACACGTGCTAAGGACGCTATCCCGAGCTCCTGGGATAAACCACCACCTGACAGCAACACAAACTTCCTTTTTTAACCCAATCTGCCAAACTTTTCTAACATGTCGGTGTGAGCCATTTAGCACTCCAAGGTTGGTCATCAAAACCAGGAAAATACTTACCAACTTAGGTACACAGGAACACTAATGCCAAGAAGGCTACTGACAGTAAACATGTATCTGTTGTTAAACACTTACAGTCAATACACTTTTAATTTCTTGTCAGGCTTAGCTGCTGAAGACTTAGATACATGAGACCAGTTCCTTCAATATTTGCATCCCGGGCGACAGGATTTCGTGAGAAACAGACATGTTCTGTGTATCTGTACATTAATTAAATTAGACTGTTTTAAATGAATAAACTCTGAAAAATGACAGACAAGATATATAAAATATGTTCATCTTAAAACTGCTTTAAAACTTATGGGGATTTCACAAAACTGTGTAAATATGGACAAAAGCCACTGTTACCTACATAAGCCAGTAGTAAGAGTTTTTCGTAACTGTGCAGATTTTGGCTGGGGTAGAGTTAATTTTTTCCATAGTAGCTAGTATGGGGCTGTGTTTTGGATTTGTGCTGGAAACAGTGTTGGTAACACAGGGATGTTTTCGTTACTGCTGAGCAGTGCTGACACAGGGTCAAGGCCTTTTCTGCCTCTCACCCCACCCCACCAGCGAGTAGGCTGGGGGTGCACAAGAAGTTGGGAGGGGACACAGCCGGGACAGCTGACCCCAACTGGCCAAAGGGATATTCCACACCATATGACTCCATGCTCAGCATATAAAGCTGGGGGAAGAGGAAGGAAGGGGGGGACGTTCGGAGTGATGGTGCTTGTTTTCCCAAATAACCGTTAGCGTGATGGAGCCCTGCTTTCCTGGGGATGGCTGAACACCTGCCTGCCCATGGGAAGTAGTGAACGAATTCCTTGTTTTGCTTTGCTTGTGTGTGCGGCTTTTGTTTTACCTATTAAACTGTCTTTATCTCAGCCCACGAGTTTTCTCACTTTTACTCTTCTGATTCTCTCCCCCATCCCACCAGGGGGGGAGCGAGTGAGCAGCCATGTGGTGCTTAGTTGCCGGCTGGGGTTAAACCACGACAGTAGTATGACTTTCACAAATGAAGTGAAAGGAGGAGCTGATTTTATCTGGTACACCACAGTAATTTGCTGTGTTGCTTCATGAAACTGCTACAAATAGCATTACAGACAAAACCCAATTGTTGCTGAAATGCATTCAGTAAAATGGAAAATACAGAGAAATAAAACACAGTAATTGTCTCTCAACCCACATTACATATTGTGTTTCTAAATTATATAGTATTATATTTTCTAATTTTTAATATAGTTTCCCATTGAGAAATTGATAACACAGGAGACATTCTTTGACCTTTCCCGTCTGAATATCTGAATAATATACCACACAGGTTTATAAACCAAATAACTCTTTAGCCTTTTATTAGATCCCAAGGGATAAAATCTGTTTTAAAAAACCACCACATGTAGCAACACATGAAACAGCTAATGCAAAGCACTTTCCTTGCCATACTATTTCTCACCTGCATCACAATTTTCTCCTATACAGCTACAATTTTAGTTTATTAGTTTACACATATCTGAAAGACAAAAATTGGACTTCTAACACTTGAAAATCTGCACTGAACACCCAAATACAGTAACTGACAATACAAACCATGATCCTGCACACCCAACGATTTGTACTTAATGGATTCAACACTCAGCGCTGCTGTCTCTTGAAAGGCTTGACCTAAGCAATGGACGAAATAACTTATCAAGCTTTTCTATTCCCTAGATACTGCAGAAAGTATTTCATGGACTTGTTCCAAATTTAGCAGGATGTTAAAAACCACACAGCCACCAGATAAGTAATTTGTGGGGCAGCTAAATCAAAAAGCTAGGCAGATCCTTTAAAAGAGGCCTTTCAGGGATTTTGATTTGATAATGTTTGTATCTCTACAATTAATCACAAAATAATGAAGGATTCAAGCCATCACAGTCAGGGATTGGGAGTGTGAAAAGATGCATGCTGTGCATGACAAGAATCAAAGTGCCAGAACAACTCGGGAAAAAAGCATAATATAAAACAGTCGATGTAAGTTAGAAACATTGGAAACTTTCAACCTGCAGCAGCTTAAGCAAAGCCTTTGTATATGGCCAGTCCCACTGATTTTAATGGGGCCACTAGTGCAAATAAAAAGCTCCATGCAGGAGCCTTGCTGCCAGACCATGTGTCAAGCAACGTGTTAGGAGAAGCCGTCAGGACTATAACTGATGTGAGATCAAATCCTCCTTCTAAAGACACAATTCTGTCTGATTCTAAAACTTGGAGCAGATGCTATTTCAGAAAATGGGGATTATAAACCACTGTGAAATCAAGAGCTGATTTGAGTTTTTGGGGGTGTTTGGGGTTTTTTTGGGTATGTGACATACATCTTAAACGTACTGCTCTGGAAAGAAGTAAAACATCCGCTGCCATCAGACCTATTTACAAGCATCATTGTAGAACTTTATTCCGATCTCATTCAAGATCAGTTTATCACATTTGTTTGCATAATCCAAATTAACAAGTGGCACAATAAATAGTTAACGTGAATTTTGAGCTGCTTCCTCAAACAAGACCAGTATTTCAGTAAAGTTTCCAAATACACGACAGAAAATTATCTGAAAAAGAAATAAAATATTAAGAAGTTGTTTATCTTCTGTTTCCAATTTCTCAGTTTTTGACAAATGGAATTGTAAGCTGAAATATTCCTGGAGCCTTTCCAACAGAGATAGCTGATATTGGTAAGTTTTTTCAAACTTAGTGCATTATTCCAAGTTAAATCTACCTTGGCCATACATAGGTTGATTTTCCCCTCCTCCCTCCACCAATGAGCTGATCCTCAGCATTTCTTCAAGGCAATACACACGGTCACAATGAATTAAAGTTTTAATTCCCACAGCCATCCTCTGTGAAATGCCAAGTGAAACACTAGCCCTATGGAAAGCGAGTGGGAACGGTCATCAGTTCTCATAAGGGCAGATTTCAAGCGCCTGACATATCTTCCTCCTTGTCAATTGAAATGGTAACAAGTAGTTGTGGGGTTTTTTTTAAGGAGCTCTTAACGAGATAAAATACTAGTTACCATTTTACCCCATTTTCTTCAAGAACTGTCAATAACAAAGTATTTACTGACATAATTTCCTCAAAACCAAAATGCTTGCCTTCTGCTGAGTGTCTGAAGAAAATTTTACCTACACTTGCCCATTTAAAATCACTCAAGAATGTCTAAAATGGTTCTGTTATTAATATTTAAATAATCAAAACATCTTAATAAAACAGCCAAGGAAATCAATTAGTGCAAGATTTTATTCCAACTAATACAGAGAAACTGAAGTACCTACTGATGCAATAGAGTTAAAAATGCCTTATAAGTTTCATAGTTTATTACAAACACAAAGATGAACGAAAGTTATTAAATTTATAATAAAAAGGCGAGGAAAAAAGAAGAAACAAAGTTAAACACTGGTGTGACCTTTTTATCTAACGTTGATGGAAATCTAGAAGCAGCAAGTAAGCATCTTGCTGGTACATGACACCGATGGACATCAAAAGGCAGCATGCACCTCTGAGAAGCACTGACACTGCTCTATCCCTTTTCCTTCTGCCATAAACTTTCAATATAACCACTTTTCCCAATATCTGAAAAATGACAAATGAAAAAATGAGTTGCCAGCAAAGCCTGAGCAGCAAAACAGTTGTCATGAACACTTTTATTTTCAACGTGAGCACAGATTTTTCTGGGATTAGTTAAGCGCTGAAAAAGCCCATTTACTGTTCAGATAATTTCAGCTCCTATGAACTCTGACATGTGAATAAATGCTCATCTGAGTAGTCTGGTTCAGCTTACATGCATACTGCTATTCATTAGACCAAAGCTACTTTTTCCACTTAAGAGTATGAAGGATCAGCCTTCTGTGGTTACGTGGGGGGGAGGGAGTTTTGCTGAAAGGTTATCTTTTACCGTTACTATAAGAACCTTCTAAAAATAGTATAATTTAAACATACTAGCTATTCATACTGTAGTTGTACATTGTGTTTAAATCTCAGTTCAGAATATTTTTCAAGTAGATAGTTCATATTTCCTAGAAAGCATCTTAACTGTTTGCAAAGCTCATCATGACACCCTTAAATGTCTATTTCTGGTATCGTAATATACTTCAACTAGTTTGCACATTAAATTATCAGCAAGACCTTTCTCTTTTTATTTAAAAAAGTCACAGCTTACACGATAACGTAATTTTATTAGCTCAAAATTCAGCCTTCGTTTTCATTTCTCTGTTTCCCTTTACATAATGCATCTAACCCAGAGAGAGGGCAGGCTGTCCAAGCTAGCCACTGCAGCACGAAATGAGGACAATACGCCGCTTCCTTCTACTTCCATACTCATTCTTGATATCAGGCTTCATTCCTGGCTTCTGAACTATGAACCCTGTCGGGTGCTGCGTGTGGACCTACCTCCTACGCCCGGTTAACTTGGAAGCTCGTACTAGGCTACAGAGAGAGTCGCTCTGCAGAATATCCAGCACTGACACAGGCTGCAGAAAAATAAACTGGAGCCCAAATCCAGGATCTTCCAATTTCTTGATTTCACTGGTGTCAGTTGGTAGATTTTCAATAGGCCTCCTATCGTACTTTTTTTTTTTCCTTCCCCTCCTCATTCTGGGAGCACAGCCAATCCCCAGCACAGCAGCTGACTTTCCCCAGAACTAACTAGAAATATTCTGATAGACTCTATTTATAGACTCAAAAACTTAGGACTGGAAGCAGCCAACCGAATTTTTCCATTCCTTGCTCCCCTCCGCTATCTATCTATCTGTCCTGGGCTAACCTAAATTCCAGCCTTCTATGTTTCTCAGGGGGGAACTATCCTACCCAGAATAGGTATACCATAGGCACACACACCTCTTACACATCCAAAGCACCTGCGGAGACCCTTGCATGCAATTTACTGAACAGGCTAAAAGAACATGAATCCTCTACTTTCATGTCACTGCAGAAATTATTCACGCTGATCTTCTCTCCTGTCACTACAAATCAAAGTTGAAGAAAAATCAAGATTTCTGTAAGAGATTCTACCACCTGTAGACCTCTGCTAACTCAAGAGACCAGTTTGGACATGCATGTCATTTCTTTGTTTACTTTGACAAAACCAACAGCAAATAAGAACTTTTTTTAGCAGGCTTAAACAGTGGAAGATACCTACTGGCTTTATTTTTGTTGTATTTTTTGTATATACATATACACACACGGATATATATAGCTAATACTTGCAGAAGTCAAGTAAGGCTAGTCCCCATTAGTTTAGGCACAGTACAAATACAAAGCAGAAGAAAAACTGTGTCCCAAAGTAAGAATAATGTTTCAGCTGACTTGTCCTTGGACATATGACTCTCTAAAATTATTTATTTACAATACTATCAGATTCTGTTGAGCATTTCATACTGCAGATAATGTATCAAAAGTATAAATTTTGAAATAGAAAGACTAGTGTGCTCTGGAAGCAATACCTGGCAAATCTGATTTTTACTTAACCTTACAAATGTTGCTAGGAAACCCTACTCAATATTTACTTCAAGCCTTTAAAGAAACAGACTAATTCATACTAAGCTACTGGTGGGAGCATTGAGGACTTGGCGGAGAAGCCCCAACCTAAATTTACTCTTGACATCTCACTTTCCTAATCCACAGACCTGACGTAATATAGAAATATAATTAAGAGTTGGATATGTAGTTACCTTACATTGGCGGGACCTGTAACAGCACGGGTATTTTGGACATTGCCAGCAGCACAGACAAAGTAACAGAGACGAACAGAAAGTTCTGCTCTTTTGCTTGGGTTTGTGTATACTTAATTAAAAAAAAAAAAAAAAAGCCACAACATTAATGCAGACTTCTACAAAAGGCAGATGATTTTTACATGTCTGTCCTCTGAACAGGGGATAATTTAACATATTCCATCACCGACTCTCATGCCTAGTACAGAGGTACCTTAATCTTCCCATGTGAAATGTCAGACAAAGACTAGACTGTCCCAAAAACAGTAAATGGGGAAACATTTGTGTATTTACTGTTGTCTTTCAAACTGATTACATGAAACACATCTATAAAAATCAGTCAAAGCTATTTCTTGTAAACCTAACTGATGAGATGTTGAATATTCTCAATTTTAAGTCATGTCAGACAAAACCACAAGTTTTCCTAGGATCTGGTGCACTATATTAAGCTTACATCCTCTTGTGCCAATACCTGCTATTTTCCTTGCTCCTATAATCCTTCTCTTCTTTTTCATTAAATCATATTTCTCATTCTTCTGCATTCCTGATCTTAAGCTCATTCCTATTTGGTCCTGAATATTTTTTCCGCTCAGCATGCAAATTGCATTCATTTCTATTGACTTACTGATTTAAGTCATGCCAACAACAATATCACCTCTGAGTTTGGGGTATGCCGCATGATGGAAAAAAGCCAATACATATGCCAATCAGCAGTAACTCTTCCTATGGAGTTAGACCCAGTGCAAGCTCAAAGCCTCAGGTACTTTGAGCAGAATTTGGAATGTCCATGCTGCCGGCGCTGGTGGAGAGAAGTCCCCAGGAACACCTACTGAGCCCCACCACTGCTATTGCCCGAAAGCACGGCTAGGGGTGTCATCTCCTCCCCCCTTGAAGCATGCCAGCTTTGAACATGAGCTTGGCAGATGGAGGACCCAGCTTCTGTGCTGCACCAGAGTCGGCTTCGTGGACCTTGCTATAACCTTAGTAAGACCTTCTTTTAAAAAGCACAGTATCAGGTGTTTGTGCTGAAGCAAGCAGAACCTAAAGAATCTTGAGATCATGGAAAGGGCTAATACAGGTGGAAGGACGTGGAACAATGGTGGAGGACATGGAGTATCTTCTTCATCACAGTATGGAGGGTATGAAAATAAGAAAAACATGAAGCTCCTCTGAAGAAGTTAGTGAATGAACTCAAAACTCATCTGGATCCTGGTATTACAGTGCTGATTCATTAGAAATTAAGATAGGTTTATAACTCTCTTTTTCCTGTATCTATCTTACAGATAGACTTAATGGCTGTAAGTCATTTACAAGCCACTAATACATCACCTATTCAACTCAGTTAGCCTCATATTAATTTATCAGACATCCGCAATATATAATTAGCTGCAAATCAATAGGTTTACTTTACAAAAATTTATTGATCCACAAAGTAGGTTTTTTCCTGAAATGACAATTCTAAGTTGTTAAATTAGTTTGCCTAAGTTACAGCTGCTTGTAAATACTTAATGCAGCTGCCTATAATCAAAACAATTGTTTTCCTTTACAGATTAGTATTATAATAAGTAAGAGAATATCTGCAAACCGTATCTAGATTTTTCAACTAGTTGAAAAGAAGTGAAATTCACTAATGACAAAACAGGATACGGCCTATTTGTCACTTCTGTTTCATTTCCTACTTCCAGGATTTAGTTCAGTTGTTTTTAAGATTTCTAGAGTGCTGTGAAGGAAGACTAAGTAGGTACTCTGCTGATTCTGGACACAACTTACAAACACAC
Source organism: Aptenodytes forsteri (assembly GCF_000699145.1). Taxonomy (NCBI): domain Eukaryota; kingdom Metazoa; phylum Chordata; class Aves; order Sphenisciformes; family Spheniscidae; genus Aptenodytes; species Aptenodytes forsteri. The sequence goes on along the minus strand of NW_008795365.1, from coordinate 2,748,635 downwards.
ACATGTGCTGAAAACAGTGCCTTCAGTTTTTCTGTGGAATAATTTCCTCTGCCTGTAACCCTGAATCTTTTTTCAATTACAGATGCTTGAGTTGACAGGTGAAAATGCAATTAGCACACAGGCAGTATCTACATTACAGGCAGTGTGGTGCAATAGAAGATCTATCAAGAGGAGCGGTTAGTCCTGAGGATCCACTATCCACTTTTATAGGTGTCGCAAGCGTTATGCTTCAGGCCAGCTCCAGCGGGGTCCCATGGACAGAAGCCACTAGGGGCTGGAGTGCCTTAGGCGGTTCCCGGAGCGCTTTTTTCATTCACTGCTGGCTAAGAAATATCTGTTTTTTCACTCCGCAGCTGCCCCATGATGTGAACTGCAGCACAGAAGATGGGGGCAACTGGATGATTCACTTCAAGAGCACATTTCTGATCCAAATAAAAATGCTAACAAAACCTTACCAAGTTTGTTAGTAGCCTTCTGCACACAGTTAACTCTTGTTTATGTTAGGAAAGAAATGCAAGAAAATTTGCAGACCCACAATGGCTGCAGTTTTGGTCCCGGGGGGGGGGAAGTAAAGCAGCAACTCACTCTTTTCACTTGTATTTCTATATAAATTAGCTCCTCTGATTTTTTTTTCCTTTTTAAAATAACACGTCCATCCAAAACACTCGTCCTCCTTGCTTCTTCCACCAAATGGGTTTAATATGAAATGAGTAACAGTCCTTTATCTCATTATCTGCATGTGCAGTTTGAAGTTGTCATTACCGCATATTTAATCAGTCAAATTTTTCAATGCCTAATCTCCTTTTTACTGTGGAATCTTCAAAAACATAAATTCCAAGCAGTCTCAAGAATCAGAAAGGTTAGTTGGGAAACAAGCGCAAATCAAGTCCATTGTTTCATTGCAACATTATCTTATGTCATTAGTTGGCAGCAGCCATAAAGCTCTGGACCACTTCCAATATTTACTTCCATACACTGAGTAGAAGCTGACACGTCTAACCCCCCCCCCCCGCTTTGTGCATCTTCCAGCTAGTTTACACGGATTCAGATTAAAATAAGGATTTAAAAATCCTAATTGAATCAATTGCAATTATTCTGTTTTGCCACCATGTATCTGAAGGAAGAGTATGGTAAAGCCGTACGGGGTTTATAGAGCTAATCCTGCAGCAATGTGGTTTTACTTGATGCATTTTACAGCAGGGCGGTCTGTGACAAAGGTTCAATGCAGAATTTTGACAAGCCAGTCATGTTCAGTAACTTTTTGTAATCCTTAAGGAATGTTTATTGGCCAATATTTGTTTTTAATTGTTAACTTAAGAAAGCCTTAGTGCTGAAAAAGAAACAAACAAACAAATTTAAAACAAAAACAACAAAAACAAAACATGGTGCACCCTAAACCCAAGTGAACAGGCTACCAGCTGGGGGGCAATCCCCAAGAAATGGAGAAAGAGGACCTCCACCACAGCATCCCACCAGGGCATCCCGTTCTCCCCTGTTGGGCTCGGGGTGCCCGGAGAGCTGCAGGAGCCCCCTGCCACACACAGCTTCAGAGAGCAGGTTTACTGCCCGAATGTATGGACACGGACAGGCACGTAACAAAGGACTGTGCCCAACTCTGGGACAAGACCTTTTACCAGTTATGGAAAGTGACACCTGCAATGGTCCAGAAGCATGCATCCCTTGACCGATGGGCCAGAACTGATGACGTGTGTTTATTTTCTGCTAAACAATAAAAAAAAAAAAAGAATGAACCTTGATCCTTAGACACGGCAAACATAATACTATATTGTCTTCTAATGAGACTCTCTGATTTTTCCAGAAAATTTTCACGTATCCCAGGATCAACACCTGTGCAAGGTTTTTGTTGTTTTGTTTTGTTTTTTTTTTAAATTTATCCAAACGAGTTTGGAAGTTAATGAAGTTAGATCTAGCAAAGTAGATCTGAAGCTACCATTAGAGGAAGAGCTCTCTAACTGCTCTAACATACTGCACTCTCTAGCACAAATTTAATTTAGTTTAAAATAATGAAGCTGACAGCTCAGATAGTCTGCCTGGAAACAGTGCAAATTTCCCACCCACCTTCATTTACAAGGTCCCTGGCACTCCAGTCTTCAAAAACGCTGAAGTACATGACAGGTTTCTAGAGACAAGCCTTCAGCAATGCTAAAAGTGAGATCTCCGACCTTTTGGAGCAGCTCATATTTGAACTCAAGCCTCCTGAGGGAAAATAAAGGTTGCTGTCTTGATGCCCCGACCTTAAGGCACACTTCCAGAAGCAATCCCTTTCCTGCTCCTAGTCTGAGGGCAGTGACATGAAACTTGGATAGGAGACCAGGTCCCACCTCCAGCCTTGCTTCAGTCAGACAAGAGGCCATATTCGAATGGGGAATACAGCAAACCACCTACAAAAGAGCCCCCTCCCCACTCTCTTCCCTGCGGCAGTAGTAACGAAGAGCTAAAGATACAAGCACAATTGATTTTTCAAGGTAAGATGTTGCCAGAGTAAACCGGGGCTCACCGGTTGTGAAACCAGGTTTCCAAAGGGCACGGAGAGCACAGGTCTCAGTAAGGACACGCCGGGTGACGCATTCACACGGGTACACGGACGTGGCCGCCTTGCGCAAGCTCGCGGGGATGCACAGGCGCAGGCAGCTGCCTGCCACAGCAGGGCAACGCGCCTCTGACGGTGCAGGCGCTTCAGTCCGTTCTCAATACCAGCAAAACTCAGCAGCTGCCCCTTTTCCTATAGGGCCTGAATCTGCCATCAAGAAGCAAAGCACAACTTAAAAATTAATCGAGCAGAAGACTGCTTTGCCTAGAGAGTGGCTCCAATCTCCTCGGGGGACTCCCAAGCCAAGACCGGGACAGTTTCCATGCACCCTCCATCCCGATCCTTCGAGGCAGATACAGAAGAAGAGCTGGCGAACAAGAGAAATGAAGCACTGTAGCAACGGGTTTCGCAGGACTGCGCTATCATGTTAGCACAACACGGTATTCAGAAAACCATTGCCAAAAATGCTAGCAAGACCCTATAGTTCAGCAGCTGGGACAGCCAAAATCCCAGTCAGGACAAACGTAGCTACTTACTTCCCAATTCTGACCTGTGATTAAAAACTCTCAGACCACTGATAGATTACACTGCCCAAAATAAACCTCTAAAATACATGCTTATTTTGTAGACTTAAGACTGAATATGAACCTGAAATGGTCATACGCACACACACATAAATGGAAGTAAGATATTCTCCCAAATCCAAAAGAATCAGAAAACATTATTAAAGATGGCAGATTTTTTAATCTCTTTTTCAGAAACCTAATTGCTAGGGAATTGGTTTATAAAGCCACCACTTTTAGAAACTTGGGATAGCACCTCTTGAAAGCAGACAAGGAAAGAAAAGCAAAATAGAAGAGATTCATGTGTCCAGTCCAAATTTTAGCCTGAAAGCCCATTCAAAAAGTTATTTCACCTCCAGACGCAAGTAGAAAGTATTGTTTAGAAGAGAGAATGGAAACGAGTGAAGTGATATAAAAATTGTCAGAAACATTCAGCAATTAGTCTGAAATTTGCTTTTTAACCTCAGGGGTGTAACTCTTTGATCTATTATTAATTATCACTAACCACAATCAGCAGCATATGCCTGCATCTTAGGAGAGCATACAAATTCCTATAAGCCATATTATTCAGAAATACTGGATTCTGTTTCTGCTCAATGTTCCAACCAAAGTTTACTTTTTACTTTTTAAAGAAATACCTTAATATATATTAACCTTAAGTTACCCCACCTCCAAATATGAAATTTAAGCTATCAATTTTTTCATGAAGCAAATACGCAGCTTACAGATTGCAGATTTATAGAAATTTAATTTAGCAACCAGCTAACAACACATTCTAATGTAATTGCAGGATCTTAATTCACAGTTTAAGATAAAGAAATAAAATTCACCTTCAAGTTATTCTCTTGTGACCTACCAGCAATCTGGGAGCTTCTGCTATAATAGAATTCAGTAAAGAAACAGTGTCGTGCAAAATCCTTGTTCACCTACTGAATAGATACAACCAATGTTACTGATCCTTTTAAGAATCCAGAATCATCAACAGCATGGTTTCGGTTTTTGGGGGCTGGGGTGGGGGGTTTGGGGTTTTTTTGTTTTAAATCCTTCAACATTGATTTCAGTAAAGCAGAGAAAGACAACGACCCAGATCACATCCTTTCAGAAAACACACTGTTAAGCTCTGGTAAACCACGTTAATAAACCTCAGTTGCAAAAAAAAAAAAAAAGCACCAACCAAAAAAACCCAAGGGCAAAGCTTCCCATTTAAAGAGACAGCTTATTTGAAAACTTTGTCCTGAAAGTAAATCAACTCTGAAGGTTTTGTAAAACTCCGGGGCTCCCGAACAGAAGGATGTGTATTACTAAGGATGCGCACGCACCCTGCTTCCAAGTGTGAGAAGGGAGTGCCTCCTCCCAAGCACGTGCACAGCCCGGCACAGAGCCAAGAGCTGCTGCCGCTGCTCTTGCCAGTAGTGGTACCGGAGCAGGCTACGCTGGGAGCTGCTGGCATGGATAAACAGGGCCCTCCTGACCTACGATCCCTTCCCCTGCAGCCTAAATCAAAAATGTATGCCCTCCTCCAAGGTCAGCCTGTCTCCTCCAGCAGCAAAACCAACGTGGCTCCAGCAGGAGAGGGCTTTCGTGAGGACCCAACAGACGGTGACCTTCCACTGCAGTTTGCACGAGCAGGGCAGCAAGCAGTCAAATCATGCCATGGTCTATTTAGGGCGCATTCAAACGTGCCCAATAATGCTGCAAGGACTTGGACAATTGCACACAAAAAATACTCCTCATTTTTTCTCCACAGATCTCTGTCACTCAGAGGAGACTGCAGCTGAAGTAAAGTAATTCATATGCTGAGCACCAAGCACTGTGTAGCAACCAGCTGCATGTGAAAACTTAGTTTCTAAGTACTAAACTTAGACATATTTAATACCTGTTTTTCACATATTCTTTTTATTTTCCTCGTCTGACCATTTTTATCACTCTTATACAGCCATATTTTAAGACACATTTGCTAGAAAACAAGTTATGGTACTATACTCATCGTAAACTGTGGTATTTTCTGACCTCTGAGAGCTTAAATCTGAAATCACAGCACTTCGCTGTTCTCCAAGAAGTTTTGATTGAAATCAGTCCATTATTAATTCCAGCTCCTACAACTCTGTTTGAAGACGCAATACATACAGTTAAAAAACAGAAACTGCCTTTTAAAAACACACCCTGAAAATACAAATGCCAAGATTATGGCTCGACAGCGCATTATCTTTTAGCAGAAACATGCACTTAGGATAGTTCATAGGCTCCTTTCCCTTTCCATCCCTTCAGTTTGTTCTCGCGCCAATGTTGCGCCACGCTGCTCACCAAGTTGCACCGACCTGTTGGTTTTTTGAGCTTCAGAGTGAACTGGATCAGGAACCCCACCTAGCTTTCACATGCAACACGCCCAAACAAAAGGCAAAACCAGAGTCAGGCCAGACAAGCCATGGCTCAACAGTATATTTCGCCACTGCAAACAACATACCATTCAGCTACAAATGACACCCAACAGCAACCGCTACTCAAGCCTGGGTTCAGCAAAGCACCAATACATATCTAGAAATCTGATTCAGCTGGGCAGAGAGCTTCACAGCAGGTTTAAGCTCCATTAATGCTAAGTGTTGGTTGAATAAGGACAGGTTATTGAATCACAGCTTAACAATTTACTCCCTCTGCAGACAATACGAGTACTGCACGAGTACTGATACCACTGCAGCAATCCCTATGCATGCTTACCTGCATAACTGCAACACATATCCCATAAAATACGATGGGAACATTTTTATACAGTACATATTTCAGACATCAGTGTTTTCCAGTCCTCATTAAAATGGACTGATCCATACTATTGGAATATGGATAATGAAAATTTCCTTCTGCTTGCTAAAATCTGTGCACAAAGGTGATCCCACCTCCCCCTTTTTCAGAAAACAGACAAAAGAAGATATCATAGTGAGATTCTGTATCACCAAAAGTGATACAAAAGCTAGGAAACAATTATTAATTATTATCAGAATAAACTATGGCAAACTGATTGCCAACAGCCAAGTATTGCGAAGTTCAGTGGTATCGACTGGCAATAGAAATGTTTTAGTAATACACAATGTTACTTATCCCCACACACAAAGAAACAAACAACCCCTAGATAGTGGCATATGGATTGACAACGGAGCTCTTCTTATTTCCTCAGATTTGGAAGATCCACCCATTTATGGGGCACAATTTTCCAGCAATGTCGACTTCTCCTTGCAACAGCACAGGAGTCAATTGATGGGGGAAAATAAGGCATCATTAGCAGTCACATTTTCAAAAGATACTTTATACAGATTTTGAACTCCTCAATAAAGAGAGCAAAACAAAAAAAAAAAGCACCCTCAACAAAATAACAACAAAGCAAGCTGTAGAAAGTATGAGGCTGTTTGCATGCTGGTTTATACAGTACATATTTCAGACATCAGTGTTTTCCAGTCCTCATTAAAATGGACTGATCCATACTATTGGAATATGGATAATGAAAATTTCCTTCTGCTTGCTAAAATCTGTGCACAAAGGTGATCCCACCTCCCCCTTTTTCAGAAAACAGACAAAAGAAGATATCATAGTGAGATTCTGTATCACCAAAAGTGATACAAAAGCTAGGAAACAATTATTAATTATTATCAGAATAAACTATGGCAAACTGATTGCCAACAGCCAAGTATTGCGAAGTTCAGTGGTATCGACTGGCAATAGAAATGTTTTAGTAATACACAATGTTACTTATCCCCACACACAAAGAAACAAACAACCCCTAGATAGTGGCATATGGATTGACAACGGAGCTCTTCTTATTTCCTCAGATTTGGAAGATCCACCCATTTATGGGGCACAATTTTCCAGCAATGTCAACTTCTCCTTGCCACAGCACAGGAGTCAATTGATGGGGGAAAATAAGGCATCATTAGCAGTCACATTTTCAAAAGATACTTTATACAGATTTTGAACTCCTCAATAAAGAGAGCAAAACAAAAAAAAAAGCACCCTCAACAAAATAACAACAAAGCAAGCTGTAGAAAGTATGAGGCTGTTAAATGCATGCTGGTATGCTAAGAAGAACCTTTAGACCTCCTGGCCTGAAATATTAATACAGACTCCTAACTTCTTTAGTGAGAAATAAAGACATACATATGAAGAGGTCCCTGTTGTATCAAGATTATACCCAGAGCTGTTAAAAATTACACAAAATTATACAAGAACCTACAAAAACAAGTATAACTTTTCAAGCTGGGGGGGAAAAAAAGAAAGAAAGAGTACAGACTCAAGGCTACACTCTACAACATGAAAGAATCATTGGTGAAAAAAGTTTGCACAGTAAATTTGTGCGAAGCTAAAGGGGAAAATAGTCCTGCCAAGCATGGAGAATATTTTAACAGCTTGGTCTTTTTCCCATAAAGTCCGTCAGCAAACAGAGGTCAAGGCCATTCATAAATTCTAAAAATAATATTTACCAGACCTTTATCTCTTTGGCAGGTATAATTCTGATAAGTGACTATTCTAGATAATATTTAACATAAAAGTTTATTTACAAAAATACTTGCAATAGCCTGAAATCAGATTTTAACCAGAATCACCCATTCAAGTCAGTGAAGGTTACACGTAAATGAAGATCGTATTGTTGGGTTGTTTTTTTGTGTTGGGTTGGGTGGGGTTTTTCAGGGCTGCTACAAGTAGGGTCTATGAAAAAAATGCTGATCCATCCATGTGAATGGCTCAGGAACAGATACGTATAAGAAGTCCCTAAAATATTGTCAATGTTTGATCAAAGATTTGACCATAAACCCTAAGAAGTCAATGACAGTCTTTCAGCACCTTTTAATAGACATAAATTAGACTCTAAAATATCACGAAATACTGTTTTGAAGAGAAATCTCCTTGTCCGAATGACAACAATTGAAACTTAATTATTGATAAACGTATGCAATTTATGTTAAAATAGTAAACTTTTTAAATAATAACACGTCAAGCTTTGTGAATTCGTCCCACACTGGATTACACCAGTGGAACTGCCACAAAGAAACTACAGTAAGAGTATTAGCCCTTTGTTTCCACTACAACTGCGGAGAAAAGCGAGTATGTATGTGTACATACATGAGTTAACATGGAAATTAGAGAGAAAAGGCACATTTGCAGAAGAAGCTTTAGGTAAGAGCTAATGCAGCAGAAAGGTCGTCCTCCTCAATTTTTACTGTTGTTTCAAGCAACCATGACATTTTCCTAGGCCATTTTGAAAATTGCATAACTGGCATGATCATGAGACTTAGGCTGGTACCCTGATTCAGATGAGCAATCACCTTAAATTGAAATCTTATCTGGATTCTTAGTGTAGGTTTTTATCAATGACATCACACAATCACGTATACCTTCTTTTTCAAGCCCACTTTGCTATTATTTAGTTTAGAAACCATTATTTCTTACAGACAGGTATGATTCACTCTCTATTAAAAATTAAACATGTAAAAATCTTTCAAAGACAAAGACATGTTCTGCATGCATATTAGCAGAAGCAGAACATTTAAAAGGGAATAAGGGAACTTGGTTTTGCTTAAGAGGCTCTCGCTCCCCAAACACCACAAGTTGCAATGTTATAAAGAAAGTTACCACCAACTAACTTAAAAAGAACCATAACCGTGGACGTCTAATAAAAGTAACTGAAGGAGAAAAAGAGAAATGTTCTAGTTGACAGTGGGTACTTGGCACAGTCAATAAGATAGTAAGGCATTTTAAATGCCTAAGCTATGTTTATTAGACGTTATCAGCAGGTATAACTGACTCAGGAAAGTTGATATTCTAATAGGGGGAAAAAAAATTAATTTTTACAGCAATATTCTAAAGATTCATTCTCAATGTGAAAAGTCATCTTCATTCATGGTCACCGACTCCTCTTCACCATGTAAGCTACAAGTCAGAAGCAGTCTAAAAAGGGTACGATATCGAGGTTGAGAAAATAAGGCTGCCAAAACAAGATGTATTCAATGCTGGTCATCTATTGGCTTTAGAGAACCATGTAGCCTATTTTTTCCCTTCACCTTAGTCTTTGCTTATGGCAAATTATATTGCAGGATAAGTATACCTGAAAAAAGATGAAGACTTAGAATACCAGAGACTTTGTATTGTAGACTTTGAAGGGTTAATCACATGCTGTAGAAGTTTGCAAAATGTATTATGCCTGATATGGTTGACACATCAGGGAAAAAAACCTGGAAGTAACAAGGATCTGGTTTGGATGCAGAGTCCAGAGGTATGATGCTGCTGTTCTGATGACATGAAGGAAGGGAGACTTTGCAATCCCTATACCATGCTGACATGGGACAGCTGAAACCCAGCTTGGGATCTTGGGTCTGACACTGTTTTAAACTATGCATGTTTTATTACAACACTTTGGAGCACGAACAAGCTTGCGCGTGATTTCCTCTGTTTTAGCTGGAATATGGCACAGAAATGAAGGGAAAGGTAAAGATCAATTCAAGGTTCATTAGCAAGAGTGAGCTTTTACATGTGTGACATGCTACGTTGAGTCTTTATGACTTGTCTCGTCAGCAGACAAATATCTGAGGAGGCACCTACACATTCAAATCTGTACTGCTAAAATGACCTCTACAGGAAACTTGTAAGGGCTTTGCACAGGTCCCCAGCTGCACCTGTTAGCATAAAGCCATTGCCAAGCAGATTAAGAGCAACTTTTAGTTAAATAATGGGGCAGAGTTAAGAGATTTGAAATGATGACACATGTCCTAATCTGAACTACAGATCAGGATGCCTGAAGTGTCACAACCCTGCAGATCTCCGTCACCTGAAGAGAATTCCACATGTGCAGTAATAGTTCTGAGCACTAAAAATTTAAGGATTTCAATCCTGCAAAGTAACAGCCACGCTCACCTGCACATCTTGCTGAGATAGCAGCTTAGAGAACAAAGACAGAAAAGTGTATCAAAGCCTGTGTCATCATCAAGCCTGAAGACACAGATTATCCATTTACCGGTCTAGAGGTAAATAGATGAGAAGACCTGCCATGGACTAATGTCTGATCAGAAGACTCCTTCAAAAGCCTTATGAGAAACTGTCATTTAAAACGCAACTATTGATGATAACCATGCTCCTACCAGCACTTCCCTGTTAATTGTGCCTGTCCCTGCAACGGATGACAACCTTGACTCAGCACAAGCAGCACTTACTCACACAAGAGCTCTCACGGCTGGCAGAAGCTACTTGCCCAAGTAACAGTGCTCAACCACAAAGGCAGTAAAATATTGGGTCTTTATTTCCAGGCAGTCCATCAGTCTTCTGGTGAACTTTTCTCACTATACAAATAACGCAATTTATGAAAATTTCATCAGGTAAAATAACTAGTAAACAGTAACTTCATCTTCCTTGATCCAAGAAAGCAATTTAAGCCAAGCCTGGATGATAACAAATATCCAGCCACGTGCAAAGTTCAGCATGAAGGTGGGATACAGCCCTTTCCAGCTGAGAAAGATATATTAAAAAGTGCGTTCTTTAGAGACCGTATTTGAAATGACAAAAAAACCCTGAAGTATGGCTTGCAAAATGATAAGGAGATTGTAAAGATATTGGACAGATCTGAGAATAAAATGGAAATTTTTGAAGTCTTTTTTTCCCCTCCCCAAAAGCACCATTATTTTAGGTATTATGTTTTTCACTGCAACACTATTTTTTCAGAAATATTTAGCATCATACAAATACGGGCAATGCTACGCATCCTCTTCACCCCACTCCAAGAATAAGGCAGATGCTTCATTCACTGAGGGCAGTTGCATATCTCATGATGAAAAAAAAAGACTTGAGAAAGGTAAATGCAAATTCTGTTACCGGCTATTTCGCTGAGCTTTAGCACAAAAGCTAAAGCTTGGTGAGCCTGTCTGACACACAAAGAGGCTATGTAACTATTCTAACTCAGTCATGCTGTCAGATGTGCTTAATAACTTGTAATATTGACTATGAAACTAGATAGTTTATGAAAGTAAGTGTCCCTTATGAGACACATGAACACCTGTTCACTGAAGAAGTACGTGCTTCCACGAATCAGCCAAAAAACACAAATTCAAATGACACTTGCATATTTCTCTTCCACCAAAAGTGAGGGGATCAGTTTATCCATTTATCCCTTTCAAATGCGTCAAGTTTTAACAGCCCTCCTCCTTCTGGAGGCATTTTTCTATATATACAAACCAAATGTTCCTACAGTTAAAATACAGAAATAATATGTTGCCACAGGCTTGTAAGGTTCAGTTTTTAAACTTAACCAGTTAAAGTCCGGTGCAAACTTATAACCATGCATCTTTACAAAAACGGATTCCCAACACTATCGTTTTCTTATCCTCATCTCAACATTTCATCTGAGGTACAACATATTCAAGCACCAGCTAAGAAAGAATAACCATTATAGGACACATGAGAGCAATTTTACTAAGCTCTCATTATGGGAAAAACAACATTTATAGTAGTAAGAGCTCATAAACATATTAAAGCTACACTTTCAAATCTAATAACAATGGAATATAAGATGTTCTTTTTAAATATTTAAGCCACAACTTCATTTTTATTAAAGGCAGAGTAAAATACAGCAAGAAACCAGCTAATCTAATGATAAGAATTGAAATGCGAACAAGGAATTATGCATCAGCTTGAGAAATACCACCCCAGTCCCCATTTTAATTCACACCTTGTTTGTTTAATGCAGGGGAAGAAGAAAAAAAAGAAAGGGGGGGAAAAAAAAAAAAATCAAGTTCCATAGCATTCCTAGGGAAAACGAAGTCAGGCGCTGTGATAGTTCATATGCAGGAGGAAGTGAGGTTTTAAGCCCAGTATATCATCCATGTCACTCACAGGAAGGTTGTTGATGTTATGGACAGGGGGAAAAAAAAAAAAAAAAAGTAGTAGTAATTTGCCTGCTCACCTCGACACGTTTTCTGGAATGTACTCTAGAACTGGATACCCATCACTTCTTCTGGATGCCAACTCCGAATGCGACTTCCAGGTCTCCACTAGCGTGCTGACGGGAGGGAACGAGCTCAAGTGCTGAAACGCCTGCTCTCGAGCAACCGGCCGCGACAAAGATATCGTGCCTTGGGCACCGATCCTGTAGTGAAACGACTGTCCACCTGAATTTACACCCACAATGGCAGAGGATGGTATACTGTTTTCTTGGTAATAGCTGCCATCGTCAGGCTCCTGCTTAATTCCCACAGGTAGGCCTGGATTTGGAAAACCGCTACCTTCACAACTTCCATCAAATGAAGAAACAGGTGGTCCTAAAATCCCAGAAAGAGAGTAATAGTCTTTGTCATCCATAAAAGAAAAATACGAGCCATCTGTAAATGGGAAAGGATTTACTGTTTGATTCCCTTTAAAAGAGGCACCAGAACAAGGATGCTTGGCCGACTCTTGCTTCACTGGTACTGAAAAGGGGGAATCGGAGTTTATTTTGCTGCTGTCACCAATGCACGCACTGCCGAACGAACCGTCTGGCTCGGGTTTTATGAATTGAACAAGGTTCATCTGACTGTTGTTGGAGATGGCATTCTCCATTTCCTCCACCTTAGGAAACGTGAGTTCTTGAGCACCCTTGTCTTTTGTTTCTGGACTGGGAACGGTATCTTGGCTTCTGCTAGGTCCTGCTGGCGTGCCGGAAGCCGGGAATCCTAGGGAGTTGTTTACGGGGCTACAGATGGACGATCCCACAGTGCTAACCGCTGGACTAGAACGAGTGGACCTATTGTTGGCATTGGAAGGGCTGGCAATGGAGCTCCTCGAGTTCAGGTTCGCGGGACTGGACACAGAAGATCGCATAGTGATATTATTGGGACTCGAGACGGGAGATTTCACGCTGCAATGACTGGGAGGACTAGAAATCGGTGATTTCATGCTACTTATAGGGCTAGAAAGCGGAGACCCGACGTTGCTAACGTGTGCGGGACTGTGCAACATAGACCCCCGGTTTTCAACGTTCGGCGAGCGTGACAAAGGGGTTCCCTGGCCGATGGGGCTGTGCACAGCAAAGTTCCCAAAGTTAGCAGTAGTTGAGGACACAGAGTTAACTCCAGCAGGACTACACACCGAGGAAGCCATGTTCTGAGGGCTGCAGCCCGAAGGGCTTTTCTCTTGACACACGATAGGGCTTTTGACAATAGCATGCATGGCACCACCGTTCACAGTGCTCCCAGAGTCCGACATCAAAGACCTCAAGGGCCTGCTGGCGCTGTGGAGGGGAGAAGCGCAATGGCCATTCTCCTTGTAGAGCTTCACCAGCTGCTCCACGTTCGGGTAGATCTTTCCCGGGCTCCCCTGGTTCTGCTGATCGTAGGGATAATCGGCGTCTCGTATCGAATCCATATATAAACCCATGGATTCGGCCACCGTTGCCGACAGCTCCTTTGACTCCGTTTCGGTTTTGATGTCAGAGGGCAAAAGACCAGGCTGACTGCTGTCTTGCGGCAGGCAGGGGAGTAGCTCAGGTTTTTCTTTGTTGTTTCCTTGAGCACTGCTGTTGGCAAAAGCGCCGGCAGCACAGCTTACGTTTACAATCTCCATATAGTTACTGTCATCAGTCTGCTCTCCAGCACCTATAGAAGAATACTCCACAGACTGAGAAACTTGACCCCACCGTCTCTCCATATCTAAGCCTTCTGGGTAGCTGTGGTATCCTTTTGTCTCCATAACTAGCAAAGACATATACAAAAAAGTAAAATTAATAAATGACAGGACAGTGTGACTTCCTAAGGAAATTTCCTAATTTCCTAAGGAAACAAGGGTATCCGTTCACTCTGTCTATCCTCCTCTCTGTCTGTCTGCCAGTCCTGTTTCCCTGCCCCATCCATCATCTCTCAACCATTCGCCCAATTTCAATCAAACCGAGGAAAAAGGTCTCACAGATATGGCAGCCCTATGGGTTCTGAGAGAAAACCAGTCGGCAGTTAGAAAAGACCCAAACTATTGCTCCCTGCCCTGCCCCAAAAGGAACGGCTCAGCAACGTCAGCACAACAAAAGCCCACCCTCACTGGCTGCAGCCCCGTGGCCGGTGCCAGCAGCACCGTGGGCTGCCCCTCACCCCGGGGCCTGTGAGGAAAAAAGGGAAGGGGGCAGCAAGGAAGAAGGGGAACCGGATAGGTCCTGAAAGGAGGACATGTTGGTGGGAGGCAGGACATAAACCCTATGGAAACTGCTCATCACAGCTCTGCTCCTCCAAGGATGGCTCTGCTCCTCCAAAGACCTTCCGCTGCCATGCTACAGGGACAGCAAAGCAAGGGAGGCTGGTGTCCTAAGAGGGTTTCTCTTCCTCATCCAGTGTAACACAGGATGCTTTAGAAGGAAGCAGCAGTTCTGAGGGGCTGGGCGCTGACTTGCCCCTTCACAGCTATACAAACTGCTTGTACAGGCACCTGAGGAGACACGAAGGATGGGCTGAACGGGGAGAGAAGTAGTGCAAAAGTTGAATGGGAAACGTTTCTGCCACAGAGGAAGGGGATCAGATGAGGCGGGGATGCGTGGCTATTAAATGGATCCGTAATTCTGCAAACCTCCATGGCAGCCAGCAAGAGGAATATATAAAGAAAAGTAAACCTTGCTCTAAAATAGACCCTAAAAAACCCCTCCCATCCTGCATGCCACTCTCTCGAGGCGGAGAGTAAAATGCACGGCCTAGCCTCCGTTACTCTGAAAATCACGTATAAGTAACAACAATTTTGATTTTTTTTTTTTTTTAAGGAATTGGCTCATAGTATCATTAGAACTGTAGAAACTCAAGTGCCAATAGTTACAATATCAATATTATGCAAATATTTTTTCCTTTAAGAATGTATTAATTTCCAATATTCACTTTTGTGTTTAATCCCTTTACTTAACACTACTTAAAAATGCTATTTTAAGCAAAACTATAAAAACAAAACAAAACAAAAAAACTTAAAATGAATGACTCAAATACTTCTTTGCCCTTACTTAGAACTATGGCCCTATGCCTACATTCCCCTCAAGCACAAATTTTATTAGAACATCATCATGTGTATGAAATCACATTCCTATAGTCTAAAATTTTCAGACAGAAGTGCCTACTTCCACATAAAGTCACTCCCAGATAATCACCTACCCCGATTTAAGTGCTGAGCAAGCCTAATTCCTAGAGAAATCAATTGCAGCTGTGAGTGACCAGCATTTCTGAAAACCAGGAAACTTAGTTAAGCCTTAAAATTAGGATGTAAGTGAATTTTAACCCTCAGAACCACTGTGTACCAGGAAATCTCAGTTACAGGCCTAACATTACACTGGTGCACGAGCTTTGTAGCGACCTCTCCCACAGCAGTAAATTTCAAACCTCATACATAATCAATAGGCGAGCATACTGCAAAACTTCAGCAAATAAAAATCTGGGTCACACAAAGGAAAAAAAAAATAAATGAAAATGCCCTGGTCCTGCACTTCCAGAGAGAGAGGCACTGTCTGGTAAATATATCCCAGAGGATCAAAAAACAGCAGAGAGATTATTTGTGGCCTGATACAAGTTCAGTTTAAAATGACAGATATAGATTAGTAAGAATGCAGCAGCAAAGAGATTTTTTGGGAGTGCTGGATTCTATCATCTCTGAGCGCCCCGGTGGATACTAGAACCGAATAATCATCTCATGGGTTCCTGATAGCAGAAGGGTTTGGTTTTGTTCTTCTAAAAAGAACTTATTACAACTTGACTAGCATGTTTATCCATGGCGTCCACGTTTCACCTACTGCACAGACATGCCTTTTTACTAACTTTCACTAAGTGAATTTGACTGTGGACCGGATCCGCGGACCACAACAGAAGCTATGTCGTTACATATCGGAACTGAGACCAGCTACATCTGATATTTTGCAGAAAGCAGCTTATATTATGAGCGCAGCAGTTTCTCCAGACTCCCCCAAGAAGTACTTGGACACTGCGAGTTACGTATTTCACCCCCAAACATATCAACAAACACAGCCTTCTGCAGTACGAGTCTCTGATCAATCAGGCATGAAACCAGTTTCACAGCAACAGTCAAATAAAAAAATCAAATGGTACCTGGTATCCCTGCAACCAAAAGGTCACCTAGATACGGGAAAATCTGAAGTAAATCCAGTTTCATAAAAACTAAACCGATGGCTCAAGCGACCACCCACTTCTTACTTCTCGGTATTTGTAAACGAAATTTTCTTTAAGTTTCACTGCCTGCGAGCCGCTTCGCTGACGTAAAACTGCCCAGGGCAGTTTCACCGTCAGAGACAGGCTGGGGTTTTCCCCCCTTTCTCCAGGGCAGCGGAGCGCAGC
>NW_008795365.1:2723671-2728663 GCF_000699145.1 Aptenodytes forsteri | reverse complement strand
CGCCGTCCCGGGGTAACGCCGGGGAGGGGGCGCGTCCCCGCGGCACTCGGGCGGCTGCGGTGGAGCAAACCCATCCCGATGTCAGACGTTAGGGGAAAAAAAAAAATCGGCGCTCACATCGATACTGGTTTTAAATTAATGTTTCACTTGTGGCTAAGATCTTTTAAAACTGATTATTTTTAAGTTCGGGGCATTAAATGTCTCTTCATTTAAACATCTTGAGGAAAAAAATTAGGCATTGGAGGAAGGAAAAAGCTGGCCCTATTTTAATACCCTCAATGAAGTCTTTAAACATGTGAAAGGACGGCTCACAGGGAATATTACCTGTGCCGAAGCCTCTGTAGGATCGGGGCCTTGCGAAAGGCGAATATTGTATCAGCTGTTGTTTGCATCCGTCAAAGTTTGCGGGTAACTTGATAAATGTTAAACAGGGAAGCATAAAGTGCTGGTAAGGACAGACTTGGAGATAACGGCGCATTCAATAGCTTAATTTCACAATTAGTTTGCTATATTATTGGAAGCAAATCATATTTCACTGTGCCTACACTAGTGCTCTATTTTTAGCCATAATGTAGCTAAAAAGGAGGAACCCACTGAGATGTATTATAACATCAAATGTGAACAATTCTGTTACCTCTCTTTTTACTCATTTCGTGTCATACATCTGGCTTGGAATACAGCTAATTTATTAATTGAGCAGAGCTACCGCGGGTGGGTTGGAGGCTATAATTCCAAGGCGGAGGAAAGTTCCACGCAACTCTGCGAGTAACCTCGCAAATCACAGTCATGCAAAAAGCTCCCAAGCACGTTGGCTGCTGGTCTATCAATAACTGCCGTACTGAGCACAACTATTTTATGTTAATTTATAGTAACGGTGTATTTGGCTGATTGGTTGCACTTCTTTTGTCTTACTCTTCCTGCTATTCTTTTTTTTGCAGGGCAAAGGTGTAAGTGAAAAAGGCATCTGAAATGCTTGGAGGTAGCCTCAGTCTTTGTGTTGCATCATCTTTTTTTTTCTAAGAACAAAAAGGAGAGAGAAAATAAAATTGAGGGAATATATCTATCTTCTGTCTTAATACCAAATGTTTGATTCCCCCCCCCCATTGTGTTACATACAGAGATGGCGGCTGGAAGAATAAAGCACCTTTCCCAGTACATGCAAGATGCTCACAGATTTTCCAGAAATTCAGTAGAAACCTCATTTGTTTTCTGCTTGTGGTTCACAGGAGCACTTAGCTTTTTAGTGGTTGACACTATATCTATTTTTAGCAGCATTTTAACAGCTGTCACTAACAACTAAGATCTCATCTTGAACAGGGAAGGGAGATTATCTATTTTATTTAAAAAATCAAGCTACATAATCGTCAGATTATAGAACGCAATTTGGATCTTTATCTGCGAAGAGAAAAGGCTATCTTTTCTCATTATGCCAATTCCATGGAAAAAAAGGACCTATAGTGGGCTTGATAAAATAACGAATGGGCTTTGCAAGGTTTGGAAATAAGGCCATTCAAAGGCATACAAGTATATATATAGCACATTTCGAATTCCGTTAAAAGTGGTCCTGTTACTGTCTTCTGCAGCTGTGTCACGATGGGGGAAACCGCAAAGAGTCGAGTCGTAGTTTTCCAAGTAGGTCAAGAGGAGCAGCGCGGACACCTCCGATGAGCAATTCTCTTCCCTCACATTAGATTTTATAAGAGGTTAACTCATGTCAGACACATGACACTGAAAGCAGCAGACAGACAAGTGTAAGCCACTCTGTAGCAGATGTCATCTCTGTTCCTAAAGATAGTGGTAAATTTGCTATGGATAATGCATTACAAAACAAGCTAATGCTGAAACTCGGCAAGTGTCAAATTTTACCTCCTCCCATGCTTGGTAAAGCGAGCGCATTGGTATTAGGGGCTGCAGCAGCAGCGATGTAGTGTAAAAGCAGCCTACTGTACTGTCTTACTTAGAGGTCATGTGCCCTATTTTGAGAACTGAACCAAAGCGGATGAAGTTTTGAGTTGGTTCCAACTAAGGCAGCTGGGCATTTCCCACTTCTCTCCAGCTCCAGCCCAGGAAAACAGGCGATCACATGGTCACATATATTATTCCTTTACCTGATATTATTCACCGTAGATTTAATTTTTATGCCGTTTGGCTCATTTGCCGTTTGATTATTTGAGATTTATAGCTGATCGGGAGGAGCTGCATTTCGGGAAGACACTGGAAAACCATTGGTGATGACAGATGAGAGTTTACTTTCCTTGTCCAACAGGTGTGAGTCTTCCAAGAGAGGAGTCCAGAGTCTCCTCCGACTCACCAGTTAATTGTGTTAAAGCTAATTTCCTGAGCCATGCCGAAAGTCTTCAGAATTCTTTACAAGCCCTGGGAAAATATAAGTAAGCATGTTTTCTATATGGTATGCTTATGTTCTCTGAGATATCAATATTTTGTCTATTTAGTCTAATTTTGAACAATTTTGTTTTCTAATTATAGATAAATCTTTTAGCTGAGCCACAGAACATGTTCCCTTTTAACCTGGATTCTTTCTTGTCTGTCTTTTTTCTTCTTCTTTTTTTAATGCTCCTTAATGGCCCATGTTATAACTGTGGTTGAACCACATCTAAGTATAGTACAATTGCATTTCTAATGCACATTGGCATTAGCAACCACTTGCTTGTGTAAAAGGCCAAGACATGCATTTGAAAACACAGATTTCCAATATGTTTAAGATCACAGTTTTTATTGACGATTAGCACCGATAGTTTCATCCAGTTCAAAATGAAAACGTCTCACAAAGAATTACTTGTTGTGAGTAATAGGTCTCATTGACAATGGTAGGGCAAACGAAGCACAAGGAATAACACATAGGCAGTACTTTGTGTTTTTTGTAGCTTTAATATTGCCGTATCTATTTCGTTGTTTATAGTCAACTTCTCTCTTGTTTACTACTTGCACTATTACTTGTAAGAAAATGTAATTTGTAAAAAACCCAAACATTAAAAACATTGTCATCGCCACAGAATGCAGACTGATCTCAATATTAATGAATTCCAAACAATAAAAGGTAGTGGCAGCTAATTGTATCTTAATATTTATCGACTACCTACTGGCATTTTTACAGTATCAAATGGTAACTCATACTGTAATCTGATTAAAATTTTGTAGTAGCCGTAATAGCACTGCACCTATGCCAAAAATCCAGACATAGTGTTTAACAGCAGTAAAAATAAGAGAGCAAAGAACACCCTCCAGCACTGAATAAACATAGCAAATGCAAATTGGAGGAAATTATTTAATCACTCTATAGGCTAGTTAATTTTGATGATTATTCACAGTTCTAGCAGCAATACTTAGTGTGGAACAAGTTAGTACCAAAATTGTTATGACACCAAGGTCATAAGTAGAATTTGAAACTTGCTGTATAGAGGAAATTACCTTCCTGATTGAATGAAGGCACAGCTTTAAAGCTCCTACAGCAAAAGGAGAATTCTTATGTAATTTTCCAGATTCTTCTGTAATCCTGAAATTACCTGCTCTCCGATATTATGCAACGAGAGACGGTTTGGTATTAACCTGCATGATCACGTTCATTTTGAGACTTGAAAGACCTTTGTTTTCTAAATTTTTAAAAAACTTTATTTCCTGGAAAAGAGAGATTTCTGATGGGCTCTCCCCGAAGCGTACAGTGAAGAAGAGACTGAATAGAGCGATGCTATGAAGCCGAGTTAAGAGACTGCTCAAGAAAAGTGTTAATTTAACACGTACCAAGACAGAAAAGGAAAAAAATCTATTGATTTTGGTGGAAGTTGCACTGCTTTCCTAAATAGGTGTAGCCTGTTGATTTTTTTCATATATTAAATACCGCTTCCTAGGTAGGCTATGGTCCAGCTCGAGGAGCTCATTCAATGTGCCACCTTGGCCCAAGCTGGGCAGTTGATCTTGCACGACACGGAGAGTTGGTCCTTGTTGGATGCGTGTTGATTTACAAAGATTTGGTTAAGAAAGGAATATATTTGCCACAAGGAACCATAAGCGGGTGTTCTGAGAAAGTGTCCTGACTTTGAAGATGAAGGTCACACCAGAATTTGTCTGGCCTAGACTAAATATCTGGTAACCAAAGGTCATGCATTCCAAAATTTTCCCACTGTGCTCACTGATACTTGCCCCACAAGCCAGGAGCGACAGAAATTTTGACACATTGGATGGGTTTGTCCCTAATGGCC
The DNA here is from genome assembly GCF_000699145.1 of Aptenodytes forsteri. Classification (NCBI taxonomy): domain Eukaryota; kingdom Metazoa; phylum Chordata; class Aves; order Sphenisciformes; family Spheniscidae; genus Aptenodytes; species Aptenodytes forsteri. Next base: position 2,724,446 of record NW_008795365.1, on the reverse strand, counting down.
CCAAACATATGCAAATAAACAGAGTGATTCACAGGTGAGAGTAGATAACCTTACCAACCCGCTTGCCTGGCTATGGTTTGTTCTCTTTTGGTGTGAGCGTAAGTGACAGTCGCTCAGCTTGGTTTCCAAAAACGATGCTGTCAGTGTATCAGTGCTTGTACAATCCTGGCGCCTGCAGCATCCAAGTACCACGCTGACATATTTCTTCCGAGCTCTGGAAAGAAGAGAAGCATTATCGCCATTTTATAGGCAGGGAGTGGAGGAACAAAGAGATTGCAGGATTTATCTCAGGTCCCCTAAGAAGGCTATGACAAAGCTCGGTACTTCCCAAATCCCAGCTCGCTGCCTTTCATCACAGGACCAGATTTCCTTTCCAGCCGTTGCTTTCCCAAGATTGCTGCGTGAGCATGAATGACGTATAGTTAAAACACATTCGGTTGTTGTCTGGGGAAGGAAAATGCGCCGTGGTCTGTTTGAGTGTATTCATTATTGACATGAATTTAGAAAACCCATATTGTCGGGGCTTTTTACCGTATGGATTAGCAGCAGCCGCTAAAGATTGACGTTACCTTGCCTGCTCGAGCCTGGTCAGGAGAGTCACATTCCATGAACGTGCAAGAATTTCTGGCATGAATTCTTGTACATGCACATTTACATTTTGGCTTCTGTGCATGCTGTTCATGCGCTCACCACTTTGAACTCTGCTTTTCATGAGTGTTGTGGTTTAACCCGGCAGGCAGCTAAGCACCACACAGCCGTTCGCTCACTCCCCCCC
>NW_008795365.1:2699306-2723459 GCF_000699145.1 Aptenodytes forsteri | reverse complement strand
CTCCCAGCTTCTCGTGCACCCCCAGCCTGCTCGCTGGTGGGGTGGGGTGAGAAGCAGGAAAAGGCTTTTACCCTATGTAAGCACTGCTCAGCAGTAACTAAAACGTGTACTATCGACATTATTCTCATAGTAAACCCAAAACACAGCACTGTACCAGCTACTAGAAAGAAAATTAACTCTATCCCAGCCAAAACCAGGACAATGAGTAATTCCAACAACAAAATCCATTCCTTCATATATACGTGGAAAGCAAACAGAAAAGAGGCAGGAACATGTCCAAATGAAAGTAATTTCAAATGTCTTTTCTTTATTTATTTACATTGCATTCCATTCTCAGCTCTGGCTAGTCAGTCACAGAGTAGAAATTATGTACCCCTCTCAAGATTTCTAAAGGAAGATCAGCCCAGAACTCAAAGGAAATCTTGTTTAAGAGGCAAAGTTTGTCCAGGGCAGGAATGATAGAGGGTTTAGCAAACAAGACTTTCTCCCAACATGGTTCAGTTATGTCCGCTATGCGTGACTTAAAATTGAAAGACTGAGCCTATCAGCAGTCTTTTTTGTTCAACAGCTGCAGAGAAGACATGACTACTCCTAAATGTAAGATGAGGTACTGATCTTTTTAATCTGGTTCCTTTGGTTCTGTTCTAGGGAAAAGGCACCTGTCGCCACGATGCTGGTCCTGCAGATGAGCTTCACTTTTCAAGTCCTGAGCATTACTCTTTTCCGTAAGAGGAATGCATAAGAATAGTGAAAGGAAGCACAGGATTGTTTAAAGAACTAGAGATGCTGGGCTGGATTTGCAGTATTTATACTACTTTTATATTAATTGTAACAATAGTGATTGTAACATGTAACATGATTTACACTGTCCGAAGAGAAAGAATTAGACCTTCTTTTACTGGGAATCATAAACAAATGAATAAATAAACGAGGCAGTACACTCCGTGTGTGCATTTTTATTTCCGAGCTTATACTGAAGGGTGCTAGTCCTAAGCAGGTGCTTCCTTGTAAACCCATTGTGGAGAGCTAATGAGTCCCGGGGACTGTCGCTCCTTGTTGATCGTCAGTGGGCGTAGATGCAGTATATGTAAAGGTCTATGACTCACTGAGCTTGCTAAGGTGAAACCAGAAGAGAGTAGATAATTGCACCATTATAAAAAGAATTATCACAGTTTGATTACAGAAAGAGAATCTGGTGCTGTGACTCTTGGGAACTAAAATAGGGGATGGGACCAAAAGTGAGGAGTTTATGTCAAGGAATGGCAAAGTGTCCCCTTTAATTGATCCATTTTAATCAAACATGCCAAAAGGATGATTTCTAGGACTGAAGGCATAATGGGTCAAAACAGCCTAAGGTACTTCCCTGTGCCAGTTCTGATTAAAATAAAAAAGAAGACTAATCAAAAAGACAAATTGATATGGGCAAGAAATTTCTGAATCCAGAGATTAGTGGAATACTTCATAAAACAGATGATGCAACCTCCTGCCTTATGTACAAAAAAGCTACCTAGTTCAAAATTGCCCCATCTAGTTTGATAATCTGTAAACTGAAGATTGAGAGGGAGGGATTGCAGGTAATCCGGATTGATATGAGAATGTCAGATACTCAGGGCAGTATGAAGAAGGCATTTCCTTTTGACGGACAGTGAAGAATAATTTGGTGTCACATAACCCAGAAAACATGTATATAAAATGCAGGAAGTATTTGGGTGCTTAATTTGGGTGCTTAAGTATTTGGGTGCTTAATACAAAGTATTCTTTGTATTAAGAACAAAAAGCAAATGTATAAATTAATGGGTATCTATGACCTTTATAGAGTACATGAAACTTGGCAGGATGGTTTTCATACCAGTAATGACATTATGAGATGACTACAATTTAGGCTGCAAAGGCAAAATGAAGACAACAATGAATATGGGCACGGAGGGCAGTGGTATCTCCTCATTAATGGTGGTGCGGCACAGAGGGAGACACATCCATCCATCCATCCATCCATCCATCCATCCATCCCAGCCATATCGAAGACGTGAAGCACACCAACGAAAGCCTGTCATTTTCTCTTTCCGTTTGGGTCTTTGTGGAGGTTTTAGTAGTGGTATCTACTAAGGTGGGTAGCGATACTTGGGGAGGTACCACAAGTCTTTGGGAAATCTGACCAACAAAATGGGGGGCTTGGAGCACTCCTTCAGGAGCAGAGAGACTCCGTTTTTACAGGGCACTGAACTAAAAGAGGGCCAGTGTCAGCTTTGATATGGGGGGCCCAGTATCCTGGCTGGGAGAGCAGGAGGATTTCCGCAGTCTTGAGCTGGTCCCTCTCCCTATGAGACCCCTTCACCTGCAGCAGGTAGAGAGTCAATGGTGAGATAGAGCTCTAAGTACAGGGTGGGAGAGATTTCTGTAGCATGTGACCCAGGACCACTGCCCTAGGGAGATGGAGAGTTGAGAACGGTAGTGGTCAAAATAGGATAGAAGCGGAACTGGAGAAAGGAGGCAGCAGAAATGTCCTTCATTTGAAGCATCCCTTTGATAATTTCCTGTTAGATCAGTCTGGGTCCAGGGCTTCAGGGGTATGGTTTGGTGAAAAGAGACTAGCATGAGTTTTTGAATATCACCTTAGGGATTCTAACAGAGGGGCAATCGTTCACAACTCTCATACTGAAAGTTTGTTTCCATGAAGGTGGGAAAGGATTGGCAAAGATATATCAATCCTCAGGTGGAAAGGTAATGTTATATGGTTCATGTGAAGTGAGAAAGGTGTTTCTTATAAGGTGCCTTCACAGCCAACATTTGAGGGTCTCCAACACTATCTCCCAGTGACCTTGGTAAGGAATAAGACATGACATGCCACTCTTGTTATGGACCAGTAGGGAGAGCAGTTCAAAGAAACCTTAGCTGGAGGTGACAGAGAAGAGAGTCTGTCAAAACCAGGGAAATGGCTCTCCCTCATCCTTCTTTGCCCCTGCTTCCCCAGCTCCCTGCACCTCTGTAATAGCTGAAAGGAAGAGGGAGGCTGCAGACTTACATGTTACAAATCTTATCCAAAGAGCATTTGTAAATGACAGCATATGCCTTCAAGCGTGTTCAGTGGTTATTCCTTGTTTGATGCAGCAGTGGCCACATAATTATGTCGCTTCGGGGCTTGCTAGAATGTAATATTAAATATGATTCCAGTTATTGCTGTGCATCCCTGCTATTTTTACTTGTTGGATTTAAAGTTAATAATATTCTGACATAGCCCTGGTTCAGGTGAATGTATATCTTCTTTTCAAGGACAATGGGTTTTCCATAAGAAGAAACAGGAGATTTGTCCCACAGCTAACGCTTACAGATTGAAATGAGCACTGTTCAAAATGTTGCTCATCACAGGAAAAGCTTGCTATGACAAAGGCATTGATAAAGGCAATCGAAGGCACAGCAGAAGTTACTGTAAGGCAACAATGCATGCTCACAGAGCAACAAAGTTTGTGCATTGATCCAAGTAGGGTGTCTTCTGCTTTCAGGGCAGTGGACACATCTGGAAACAAGAAACTTCACTTTATTAGCATGATGAAAAAACAAAGGAACATTTTGGGAGTGTGATACTGAGCAGACTGATAGGGTTTCAGTTAGACTGGAAGTTTTAAGGTAAATCCCACCACTCTGGTGGAATAGGTTTTGGGGTGCATTATAAGGACAGGCAGTGACCACACAAATGGGTGGCCCAGAGAATTAGGAGACACCACTTCTCTGGATTTCCCCCTCAATATCAGTGTAAGTAAGTCAGTTGGCACCGTCTCCTGTGAGTGTTCATTTCTGAGTGGCATATGGATAGTGGTATTGTTGATACTCAGCTTTGATTTGGGGATGATGTATTTCAGGGTCTCTCACTCTACCTGCAGAGACCAACAAGTGGTTTACTGATCAGTAGTGTGACTGATAAGTCCTGTCAGCTAGAGCGGTCCACCAAAAGCTGTAGCCCCAGGAAGGGGGCTACAGCGGTTTTAGCCTTTCCCCAAGTACCATGGGGTAAGATAGCGTCTCTGGCACAGCATGCAGTGGTTTCGCTCACCCCTTCAGGTTGCCAGTGGCTCTGGGCGTTTTGTTGCAGGCTGGCAGGATTTCCTGAGCGGTGCAGGGGATTTCTGGTTAGGAAAATCTTTGACTGATGACGTGTTTGCACCTTCTTTGGGAATGTCCCCTCATGTGAGCTTCTCAAGCCCGAGAGGCCGCAACTCTTACCCTGTCTCAGTGCTTGGCAGGCTTTCTCTGTGGTTTTCTGCCTTGTCTTTAACAATACAGTCAACTGAAATGGTGTGGCCCTTGGAAGCTGTGTGCAAATACATATATTCTTTGCGCAGCTGGACTATAGCCACTATAAAAGCAAGTAAAACAAGTTAGAGTACATACATTACAGAAATGCATATCAATTTATTTTACAGGGTACGTTAACTCAGGAGGTACCATACTTTTGGTCCCTCACCTGGTTTCTGGAGACAGGTTAGCTGTGTCTGCACTGCTCTTTATCATGCAATGCGCACATGCAAAGTTTGTTATCTTTCTTGTAAAGATATTCTGTTAACAGCAAAAAGAGAAAAAAAAAATTTGGGAAGATGGCTGTCATTTGCACTGTAGGGAAGGGAATGTTTTTAAGCCAACCGGTAACACAGATGGAATAGCTGACCTGAAGCTGGGTAATGCACACTATTTCTAAAATAAAGCCCGAAGTTCCCCAAAAGAAGCCAAAGAACTATGCAGAAATCACCTGGGTTTTCCCACAGCTGTAAGTCTTGAAGCTGAGATAGGCGAATAGGGGAAATCAGTTGGTTTAGGAGATAAATAATGACTTGTTAAGAGCTTCAGATTGCAAGAAAGAAGAATCTCACAAAATTCAAACCCCAAGATCCTGCAGATATATATTGACTGAAAGATATGGACCCTAATTTTTCTATCAGTTATATGTCTGATCAGTAAGCACACAACCATGCATATATAGCTAAGCAGAAGATACACATGCAGACGTGGCTAGATGCTTACTTTACTGTATATATGTATGAATTCATGATATGTTTATGTAATACCATTCAGACATGCAACAAAATGCGTGGAGATAAATGTGGGGACAGAAAATCAGACCTAGTGTATGTGTTTTAGATAAACAAAATTTTTTACTTTGGGTTCAGTATGCTATCAGGCATGGTAGTGCTTTGGCATGTCATAGCATAGATAAGCAATAGAAAAAATAGTTATTTTGATTATTATTAGAGTTTTGCTTTTCTGCTACTGACTTTAGCTTTTATTTTGTTGAACGTCATTCCATGTTTGGTAAAGGCTTAGTATATCTGTATAATTACAATGTTAAATAGTATTTTTTAATACTTTGAGCAACACATTTCCTCAATGTACCCTCTTTAAAAGAAGTATTTGTTTCTTTGAAAGACAGTTTCAATAGCATGTGGCAGATTATTTTAATAAAACAAAGTGAGATCGATATCATGAAAACAGGATTAAATATCTTCAAGAAGTATGTGATACACTGTGTATGTGATTTTCTATTTTGAAGTGGAGAGATAAATAAATAAGAATCACAGAGTATGATTCCCTGATTCACTCATATTCAGGAAGGTAAAAATTGCTTTAAATATGTATGATGAAGCTGGATTCTTCACAAGATAAGGTAGAAGAGATTATTCAGTGAGCCCAAGAAAGCAGTCTTTCTGAAGGAGACAACCAAGAGGCTGCAGGTGATGTAAACAGATTATATTTCTTGGAGATTAAAGTGAGCTTTTTGACATTTGAGAGATCCTATTAAAAATTGGACTGTGCTCACTATCATCTGTGGACAATATTGATTGCTGAGCTGTTTACTTGTAAAAGGAATTCTTTCTAGTCAAATGATGCAGTTTTAGGAAAGGGAATGACCTCTGCAGGAGGAGGGGGCGTACAATTATAAATCATACCAAACGTGATTGAAAATCTCCCACAGGCAAGAAAGAAAATCAAATTAAAGCAAATATTGTATTAAAGGAGTTTCAGTGGATGCCTTGGAGAGCTCTGATTTTCATGTAAATGATCATTTAGACTGAGGTTTACTGCCTCCTCAGAATAATGGAGAAGAAGAGAAAAGCGTATTTAATTGGAAAGGGAGGGAATGCCAAGGAAATAGATGAATTGCAATTCACTTTCTAGATTTTTGCCTCCAAATCTACTGGCTATGATAGCTCACGGTCTTATATTGTACAAAGGAAAACAGTAATTGAACTTCAGTCCATATAATTTGGGAAATCTTGCTTTTTTTCTTTATCACGTCTTCTAGATTATTGCAGCTTTAGATAATTTCCCCGTCAGGTCCTTTTGCATGTCCTTGTGGGAATTGGCTAGTGATTGACAGCTTTGATCTGGAAATTGTTGCAGCTAAACTGCTACAATTCATATGGAGAGAACTGCCAAATAATTTGACAGATAGATGCCAAGAAATGACGTATGTGGATCTGTCAGACAAACTTTTTTAGAGGAACCATCCTTTGAGTTTTGCTATGTGCGTATGGTGAATACTGGGCACGGCTTGTTTCATGAGCCTGCTTCTGGTGGGCTACAAAGAGTTGATGGCTCTTGTGCTCTGCAAAAGCAGGGTGCTGGGATGGGCAATGGCTGCTGTCAGGAAATCCCAACAAAATGACCATCAGAAATCAGAAATTAAGGATTTTGCGGTCATGGCACCAGCACACAGGCAAATAGTTTCGTGCCTGAAAGAGTGTGAAATTGATGTAAAATGTTTCCTGAAACGAGATTCTTAGTAAGAAGCCCAAGAGTAAATAAGATCATTTTAACTGAGCTCAGGATGAAGCTAAGAGAACTCAAACATACTGTACTTTTGCATCTTTTTTCTTTTTTTTTTTGCATTTGCATTTGCACCCAAAAGTACCCCAAAATTTTTAGTATTAAGATTTCACCCGACAGTAAGATTCAACACAATTATAAATGTCATGGTATCATGTAGGCTATCAGGCAACTGAGGCAACACATGTTCAAACCTAACTGAGTAAACATATTTTATTTGCATTCAAGCTAATGTCTCGAAACTGGAGTTAACCTCCCAGTGCTAAAATCAGGGCAGGTGCAAGGCCGTTTCGCTAATCCAACAAATTGAGATGCCGACTGTGTAGCCTGAACTATTTCATTCTTAAACCTCTTGTTGCATTTGTCTATGTACATGGAGATTTAACGCAGCGGGGTATTGAAAATCTCATCAAGTTCAGCAGAATAAAACTTAAAAAGAGCTTTCATCATTAAATGTTTTCATACTCTATAATGTGCAAAGTTACATCACCATATTTTAAGGAGGCTTTAAGTAGGAGAAAGTGTCCTGATGCCTAAAGCTGTCAATGTGTTAATTAAGATACACAGAAGAAAAGTTAAGCGAGTAACTTTAAGGAGGGAGGGAATGAAGGATGCCATTCCATGCAGAAATACGTGACGCTTCAGCCACTGAGCCCAATCACTGGGGAGGAGGCATGCATAAACAGGAAGAGGCAGTAAAGAAGTCATTTAGTTGTGGGCTAGAGAAGAAAAACACCTCCCAGGAGATTTATTCTGGACAGCTGAATGTCTGTGCTTATGGGAGCAGGGAAGATGTCACTAAGAGCTCTCTGGGTCATGCCTGTCCTGGAGTAAGTTAGAGGCACCAGTCAGCCTGAACGGTGAGATGATGTAGCAGTGGGGGGAACTAAGCATATTCATCAACATTTTAATAATATTTCCTGCCATTTTATCCTTCTCATAACTTTTTAAATTATCCTCTGTCCTGACAAATTCCTTCTTCTAAACCAGCCCATGATGGATTTTTCTAGGATGTACAACTGTAAGTGAAGGTGTACTAGAAAGTCTGGAGCACAGGGAGCCTCAGCTGAGCGTTGCACTGCGGGAGCTGGTTCTTATTCTGGCTCTGCTGAAGAGTCCCATTAAGATGTTGGGTAGTTGCTTAAACCAATTTTTTCACAGGTTATTCTTAATTCAGTGTTCCTTATTTTATGGACACTTGACCATGGCTTCTGGTTTTCAGACATATGAGCAGCTACATCTCTAATGAGTTTTGCATGCCTGAAACGTTGTGTAGTGGTAAATGCTCTGAGAAAAACAAATACATGACTCAGAACAAACACCAAGAATAGTAGAAACTTTGGACCTACATCTCCTCAGGTTTTAGATTGCCATTTTAAAGTGTTGTTAATAGTATCACCTCAGTTCACAGCATGCTGTGGAAATGAAGTCATTGATGTTTGTAAAGCACTCAGGACTGGTAGTGATGAGCACCATGTAGAAGCTTATGAGCAAATTACTCTGCCTTCCTTGTCTTTTCTAACTCGTTCCTGTCTTCATGCTCCCTCTCTCAGTGTTGGCCCCTTGTGCTCTCACCACTTGGCTGGTCCAAGGCTTGATACCAAAGTCCCGGCACCTGGCACGGGCTCCTTGCTCAGTACCTCCTATCTCCCCTCTCCAGCCTCCCCATCCATGCCTTGTTTATTCTCGTTCTTCCAGCAGCGGTCCCTGGGCTCCTGTCCCAGACTCCATCCTTTCTGTGCCACAGCCACTTCCCACCCTCGTTCCATCCCTGGCACATGGCGTCATCCTCCACTCGGTGTCCATGTCCTGCAGCAAACATGGTGCATGTGACAGCAACCTCCCAGCTGCTCCCTGTGACCAGACTGCCGTCCCCTTGGTAGCAGGGACCGGTGCGCAGGTCGGCACATGCCTTGCTTGTGCCCGAGTCCTGCCCTGGCACACAGATGGAGTCTGCTCTCCAAAAAAGTGCGGAGAGATTCAGACATGCTCCATGGGGCTGGCATCCTCACAGACATATCTGTTAAAGGCTAGCAAGTCTACACTGAGCAGATTCAATCACAGTTTTTATAAGGCTCATCCTTTAACCAAATGTGGGTGGACCTGCACAGAAACTGCACAGAGAAGCTGTTCTTTGACACAGCTTCTTGTCCTTGCTCCAAAGTTATGGGAGGGCACTAAGTTTTTCAGCAGCAAGCTTGTTCCTGAGTCTGCTCCTTAGAAACACCTGAGCTAATTCAGCTGAAATTTGTCTCTTAAAACAAAACAAAAGAAAAGAATTCACTCACTATAGAAATGTTTTGTAGTGTTTGGAAATGTTATGCACAATTGGAAGTGGGTTCTTCAAGGCGTGTGTTTCAGGAGGGGGTTGGCCCCCTTAATTAAGAAAAAACCCCCCCGCCTGTGCTGATACTAGCAGTGTAGGTAGGAGTCGCAAATCTAAATGCACCCAAACTGGAGTTGTTCTGGATGTAAGCTGAACAAAGAGCTGCATTTTGTCATTTGGAGCTTTGGAAAGTTTGGGAAGTAAGGAAAATTTGCTTACATGAGATCCTGAGGTGCCTGACAAAACTTTAAAGTTACTCCTGCTATGAGAAGGAGGTTGGGCTAGATCAGTTCCCAAGGTCCCTACCAACCAAAAACTTTCTGTTGTTCATATTTTCATCATATAAACTTCCAAGTGTTTTATATTCTAGTTTTCAGGACCGTTATATTTCCTAATAATGGACCGCTACTCTCTATTTAGAAAGTTGCTTTTGAAGACCAGTTATGACATGCATTTTCAGTCGATTGACCTTGGCTAAGAGGGTTGAGAAACTTAAGGAAAGAAAAACATTCTTCTGTCACCTGTAAAACCATACTACACGTAAGTTGTGGTTATTTGTGGACTACCTTTGCCACCAAATTGTTTAACCGTGCTGTGAATTCTTCCCATGATTTAAACTGCTCTGCATGAAGAGTGAATACCATCATGATTCTAGCGAGAAGAGCAATCATAATAGTAATATTCTGCCATTTCTAAGAACTACAGAGTGAACCCTAATAAATAACAGGCTTGGCCTCAAAGCAATAAACATGCCAGGGTATGAAAATCCTCTTTTATCATAGATATAAAGGTAAAGTGTGATTTAGTGTTTCATACCTTCATTGTATCAGTAACATCCTACCAGCAATCATACACAATAAACTATTACATTATTTCAAACTGCATATAATATTTAGTGTTGAGGAGGCAATGTATTTGAAAATACAGGCTTGGCCTCAAAGCAATAAACATGCCAGGGTATGAAAATCCTCTTTTATCATAGATATAAAGGTAAAGTGTGATTTAGTGTTTCATACCTTCATTGTATCAGTAACATCCTACCAGCAATCATACACAATAAACTATTACATTATTTCAAACTGCATATAATATTTAGTGTTGAAGAGGCAATGTATTTGAAAATAGTCAGGCTGAAAATCTGTTCACGACAAAGATTTTTCAAGTGTCTCTATTCTTTATATATATATATACACACACTGATTTTTGTTTCATATTTAGAATCACTTAGCTGCTGAAGAAGTCAAGTACTAACGTGCCCTCAGCTCTGCTGGCAAAATACTAACAAAATGGAGGCTATAGGTATGTTGTGACTCCCGCATAAGGAGTATGTGGTAAAAGTGAGAGAATGCAGACTGTAACTGCCTGCTGCAAATCCCTGAATACACCCTGAAAAGCTAAAGCACGCAAGAAATGTCTGGTTGCTAGTACAACTGGTTGCACAACATTGACTCCCCTTTAGTCTAGCAGACCAGATCTGTTGACCTGGACAATCTCTTTTAGTCTGAGTGTAGAAGTTACAGAAAGTACTTTCCAGTAAAAGCCTGAGAATAAGGTTCTTTATGGTTTTATAAGCATGTGTCTGTGCCGTCAGAAAATCCTGCAAAAAAAAATTATACCGAATAGTCTCTTGGGAACATATGACTATCTGAGCAAAGTGTCTTGTCCACAGCATTCAAAGCTGATCCCAAGAGTCTGGACCCGAACCAGCCAGGTGTTACAAGCTTTTCTGATTTGCCCAGCGACAAACATATTCCTTTTCTTCCCCCTTGCTTCTGCACATTTCAGGCAGGGGGATATGGTGCAATAGACTTTGTACCGCAGAATTAGCACTTCCAGAATAGAATCAGTGACAACAAAATGTACGTGGTATTTCCTAACTACCTTCCCAGTCAAGCCGTAATGAGGCTTCTTAGTGAGCAACGATTAGGTCTGATTGTGTTGGGAATCAGAGCAGATAAGTTCTTAGCAAAACAGTTATATTAGGAGAATCAAATGATCTTTTTTTAATCACAATACTCTGTTTTTCCATACAGGATTTTTCTTTCCCTTCATAGACAGTGGATAAAGAAGCAACATGGTTTCCTGCGTGCTCATATAGTATGGGGTAATAAACCTGAATAATATTCATTTCCATTTGTTATAATGATTGTAATAAATCTACAAGGCATAGATGAAAGCAGTTGTACTAGCCTTACATCTCGCAGAAGATAAAAAAGCTTCTAAAAAGGACAGAATGGAGTGTTTATTATGCCTTCTTAACTTTAAGTACATTTAAAAGAATTGCCATTTCCTTCTGTTGCCTCATTTACAAGCACCAAGTTAGGTGGTAATTATAAGATAATTCAGTAACACTCTAAAATAATGATTCAGCTAATTAATGCTGAATTACAGAGGCAGTCCTACACAGATACTTATAACACCCCCATTAGCACAGAGTTCATCATGATTATTCCAGCAAGCACTGAAGGAACTGAATGTGATTAGACCATTTCTTGAAAATGTTTACTGTTTTTTTCTTTTTTTTTTTGCATAAAACTGTGGCCTTTTATAGAGTTCTCCGTAGTGCAGGTGTCTTAGGGAGGAAATGGGGCATAGGAACCCTCCTCCTACATGCAGCAGTCACTGCGCGCGATTTTCATGAGGTCTCTAGAGCCCAAATTGAAATATCGCGCTGGCCACCGAAATCATGACCACAGAAGGGTGTAGTCTTTTGGTTACGAGCTGTGGTCAAGAGGCATGTTACCATCTGCAGTATCTTTGAATTTGGCTCGTGCTGATGTAGGGCAGAGGACGGGAGGGACTTCTCACTTAAGGTCAGTGGAGAGGTTTTGTTGCTTCTCGCTCATGATCAGCAGAGAAGCTTTGTTGCCTCAGCATCCCAGGGCCCAGCATCCTTCTTTTTTATTTCTCCCATTTGCTCTGGAGAGGCAAGTTATTCTGGATTACAGTCTCGTGTTTGCTGGAGCTTTGTATTTGTAAATGCTGTCACATTTGTATATGCTGCATTTGTGCCTCATTGTGGAAAATGGAAGGAGGGCTATATGAAGGCTCTTAAAGTAGACTCAGCTATTTTTTATTTTAAAATGGGCAAGAAGATTATAAAAAAAGTAGATTTAGTTGTTTTATTTACAAGGAGAGAAGCACAGGTCAGGGTAACACAACGTATCTTAAGGATTTCAAGACAGCATGTTCAGACGTCCCAAGCAAAGTTTGTCGTCTTCACTGCCTGCAAGCTGATGTCACCGTTTTGAATGAAGTATAACTCATTGCTGACAGAGATGACTCTGGCAATGACATTAATCTACCCATTAATGCCAGCTGCCTGGACATCACCACCCTGTGCGTTGTCTTACACAGGCAATATTTACAAGACTTTTATAAAATCATAGCACTTTTCTTCCATAAGGATCTGCACACCCAACTGTTAAATATGTGCTTGAGAGGAAAAAAGTTAGAAATTGTATATGAATATACTACACAGCCACGGGGAAATTGAATACAAACTCATCCAATTAAGGGGTCTTGGCAAATACTTTTTGCCCCAAACTTGCGATTTTTATTTCTAAGTGGGAGTTCTGCAGAGGCTAATGTGTGAAAATTCCCACAGCGAAGCACACAGAGCCCTGTGCATCACTGCTGCGCTCAGCCCCGGCTTCCGCTCCCGGTGGTGGAGAGCAGGCTCTCGACGGAGGCAGGCCAGAAGAAGCACAGCATGAGACGGCAGCAGAGCTGCTTCAGCCCCACGGTTCTGGCTGCAAGATGGGAATAGTCTGGCGATGGTCCTTGCATCCCCGCAGGGGGCAATGGGTGATGGATCTGCGTGCTGGCACTGCGTCCACAGCCCAACGATCTCCAGCTGTCATAGATGGCAGCCGGCTGTGTTATAGCCAGTTCAGAGCTGGGCTTTATGGTTTCTTTGGGTTACCAAAACCCTTTTCATTCTGGCCAGAAGAACTTAAAAAATGCAATGCTATGGATACAGAGGCAAATTCAGACTTGGCAAAACAGAGCTGCTTTCACTTATGTAAGGGCTGAATCTGCCTCCCGGTGTTTTAGTGGCCAGTTACTTCCCCTCTCTTCAGTGTAAAAGTATTGCTTTTGCTGTCCTGGGCAGCTAGAGGTACCGCTAAAGCACATTCATCCAGCCCTTCAGAATCAGTAACAGCTGGAACGGGTTCAGGTGGAAAATTATGGGATTATGACTGGGGTACCAAACTCGAGGGACTGAAGCTCTGCTTGTGACTGTGCTTCAGACTGTGAAGGAATAACCTAATTTTTCCACTCTCTCACTTGTCTATCTGTAAAAAGGGATGGTAATCTTTTATTCATCTATCTTACCTATTCAGAGTAGAATATATACTGAAATGTAAGCAACGATAACAGAACATTAAGCAAATGGGCCTGGGAGTATAGAAGCGACAGAGGTAGATAGACAGAATCAAAACAAATATCATGAGAAAGAGAGTCGAAATCACAAATGCAGCTGGCTCAGTGAAAATCCTTGCTTAGAAACACAGCTGAGGGCAGGTTTTGGGTAGCTCTTTTTTTCCTTGCCTGCCAAAGTAGGGGGGGGAGTAGGGAGGAGCTGACTCCTCTCCAAGAGCTGGAGGTACAGCGCTTTTGCAGGCTGTAGGTGGGAGATGCTTTGCTAAAAGGGGGAAAGCCTGGGCGAACATAGGGTCATGCTCGTGTGACACGGGGAAATCCAAGGTGGCTGAGGTCTTAGAAATGCCTTTGGAAATTCACTGAGTGCTTACTAATTGCCCAACAAAGGGATAAATTTATTCCCTGATAAATGAACCGTGATCAGCCAAGGAAGAATTTCAGAGATCATATATCTGTTGTAGAGACTAGTGAAAGAGCGGAAGAAATGGGCCAATCTGGCCCATGTAAAGATAAACAGTGATTAGAGAAAGGAAACAATCCAAGGAACAAGCTGAATTTGGCAAGAATACATCAACACTATATTTTCCAACACTGCAAGTGTACAGCCCCTAGGCAAGACCAACTCCAGTGCAAAGCTACAGCCAACAAACTGCAAACACTTTAAAAAACTGATGATAGGCTCTTTGGGAGCCTCTCTGGGAGGAAGATTGTTGTCTGGCAAAGTGACTTGCATACTTCTGGCACTAAATAAACCATGTCTAACTATGGTGCTTCTGTGGTCACCCATTGCCACACTATTTTTGTGCCTCTCTGCCTTAACCTGATCTACATGCACAGTCCCTGCGGCAGAGGAGGCAGCTCTTCCCAGCTTGCCGACAGAAGGCAGAGGCTTAAATTTGGACTTGAGGAAGGACTCTTGATGAAATCCAGAATCATAAACCAAAGCCCTCTCTTGGCATTAGTCATACAAATCAGGACTGCCCAGCATCGCTGCTGCGGCAAGGGCTGAGCATGATTTTGGGACTCCACCAGCAACCCACGCCACAGGAGCAGCACTCCATCTCCCAGTGCCCCCAGACTCAGCAGCTACCACTTCCCCCACTCACACTGGCCGTCCCCACCGAGCACTGCGGGCAGCAGCCACCCTTGCTTGTTTTGCAGCACACCTCCGCCACCAGCCACGTTGGCCAAGCAGCCACCCCCTGCCCCCCGGCAGCCTTTGGCCACCCAGTGCTGTGCAGGCAGAAGTCCCAACTCCTGCTCCCCACCTGGAGGTCAGCTGTTTCCTTTTGGCTGGGGAAGAAAGCCAGTCTCTTTGGGTGTCCCTCCTCCTTAATGAGGAAGGCTTGGGCTCAGAGCACCCCATGCTTTATGGGGCTGGGATCTCCAGCCTTGGCTGGCCGGCTGGCTGCAGGGCTACCTCCTCCTCCTCCTCTGGGGGAGGTTGTATTCCCCATGGCCTTTGTTGAAGGAATGTAGTGCAGAGACAAAGATGTCCAATGTCAGTGAGGTTGGATGGGTGTCCCTCCTCCTTAATGAGGAAGGCTTGGGCTCAGAGCACCCCATGCTTTATGGGGCTGGGATCTCCAGCCTTGGCTGGCCGGCTGGCTGCAGGGCTACCTCCTCCTCCTCCTCTGGGGGAGGTTGTATTCCCCATGGCCTTTGTTGAAGGAATGTAGTGCAGAGACAAAGATGTCCAATGTCAGTGAGGTTGGATCTGAAGCCTGGTGTTTATTGCTTCCCTGGGTGGGAAGGAAATCCTCATTTCACCTGATCTCTCTCCTTGGAGAACTTTTTAAATGTGAAATGGATCTAATTGGGCTGTCAGGGGAGCCGAGGAAAGGCTTGTGTGAGGTTAGGAGTGAGATATCAGCACTACTGAAAGAGTCTGGGATTGTGCAGAAATAGCACTTAAAGGACAGTGAGGCAGGGATTTTGGGATACAGGCATCTGAGACAGTCCTGCTCCGTGGTCCTGTGGGGCAGGTGAGTGATTTTCCCAAGATTTCACAGGCAGTCTGTGCTTGATAAGGTAACTTGCCTGGTTTGAGGCTGCTTCACTGGTACGTCCCAGATGATAATATTTGTGTCATGGTATTAGCCATACGTCGCTTACGTTTGCCGTGAATGTAACACGATTTCTACCTTTGGGTATACACATGCTAAATAATTGAAATCCAACAAAATCCATCAGTCCTCTTCCCAGTGTGGGAAGGAGACGTGACCTCCCAGGGACCGCACGCACCAGCAGAGAGAGTCAGAGGCAGGGGAAGCGTGAGGTGACAGCGGTGTGTACCGTCATCTCTATGAAATGAGACCTCCCCTTCAAGCAGCTCTATATCTTCCCATTGTGGAGTAAGGTGGCTTTTTTCCCCTTCTGTGTTAAATTCCCATTGTAGACCAACCTTTTTGCTGAACAGCTCATGCTGCTGTTGAGCCAGGGCTGGGCTCTCACCGTGTGTGTTTGAAAATCATTAAATGTGTGACCATCTTATCAAATTGACCCTTGTATGGATCCTGAACACCTCCTTAGACCAACACGCAGGCCTGACTGGCACTGCCTGCTTTTGTCATGTTTAAAGATTTTGTGCCTCTACGCTGTTACATGCTTTTTATAGATTTGCTGGAAACTCTAAAGTGGCGACTTGTAGCTCGGTGTGATTTACCCTGTTGTTTTGTGCTGTGCAAAACTGTTTGTCAGTGGAGCTGTGATTTCAGGAGGATGTTTGCACAGAAATATAATGAGGTTTGGCTGGTCCTCGGGAGCGGGAGCGATTTTGAATGGCTGCTGACCTTGCGGGGAATCTGGGCTGCGCTCAGGCAGAAACCACTGAGCTGGAAACAAAAACCTGGAGAAACTAAAGCAGGCTCTCCATCTTCTGCTCCAAGTTAGTAAAGAGGTAGTTTATCCAAAAGACTGTGGCAAATGCTAGGAGATACATTCATAGCTTTTTTAAAAGTTATTTTTAACAGTAATACAACTTTTTAAAGTGGGTCTGTGCTTTTTGGTGTGTTTATGTAAACTGTTCACTTGCAAATGAGCTGGCCCTCTCTTTGGTTCTGTCCTGATGAGTAGCTTTGAGCTTGCTCTTTCTCCTGGATGTGGGACCTGTGGGTTAGGCCACTGCACAGGCTCTGCAAAGTAGAGGGGTGCTTTTACACTCTCAAAACTACAGAGAGAAAGATTTATTTGTTTTATAGTCAGGTTTATTAGCTCCCATTCTGTAAACAGCTGTATAGTGGTTACTTTCTGATTTCCACTGTTGCACAATACATACAATTACAGGAAAAATATATGCAGGAGTTGTGTTTGAATAAGAAGCGGGACAAAACCAGTATTTTTGCCCGATAGCACTTTTTCTTTCCTTTTTTAACAATTAACTATCTTATGGTAATAAATCACATTTTGCTCTATGAGGATGCAAAGGCTTGAACAAAAAGGCTGTAGGTTACAGAAGTGTTCCTTACAGGGTTGCTCTACTCTCTTTCCAGCATCTTCTCTCCTCTCAAAAATGGAGGGTTTGCTTATACTTAAAAGAAAAAAAAAAAAAAGAAGAGTTGCCTTTGGCCAGAGATCAATCGTGGGACATTTCAGCCCCATCAGAGAATGTTTTGGAAACATATGAGGCTGTAAGCAGATGATCTGATCCTGATCCCACTTAGCTCACAGCTGTTTTACTCCTGCTGTAACGGCAGCGACTGCTGTGGATTTACCCGTGATTGCCACCGTAAGCCGAGATCAGGATGGGGCTGTGGGTTATAAAGGCATCTGCTCAGCAGCCTCGGTGCTAGCAGTTGATAATGATGAAAGAGACAGTGAAAGATGCTGTTACAGTTCTTGTTCTGAGTAGTGGTAGTGAATGGGACTATTCATATGCTTAAGGCTGCAAGACCATGACCCACCTAGCTGTGCTATAAATAGTGAGATGCAAACCTCAAAAGATAAAGTGCTTTAATTCACATGGAAATGCTAACTTTCAGGTGCTTATCTTGACTGGGTGTATTTGGCCCGCCACATGCATTTTGTTTTGGTATTTTAGCACTTCAGACACTGGACTGAATCCCTATGAAGGGCAAATATAAATTAAAAAAATATTAAGCTGCTTTGCCTAAATCATCTGTCCCTTCTTATAAGCACAAGATTTTTATAAAGATTGAAGGCTCTTGCAGAAGTTGGTGTTTGGAGTACACTGACCATTGGGGCAAACGTATTCAACATACCAACACTCTGGAGACCGCCTTTGTTTTGGGCTGCCTGGTGGCTTTGTGTGGCTGTGCCCGCTGCTGGCATCGCGGGTAGCAGCGCCTTGCACCTCTCCGCTGGTGGGTGCAGTTTTCTCTCCTGCCCAAAAGAGCCTGGAGAGCTGTTCATGTGAGGAGAGAGGCGCAATTGCCTGTCTCTTGCAGGAGAGATCACTCCATCATGATCTTATCCTCTGGAAGCAAAGAAAATAAGATAAATGATTTGGTGAAGCTGGTTTTTTTAAATAATCATGTATCCTCTTCAACTTCTAACAATACAGCTGTACTTATTTCAAATTACTTGGATTACAGCATTGAAAATGACATCTCTGCTTGTATATCTACTTCTTGTGAATGTTTCTGAGGAAAAAATGTCCTTAAACTTGCTGCTCCAATACTTACTTTGAAGTGCAGAAATTCAGGAGCTGGTCTTTTAAGCCAAGCTAGCACGTCTTTATACTTGAGCTGTTGCTTGTCTTGCTCTTCCCTGGGCATTTGCTAGAGCAGCTGTTGGAGGCAGAACATTGGGTGAGACGTAGCTATGGTCTCACCTGCTAAAACTGATTGTATGCCTAAATTTTTATAGGTGCAGTACCTAGCACAGATATCCAGCATAAACTGGTCCTTTTCTTAGTCAACCTGTGCTGTACAGTATTTTCATGTTATTTGAAGTACAAAATTAAATTCTAGTCTGGTATTTCATGTACTCTGAAAAGAACTCCCTGTCAACAACTCTGGTGCACTTGTACTGCAATTTGGACAGATACCGGCTCCACCTGTTGTTGCATTTCCCCCATTAGTTATCTAGATGCAAGCAGTCTTTGAGGCACCTCCTTCTGTTATAAATAAAACTTGAAATGAAAGACTATTGTGTAACTGTAGAACATATTCAATTTATACCACCCCAGGTCTTGGGAAGCCAAATTGGACAGCTTCACGGGTGACTTCCAACCTGCAGAAGATGTTACTTTTACCATGCAATTAGATGTGGCTGAATACGTTGGTTAAAAACATGGCAAAAAAGTTTTCGGTAACTAAGGAACCAGGACTACTTACCTATTGTCCCTAGTCACAAGTTATACTCAGTATTTCTTCAAAAAATATCCACCTGACAGGAGATGTTTGTTTATCTGAGTATTAATTTTGCCAATGTGCTACTCGAAGCGGGTGTCAGATCTGATTTTCAGTCATCAAAATAAACACCAAAGTAAATGGAAAAATGTAGGCCATGATGGAAATGAAAATGTAGAACTTAAGATTTTATAGCTGATAAATGTTGTCTAAAAGTATTAATCATCTTACATTCTTAAATCATTAGCAATGAAGCCCCTAGCTCTAGCAGAGTTGTCAGTACTCTACTGGTTGTGAAAAACTGCACGTCACTAGTTTTTGCTGGTGAATTAAATCTTCATAATTGCTGTACAGATGTCGTACGTAACAAACATCTAGTGACATGTCAAAGGAGGCATTTTTTCTGCTTCTTTTCCTATAAAATCCCTTCAAAGAGTCATCCCTGGATCTTGCAGACTGTTGATCCTGGGAAGTCCCAGGGAGATGACTGCATTTCCAGGGCCGGGTTCAGAGCATGTGCAGATCCCTGCAGATTCACTGGAGTCAAGGAGTAGCACTTCTTTTCAATGACATCCTGGGGCCAGGACTTCCATCCATTAATTACGTGAGAGAGGACCTCCTTTAGTCAAAGCTGCCAATTTTTAATGTAATTGAATGTCACCTTATCCTCATATGACTAGGGAAGAAAAGCAGAAGCTCTTGCTCAACATCCATTTGTTTTATGCCCTTACATATTTTTGTGTCACTTGGGGCTTTTGTGTGTCCAGTAAAAGCAGGGAAAGGCTGTATTTACCAGAATTTCAGCTAGAGGTACCAGGAACTAAATTTGTCTTCTACTTTTTTGGCTGATGGAAAGCCTCAAAGCTGAATGGTTGCAAGTGGTGCTCCCTCAGGTAAAGGACGGGGTCTTGTGTGTAAGGAGGTGCCGTGGCTCTCTGGGGTCTGGCTGCTGGTGATCATCGAGCAAGAGACCCCTTGTTCTGCATCATCTTACAGCTTTTTCAGCGCTGGTCAGACTTATCCCCACAGATCAGTGAATCAGAACCATCCTTGTTAATAATATTCAGTGTATAACTTTCCTACTGTGAGGATTTAAAAAAAAGTTATAAAAATAAGAAAACGCCTGAGAAAATAAATGGCCTGAGAAATCTTTCTGTTGTTGTGTGATGTTTGAAGCATTTTTTTCTTCTTTCCTTTGGGAAATAAAATGAGTGAAAATAAATATTAGGAAGTATGCAAAATAAGCTTACATTTGTAAGTAAACATGAAGTAAACATGTGCTGCTTTAGGCCAGTTTTATAAAGCTGAATCTGACAGTTTCAATTCAGTAAATATTGATAAGCAGACAGAAAAACTCTCTCTTTCAAAGTTTGGGCACTGTATCCAGGTGTCACCTTTTGATAGTAGCTGGCCAATTAAACATATCTCAACATAATCTCACAGAGGAAGTTGACTACAAATAGAGAGAGTAAAACTCATCAAGTTGCCTTATGAATTCTACTTTTTTGTTTTTAGAATAACTCTGTCTTACAAGATGATGAACTGACAGTCACACAGAAAAAAAAATCAGACAGACACTTCTTTTCTGGATAGATTAAACTCTCTAGAGGCTGGTAAAAATGAAGCAAATCAAGTACATCATCTTTCATATTCACATCAACCCATCTATTGTGGAAAACGTCAGAAGTCAGTGTGTTCTCATTCAGCTGAAATATTATTTCTGTGCTATTTCTAGACTGAAGAGACAAATATCAGAGAAGCGAACACATTTAATAATCACCCAAAGAAAAGAGAAAAACACCAAAAAAGCCAGAGCGCGAAGTCCCACTGTATGTCAGCCGATGCTGCTACATTCAGAGAGAGCCGCCAGGAAGAGCAAATGCCGGTTCCTGGGAGTCAGAGAGCTAGGATGTTTCACCAGTAGCTGTCTCCTTGTCTCTCTCTCTCTCAAGTATTTTTGTTTGGTTGGTTGGGGTTTTTTTCTGCTTCTTTTGTGAGAACATGGATGTGGAGAAGCACTAGACAGAGGACTCCAGGAACTGGGTGCAAGGAGGTCGACTAGTGTTGCTCCTGTACCGTTTAATGAAAAGCAGACCGACTGCCAGATAATCACAGGTGACAGAGGGGGTCGGTGACAGATTGCCTGTGCTGACAGGCAGGTGGTGACTGCCAGCGTGTGATCCTGTGGCCTGAAGGCTTTCCCAGAACAGGCTTTTCTTTGGTGGGCCACAGGCCCTTTTCTGCAGTTGGGCTCTAGCAGACTAGAGCACTCTCCGTGACTAGAGGACCTGTTCAAAGCAGCGTGCACGGTTGAAATGAGGTGCAAAATGCTTTCGCTTAGTCATTAGATCTTTACCAGTAGCCAGTGATGATTTAACGGCTCCTGGGTAAACACTGGTACTTCAAAGAATGTTTGTGCTAATTTGGCTTTGGAAATGAGAAGAGAGGTAAGATGCATGACCTCTGCTGAGGCATCTTTTGATGTCCTACATTAATACTAGGTTTGATGATCGTTCATTTTTCTGTCTCAAAGGGAATCCTCAGTAATGTCTTATTCTGCCCGCCCACGGGCTCAGTTTCTCGCTTGGACTGGTGGTTGTGAAGTGGCATACACTAGAGAGCAAAGCTGAGCCACTTTTTGTAATGACGTGACAGAGTAAGATGTAGAAGAGAAATTAGTTGTGTATTCACAGGTATCAGACGTGCTTGAAATGTGAGCATATCTTTCAAGAAGTTTAAGTGAATATTCCTAAGATGACCCTCCTACATGTCTTCTTTGCACATCTACATTTATCGATGGCATACTGGTGTATGTGCCTATAGTGCAAAGTACCTATATATAAGGATCCATGAGTCTCAGACTTGTGGGTTATCTGTAGCCATCAACGGTGGTATCTCAGTAAGCTTTCTAGCCTTTTATGTCATTAGCATATAGTGAAATACTGTCTGGAAAGTATGCAAAGATTTTTCTTTGTGGCATGACAGCTGGTTACAAGGCACAGCGTAGCCACTGCAATGCACCCATCTCGTGCATATATGGTGAATCATTGTCTATTTTTCCTGTTAATGACTCAGCAACTCGAGAAGTGGGAGTGACCACTTGTTGTGGTTTTGATCTGCTAATTGGCATCTGGCAAAAGCCATTCTTGTGCAACATATTTGGCTAAAGTGGGCTTGCTGATGTCAGGAAGTCAGAGATGCAGTTGGATGAGCCAGAGACATGCCTCATCAGTGTGGCCACATATGAAGTGTTGCTATTTGCATACTGATGGGACCATGATGTGAACTTACAACAAAAAGGACTGCAAACCTGGTGATTACATTCTGCTGCAAGAGCCTGTGCAGGTGGTCAATTATGGCTGTTGTGTTCAGTTGACACCTTTTTGTGGCCATTTTCCTGTGCGAAGCACAGAACTATGTGGGCTGTGCCAGTCACCCTCTTTGACACAGCTTGCTGCAGATGACACCGAGGTACCATGGAAAACTGGGATGTATTTTTCTCATCAGAACTGTTCATCCTTCAGCTTTCCAGCTTCTGCAACTGCCTGCCTGAATAAGCGGCTCTTCTTCCCATGCAAGCTCTGTCCCTTCTTCTGTTGAAGGTAAATGGCTGTGGGGGTGAGCTGTTGATTGATCATTTAATGCTCTCTCAGCCAGAATTAAGTGGGCAGATCTTTGTGCAGCATTGCGCACTGAGAGCTGCATTTCGAAGAACACCTCAACTTTTCATCTATTCATGTTCACGCACTTGCTTAATCATGCCTATCCTCACACTGGCTTGTCAGTAGTTGATAAAGAATATGGTTTTTCCATGTACTTTTGCACTGAAACTTGGTCCCTGCTGCAGGGATCCAACAGCTTGGATCAATCAAAAAATTGTCAGGAAATTTACGGCTTGGGTGACCGTGCCCTTGTTAAATAAATGTTAGGCATGTTAAATACAAGCATGTTAAATAAAACATTATTTACCATGCTTACAGCCACAACAATCTTTGGTGGCGTACCTTTGATCAGGCATAGTGGTATATATACCCATATATAGATGACAGTAGGTTATAAAGATTGTTTTCCTTCTGGAGTTTCAAAATTCAGATTAACTAACTGTTACACATGGAAAGATTTCTAAAGAAAGGAGTAGCTACGTAAGCAAAACATCAATAAGATGTGTGTTGAAGGTGCATGTCAGAACAGAAAAAGGATTTTAGAAATGGAAAATCTTTCATTAGATCCATTATTGATATAATTCCACCAAGCTTTGCATTAAAGAGATTAAAGATGTAGCTCTAGAAATCAAAACCGAGGAAAACAGTCGGTAAACATGGCATATATAAAGTACTTTGTGTTCTGATAAGAGGATGTCTAATTTTATTTTTTAGCCAGTAAAGGTCATAGTTTGCATCTCAGTGCCCCCATGCTTGGGAATCCACCACAGGACTTCAGCGATCTGGATTCTGTGAAACATTTCCATTCTTTGCTTTACTTGAGACATCCTACCTGGCCTCAGGGAAGCCATTTATCTTCTCTGGACTTCAGTTCCTGTTCTGTAAAATGGAGATAGCATTTCCACTCTTCATGAGAGCATTATAAAAAAAACATAGCCTAAAGCCTGAGACATGCAGGCAGCCCAGTGGTAGGACCTCAGATAAAGTGCATTGTTTGCTTGAATCTTATTCTGCATTATAAAAATCTGCATAAAACTTGCAAAGATGTAAAAATGTATGCTCACAAATACAAAAAAGGTCAGTTTTAGAAATAAGAACCAGTCACACTGATGTTATTACAATTGTGATTATGATGATTCAGAGCATTATACTGACACCAACACTGCCTAATCAGGATGAGGAGAAAGCTCCAGTGTCTGTGCAAAGAGCTCACAGAATGAAAAGTCAAGACAGCCAAACCATAACGGAGTAAGAATATGCAAGCCAAATACGAAGGTGTTACCGTATATATGTCTTACCAGTCACACTGATGTTATTACAATTGTGATTATGATGATTCAGAGCATTATACTGACACCAACACTGCCTAATCAGGATGAGGAGAAAGCTCCAGTGTCTGTGCAAAGAGCTCACAGAATGAAAAGTCAAGACAGCCAAACCATAACGGAGTAAGAATATGCAAGCCAAATACGAAGGTGTTACCGTATATATGTCTTGTAATTTTTCCCTCCCTCCCTCCCTCCCTTTCCTGCACCTTGCTTGCCATGTTTCCCACCTCTCTCCCTGCAGGGGGGCTCTGCCCTTCCTCTCCCCCATGTCCCCCACTGCTTCCCTATCGCGTGCTCTGTGGGGTATGTGGTGCCTGCCCGAG
>NW_008795365.1:2622823-2699230 GCF_000699145.1 Aptenodytes forsteri | reverse complement strand
GCACACCCAGCCAAACCATAACGGAGTAAGAATATGCAAGCCAAATATGAAGGTGTTACCGTATATGTGTCTTGTAATTTTTCCCTCCCTCCCTCCCTCCCTTTCCAGACTGCACCTTGCCATGTTTCCCACCTCTCTCCCTGCAGGGGGGCTCTGCCCTTCCTCTCCCCCATGTCCCCCACTGCTTCCCTATCGCGTGCTCTGTGGGGTATGTGGTGCCTGCCAGAGAGTGGCTGCCCGCCGCCCTGCTGTGGCTCTTTGGCGGAGAACCTGCACTGCAAGTTTCAGCTCAAAACAAACATTCATGGCTGAGTTATGAACCCCCAGAGGGATAGATGGTGAAGTGGATTAAAGCACTAACTCTTTGCCTTTGGCTCAAAGCCACGTTAGGACAAAAGTTAGAGTGAGTTTCGGAGTTAACTTTTACTTGTCGGTATGGCTTGGGTTTGGATATGGCAAAAAAACCCCAAACAGGAATGAAAGGACACTGGTTAAGACATGTTGACGAGGTTTCAGGAGGAGCCTACGCAGTGCTCCAGCCAGTCTGACCTATTTAGTGATGACAAGTTTTGACAGCATTTCAGGAAGCGTTTCAACTTCGGAAGTAAAAACCAACACCCACGGACAGCCCTCCGGAGCAAGGGCCTGTGGGAAGAGGAGACACCCAGCATGGCGCTTCTGGGGTGGCTGTCCTGGTTGGGGAAGGCTCTCCCACGGAAATGCTTGCAGTCCTCCTGTACCATGCCAGCTGTAGTGGTGGCACGAGGATGTCTGGGGACAACCTGTGCCTTTGCAGCGGCTGGGCTGTGTCCTTTATGAGTGGCTCTTTGCTGTTCCATGTCTGCAGGATGGTGTCTCCTCGGGGTTCTTGGTGCGCTGCTTTGCAGTCATCCTCTGGTGCTGAGCTAGGTGTCTCACACCTCAGGGACCCTATGGGAAATGTCTAGAAAAATCTGTGTTCTGTTAATAAGTTTTTAGGCTTTGCTCCTGTATGCTTGAGTCAGAGAGGATGAACAAAACCTTAACTGTGGGTCTAGGGCTGCATGGAAGGCATTTGCTCTCCTCACGTCCCCCCTAGGGAAGAATGAGCAGTGCATTGCTTAAAACTTTTGTTTAAATCATCAAGACTTACTAAGGCTGAATAACAGAAGGTTGTTTTTGGTAAAATAAGAGGCAGATCCTTAAGAAGTGTGTATGTACAAGTCAGTGTTTGCTCTTCCTCTCCCACATCGACAGTTGTCTGAGAGTTTAATTCCATTTGCTGTTTGTAAGGTGGGAAACAGAGGAATAAAAGCATTAAGGAAGGCTTACCTGAATACTAATAATTATTTTCCTTGGGATAAAGAAAACTGTTTTCAGTGTATGGGAGCCACCACATCTGAGAATATTCCAAAGCCATTCACTCATGCAAGGAGCCCCAAGGCTCCTGTGGAGGCTCTCGGGACACCAGGGCCACCCTGGAACCCGTGCTGGGGGCCGAGGTGCTCTCCTAGCTGGCATCCAGGCAGCTCTCACCGGCTTCGAGCCCTTGGCTTGGGGTATGGGAGGGGATGGGAAGGGATGTGTCCAGGCAGAGAGGAGGAGTGGCTGGAAAGGGGATGAGGCGGCAAGCTGGAGAGACACCCATTTAGCTGTCTCTAAATAACAGCTTATCTAGAGAGATTTTTTATTTTTCTGATATTATAAGCCACAGGACAGGTTGCACAGGGATCCATGCTGGGTGGGAGGGAGGGGTGCTGTAATCGTCCTGCACTGGACTGATGTTTACTGTCCTTCGGCAGTCATCCCGCAGCACCCCAGGTCCTGCAGGCTCAGTGGCGGCTGTGGGGCTGAAACGTTCCTGCTCAGGAAGCAATGTGGGACGAGTATTCGGTACCGCTTTCTGGAGCTGAAGTAGTTTCTTCCAAATGAAAAAAGTCTCTTGCTGTATAGAAAGATGCTACACCTTTGAAGGGAGCTGTTTGAATGGAGGCTTGTGACTCAAAATACTTAGGTTTTTTTCCCCTCTGATCAGGAATGCTCTCAAATGCAGGTTGTGAAGGAAATAGGAGGGTGGTGGCTGTTTTCACTGATCTCCTCTGTCAGAGCATTGAGGCTCCTGATGGATAAACAGCCGGTCGATGACTTGAAGAGCTTTGAATAAAGCACCATGACCTCTTTCTTGATTCTTAAACTGAAAAGAAAGCCAGTGGGGAGGAAAGGGAGCTGGGATTGAAACCATTTTCCATGCATTCCCTTCCTCATACACCGGCAGAGGCTGCACTCTCTAAATTTCTTCCTTCTCTCTTCTTCCAATCCTTCCCTGGCTCCTTTAGGCCAACATTATAGGCACTCTTTCTCACTGATGGTGTATTATAATATTTGATCTACCAGAGAGGAAAAAACAGAAAAGAAAGGACACGGCATTTTTTTTTTTTTTGTTAAATGCAAGTAATCAGCTTGTTCCTACTTTGGTTAGGCTTCTGGAAACATCTAACCGATGCTAAGTTACAGGCTAACAAAAATCTCACACTTATACCAGTTCTTGTAACATGTTAACTAGTCTTGCAGGTGTATTTGGAATTGCAAGAAATGCTCTGCCAGATGCCACTGGGTCAAAAAATAGCTAACCTTAATCCTACTTACAGCCATAGTCATACATACATGCCCTGAGAGATTAGTGCCGGTAGGCATTTCTATGGGATGAATTTCTAACTGAACTGGACACCTGAAAACATGGTAGGTGCAGCTTGTGCCAGTCACCCAAATTAATACACAAACTGGGTAAGAACTATTCACAGTGATGATAAATACCAAGTGAGTAGAACAAGTATGTTGCAGTACATACATGTTGCAAGTAGAAAGATAAAGACAAGTGAACCATAAAGTTATCATTTAAATCTTGGTTATATAGGCCTTCTTGATTTTTGAGAACTGGCAAAAAGCAAACTGTAGCACATCAGTATAATAAGCTGTTGCTATATGCCTCAGGACCATTGAAAGGAAAGCTACTGAGCTGCATTGCATTTGTGCTTTAAGCTCCTAAAATGCGTCATTAATAAATGTGTCTGCAGGTTCATTTAGATTTATATCACTGTATTTTCATGTGGTATCCTCTGCAGAAAATTGAGACTGTAGAAAAGAGAAAAAAAGGTATAGTTATTTTTAACAGTTCATAAACACCATGAAATTAATTGTTTCCTAATGTGACCCCCCCCCCGCCCCCCGTGGAAGTCTGTGGATTTATATCAGAAACTAGTTTGGCTCCATCAATGAGCAAAACCTATAGAAAGAGTATTCTGTGTGAAAGGCAGTGACACTTTTTTGTTGTTACTATATTATTTTGTGACAGGGGTGTGTTTTGCAGTAATAGCTCACACACTTGCTTTTAAAACGCGGCAGAAGAACAAACACCTGATCCTGCACAGCTTGGCACGCATGGGTAAAAAGCAGTTGCCTGGCATGCCATCAATGTTAAAGACATATTTGTCACAAGCCTTGCAACCTGTGTTGCTTTGTTGTAGAAAACAACCTCTGGAAGGAAATAGCCATAACTCCCGATTACAGCCGGCTGGGAATTTTACAAGAAAATAGCTTTCCACTGGAAATAATACGTGTTTGTCAAAACAGAGATGTTCTGGGAAGGAGAGAGGTTCAACTGTTGCTGGACCCTAGGCTGAACTGCAGTGGATGGATGCACGCTGTGACGGCTCCGCGGCCCCGGGTCCCACCTAGGGATGGCCGTGCTGCTGATGGCAGGTGCTGGGGGGACCCCCTGGGCATCCCCGTCCTCCCACAGGGCTGGGGGTCCTGGCACACCCCTGATGCCTGGCCAGGAGGGTCTGCTCCGGGGCAGTCCTGCCACCCCTGGGCACCGGTGACACACCTGGCCACCAGTGAGGCTCTGTGAGTTTCTTGCTCTGGAGGCAGAGTTGATGGCTACTCTATCTCACTTCCACAACTATCTGATTTTCCCCCTTTCCCAAAAAAAATCCCCCCCCCCCCCCCGGATTTTCTTTTTAAAAACATCATCTTCAGAATATGTATTTTTCCTACTGTTGGGAAAACATCTTTGCCAAACTACCCCAAATTTCTCAGAGTGTGTATTCCATGTGTTTCGTGGCTATACATATATGTTACAATACTTAAAAAAACCGTTATTGTGAAAATCATCTCTGTCTCAGGTAGAAATATAATATTACTTTATATATAGAAGTGATGTAAACACTTTCATTTATTAAAATAGCTCAGAATGTGATTTATTTGTTTCCAGAAATTGACAGCGCTGTGCACTCTGAGTTCGTTATTTACACATGCATTCACAGCCCACCAATCATCCTATCACCGGTGAATTTCTAACAAAATATAACCATTTGTAGTAGCAGAACAATGACCATGTCTTTCAGTGGTACAAATATTAAAATTATTTCACAGGCCACAGCAACACACTAAGCTATGATTCTTTCAGTATAAAATAATGTAGTAAAAGCTGTGACTATTTCAGTGTTTTTTAGAAAGCTTCACTGAAGTAGCTGTTATGAGCAAGCATCACTCAGAGAAAAACAGTATGGATTTAATAATTCAGAAATTTTTTTGCATTGTATATTGAATATCTATTTTCAACTTTATATATTTTGAGCATATGCAACACTCAAAATGCCTAACTTCTTTTTCTGATACCATGTCTGTATGGTTGTTACCCTATAGGATACTGTGCTTTAAGTGCCTGTAGGTCCCTGTCTGGCGTACTTACAATAATTTTTTGTGCTTGAGTATTTTTTTCTGATATAATCCCTCAAACTTGTTCTTTTGTAACCTTTCTCAAGCTATGTTATTCTTTTTTTTTAAATGGGTTGCACAGTGACATCTGCATAATTCTGCAAACAGCTGGTTCAAAATAGAAAGAGCTATTCACACCAAACTTTTTTTATTGTAGGTGTTTCTAGGGAATCACCTAGTTTGTAATCCAGTACACATTTAAATGCGCTGTACGAACACGTTTCTCACAGCTTTATTATATTTGGCTCTTTGCACTCAGCATTATTTCTTTCTGAAGTTGCTTAAATGATGCTGTTATTAAGAGGATATTTAGAGGAAAATAAAACACCAGCTAAATCCACCTGTTGAACATCCATTTATTTTTGAGATATAGCCAGCCTGAAAAGACTTTCGCTGTGCCAAATGCTGTACTGATATTTTGTGTGGGAGTATCAGTATTTGTACATTAACAGAGAAGTCTTGCACAACACAACTCTTCCCTATTGCTAAATAAAACCAATAGATAGCCATGTGCAATGCTCAGAGTGCGCTGAGAAGTTGTTTCAGGAGGCAGTCGGAAAGGCAGAGGTTAGGGGCAGCAGACACGGTGAAGAAAATTGGAAGAACAAGAACATGTCTTGTATGAGCATACAAAAGAGTGTCAGTTCATGCACAACTCAAAATATCCATAGAAAGGCACAGTTGCAAAGGTTAAGATTCTCATATGATTGAAATAATTCCCATTTATGTGTTACTTGCTGACAAAAGCTGTTGACTTCTTTTCTACCATGTATTCCAAGATTTTAGAATTTGCTTCTGTCAAAACCCTGAAAAGAAATGTTCTGAAGACATTTAATGTTCAGCTTTTAAAAAACAGTTCGGTTTGAATTGATTGTTTTGATTTGTTCTGTGGAGTTCAACCATTATAAATTTTGAAGCTAGTACGAGGGCTTAAAAAATCAAGATATGGGTGGTTTTGTGCCTCAGATGCAGCAAGATATGATAAAACCAATTATTACTGAGTGATACGAACTAGGGATTTTAATTAAAACTACAGGGACATCTTTATAGTACCATTACTTTACTATCTAATTACTTCTGTCTTGGGAAATTGTTCTCAACACTTTCTTTTCAGGTATTGTAGGTTTCTAGATGCTGCTTTTCCATTTTCTCATTTGATTCCTGATCCAGTGCTGACACAAACAGAGTAAGATCTCCTAATAGGCAGGCAAAGAAAGCATAATCTTTCAATTTTTTGTTTTATTGAAAAACACATTTCTTAAGAAAATTATGAAGACACTCACTTTTCCATTTCCATTCCCCTGCACTGTGTTATACAGCTAATTACTGTCACAACAGTAACTGGCTGAAAAAAGCACTGAACTTCTTTTTATTTTTGTAGCATTTCTCTTCATACCTCCAGTGCAGGAGGGTGTCTGGCAATATTGATAGCCTTTCGCTTCACTATTTCTTTTTTGTAGGGACATTAAAATTGATTTTCTGCATCTTGGCATATGAAGACTCAAAAGTGTGTTACATGCCCTATTGCCCAAAAATGTGCGGTCACAGAGCAAAGGTTCCAATGATAGAGACTTTTATGGTACCAGGAGGCCTGAGCTGCTGAACTGGAGGAGCAGAGAGAGACAGTCTTATTTATAGTGCTACTGGAGAATTAGCCTGCCTTTGAACTGGCTGCCCAGATACTCTGATTGAAAAGTCTGGTTTCCTGACAGGAGGGGAGGCAAGGGTAGAAAGGAGAGGCAAACTTTCAAGACAAACCTAGTGATAAAGTGAAAAAGGCATCATGCCTTACAGCAGTGCCTTGCCACGGGGGCTGCTGGAGACATATTTACAGCTCTGAGGTAATAAAGGTGTGAGTTAATGTTGGAAATGGAATTGTTAAGAGAAAGCATGCAAGGAGAGATTCAGAAATAATGCATCAACAGAAACTGAAAGAAGAATTCTGAGCATGAAGCAGCCGAGCTACTGCCACAGCTTCCCAGTCCCCAATTAATTCAGCTTCCTTTTCTAATAAAGGTCCCATAGGTCACTCTAGACATAGGTGTCTAGAGTAAGCATGACTTTAGGCAAAAAAAGGCTGGATGGAACAAAGACGTAAACCAATATTTTAAAAGACCAAGATGAAGATTACACAGTAGAGACAATCTGTTGTGATTGCCTCAAAGAAAAAATCTTCTCATCCTACCTAGCAAAAGTCTTTGAGTGTCACAACAAAATGTCCAGTCTGGTCGCAGCTAACCTGTCAGTGAATTTAAAATATTCTTTTTTCCTTTACATGGAGAACATGCCCAGTCACCTGGGGACTGAGGCGACCAAGAGAGAAATAAAGACCTGGAGAGAGCCTGTCCATACTGAATCAATGACATGGTTCTTGTTAACATCATAAAATCCAGGTTTGGGTGTTTGTTAGATTTATGGATTAAGCTTTATCTGGTGTTAATGATGAGCTTTACACAGAATAGAGTGAGTGTGATACTACATTTGATCAACTGGATCGCCACAAGAATGTGTTTTGGCCCTCCTGTTGTTCCATCTTCGGGCAGTAGGAAAGCCAATGCCTGATTCAATTCAAAGTTGGGAATCTTTTTCTTGAGCAAAAGGTGATTTGGATAAGGTCTTTAATGAGCACATTAACCTTAGAGTTAATAAGAAAGGAACAGGGAAGGGAAGGGAAGGGAGGAGAGGAGAGGAGAGGAGAGGAGAGGAGAGGAGAGGAGAGGAGAGGAGAGGAGAGGAGAGGAGAGGAGAGGAGAGGTCTTTCTGTCACTGTCTAAATTCATGATCTTGCTACCATATGCAGTTCTGATCCTTCTATCAAAAAAGGTAAAGCAGAACTAGAAGAGGAAGAGAGAACAACAGTGATCAAAAGAAAGCATGGGATAGGTCCTGTAAGAAATAACACAGTAAAGTAAGACCTAAAGAAAAATACAGTAGAGATCCGTGACATTAATAGTGGCAATGGAGAAAGTGAATCAGGAACAACGGGTCATTGTTCTGCATATGATAAGAATTAGGGTAGGCTGGATAAGATTGTCATTCAGCAAGTTCAAAAGAAACAAGACGAAGTACTTTGTCATGCAAAATACAGCTGAAATATGCTTGTCATAGGATGCTGCTGATGCTAAAGGTTTCAATGTGCTCAAGAAGTGATTTGACAAATTCATGGAAGAAAAGACCTACCATGTGCAAGAACATTATATATATTTTAGAATGGGTAGAGATACCTGGAACAGAGGAGATTTCATGGGAAAGTACCATCATAGGTTCACTCTGCTCCTCTGCTCATATCTGTTTTTCTTACATTCGTTGTCAGCTAGTATTGGAAACACAGGACCTTTAGTCCAGCACAGCCAAAGTGTTATGGTGTTAAAACAACATTCAATTTCTCTCTCAGCCTCACTCAATCCAGACCATTTTACTTGGACACAACCGGGATATAATCAAGAGCAGTCAGGCTTCTGGGGAGGAGGAGGTGGTGGTAGGAATGGCTATTACAAATCAATTCATAGAGGATCTGTTTCTAACATATGTGACAAAGCGCACAGATTTGGAGGTCTAGTTAGATTTTCAGTTAAATAGATATGGTACCAAAG
This sequence comes from Aptenodytes forsteri, assembly GCF_000699145.1. NCBI lineage: Eukaryota > Metazoa > Chordata > Aves > Sphenisciformes > Spheniscidae > Aptenodytes > Aptenodytes forsteri. Next base: position 2,690,879 of record NW_008795365.1, on the reverse strand, counting down.
ATATTTATTTCTGCCCTTGCCTATAGCTAGAGAAACAACATTTTACACAGACTCGGCTTAACCATTCAGTGGTTGCACCATCTGAGCAACAGACCTGGCTAAACACAGAAACGACAGAAGGATTTTTTGTAATAAGTGAAGAGGCTTAATGCAGATGAAGTGGCCATATGGAGTGAAAAAACATAACCATTAAGAAGATGGAAAGATACTATTAGAACAAGGATTCCCAAAGTTTGTTTACGGAAAGCTGGCACAACAAGCAGGGCATCAAGCAGCAGGACCTGAAATAATTAACCTGTAATTCACAGGCCCTCTCCCTTCTCAGCTCCCCAAAACTTTTGGTGTCCCCTTTCCTACCACTCTTGAAAGCAGGAGGATGAGCCACAGTTTCTTGCTGCCTTTCAGAGAAAAGGGGGCTACTGAGGGGTGCAGTTAGGGTGTGACACATCCAGCTGTCCAGACTCCTGGGGTCCCCAAACACTCGGCAAACACTTTGCTTCTGTGGAGGAGACTTTGCAGCTGCAACAGCCTCAAACAACACCTGAATTCATTGAGGATGGCTGCAGCTAATGTCACCTTGTGAGTCTTACCCAAAGGTGTCTCAGGCTGCCCTTTGGGAACTTTGCAACAGAAGAGGCGTATGGCAAAAGCCATAAAGGCAAGTCTTGGTGTGGGAACATAATGTCCAGAAGTAAAAAAGTGGCTGAAACTCTGGCTGGATAAAGAAGAGCTGGGTAACATACCAAGAATGATTCCTTCAAAAAAACCTAGGATATAAAAGAGCTTACATGAGCGATTTAGGACTTCATTCACAGTGTAGGGAAGTGACTGGTAAGACTCCTCCACTGATCGCAAGAGGTGTTGTATAACACTCCTACAGCAGGTATGCTCTTATGCAAAAGATATTCCTAGCCTGATAAGAGACATTTTTTTCATGAATCACAGTAATAGTCACAGCAGATACAGCATTGTAGGCTGTTAAAATGGACCGATCAATAGCTGTCAAAAGTATTTTTTGGGACCAAAAAAGAGAGACGCTTGAATGGCACCTGCAAACATAGGCACTCCAATAACTGTGTGGACAGTCGTACATTCACAGCATGGATAACAGTCCTCAGAGCCAGAAACTCAGAAAAAAAATGAACCTTTTGGCATGAGCTTGTAATATGAAATCACTTTAAATAAAAACACAAAAATCATTAAGCCTTCTGGTCATTTATTTTGCACTATGCAGTGGTACTGTCTCTGCAGCCTAGAGGTGATTAACACAAAATAGCACTAAATCTCTACCTGTTACAGAGAAAACCCTTAAAAATCTCTTAATTATCTGTCTGTGCCAGAAAACACAGTCAAGTTTTTCTACATTTTTAATCAGTGTTGTTACATTTGAGTTTTCTCATGTTTATTTTTCATGATTTAAATATAAAGATTTTGTTGAAATAATGCTCTTTGATACAAATAATTTAGAGTAAAGAATGTGTGCCAGCAAAGCTAAGTTAATTATTTTGTCTGAATGCTTGGCAGATGAAAATGGTGATAGACCTGGGACATGTCTACACTGGGCAGGAAGGTGTGGTGCAGAAATCCCCAGACGAACACTGAACGAGCTAGCTCCAGACCTTGAACCAGAACAGCACGTTTGCATGGAGCTACTGACAGGCAACTTCAATAAGATCAGGACCAACCTTGGGAAAATGCTGCTGGACCACCAGCTTCCCAGCTGGCTGCTGTGCGATGCTACACTGATTGGGTGATGCTGGGACTCAAGGCTCCAAGTCAGCCTGAGTCTAACTTGAAGCACAGATCAAATGAAATTGATGAAGACAAGCCATGGAGAAGAAGATGCTCCTCCCCTAGTGGTAGGTGACTCTGGTTGGACATCAAAAATTGGCTGACTGGTTTGCTTCCTTAATTTTTTCCCCTCATTTTTCATATTTTCAGCCTACATGAGGAAGAAGATCAAAGCATGGCTGAGTCGCTTTAATGACCACTACACATCCTTGCTATTCCACAGTAAAAGGCATGGGAAAGCTGGTTGGACTTCATTCCTTGAATCAAATGTCAGAAATGTTGTTAAATGGAAGGTTAGTTAATCATTTCAGATTCCATTTATCTTATCACATGCATTTACATAAAGGTAATTATTTATATGGTACACTAATTTGTTTGTATTCCCTATGGGAAAAATCCTAGTTTAATAGGAAGGAAACCAGCAGTCACCTAAAAGGTGTAAAAATACTCCAGTGCCACCTTGCGCTACAGCCTTCACCAGGATGTGAAGATGCCCCCAGAGCGGTCCCTGCCTCCTAGGAGGAGTCGCATTGACAGGGGACAGGTGAGGAAAAAAAGAAAGAGAATTAGGGAGAGAGAGTGCATTCACAAACCTGTTCCTTAAAAGTGGAGTTCAACCTCTTTGTAAATTCTTTGCTGCAGAGACCACAACTGAGCTGCTTTCTATTTTTCCCATTTTTGATGGAAGGCCTAATTCTCGTAAGTTGCATTACAAACTGACCTGTCCAGCTGGAGAAGAACCAATGGAGCTTTTTGTAAGGCTATTTGTAGGTAATTAGTAAGTAATTAAAAAAAAAAAAAAGGATCAACCATGAACTTCCTTAAGTCCATGCTGCAGAGATAAAATGGTCTTCATTGGGCAGGCAGGTCAGGTGGACAGCTGCTGTGGCAGAGCAAACCTGCCAAGGGTGTGATTGCTAAGACGTGAGATCTCACTCCAATGGAATCAGATCATGCTCTCATGGGTGTGGCGAGGAGACTTTTATAGCCTGATAAATATTTGAACTATTGTTATTAGTAGTTATTTATATAACAATATAGTCTGCAAGGCACCACTAGTGATTTGGTTACCAATGTTTTAGGTAGCATGTAAAATGAAAAGACAGCTCCTGCCTACATCTCTGAAGGGCATACCTGCTGTGCCTCTGATGAGGAGCCATGGGCAGGTGCAACCAACAACACATCTAGGAAGCATCAAGGATATGATTAATCTTATCAATTTGGGCATCTAAAGCTGCTTAGTCATCCGTGTGTTTGGCAGGAATTTACCTTTATGACTTCTCTCACTTCCATAGTCACCACAGGCCCTAGGCTAGATGTCTAAATAAATGTCAAGCTTGCATCTGCAGGAGAGCAGCACCCCAATATTCAAACGTACGGAGAAGCCTAGGTGCCTCTTTTACACGTGTGTCAAACAGCCACAGCTGCTTAATCACCTAATCAGCAGCCAGGTCCTAAGGCAATCCACCTCCTGTTTTAGGCCTCTAAATTCCTTGTTTGCAATCCAGTCGTACTTACACATGTGAGGTCTGGGGTAAGCCCAGCTGGGCATCTCTGGGATGGGGCCCTGGAGGTGTCCCTCTGGGGCGTGGCAGTGAGCAGTTGCAGTGGTGGTGGCTGTAAAATTGTCTTTCCTTTTCTGCTCGGCAAGACCATGTGAATTTTGTGTTTCAGGGAGGATTTGAGGTATGCTTGTGTCTACCTGCAGCACAGGAGGTGATGAACACAGGCCCATGAGCCGGCTTGTAGCCAGGGTTGTAGTCACCTGAGCAGACGCTCAGGTGTTTGACTCAGTTTCAGCTGTAGCTTCATGACATGCTGTGCTGTGAGGCCAAACACTGCAGCAGGCTCTCTTTCCACTCAGCCTCTGAGATAGACCAGCGAGCACATTTCCCTAGAGATAAGACAGAAACAGGGTCTTTCCTAAAGAACTACCTCTGCTGCAAGGAGCTTACCACATCTGAGCCCTGGACCTGATTGCCAAGATTGCCCTGTCTTAAATCTCTTGATGTTTTATAAGTATTACTACACAACTGGTCCTCTAGTCAAATCCAAAATACCAAGAAAGACCCAGAGCATTGCAACTTATGATGATTAGCATCCAGCCCTCCACAGCACCCTAGTGCCTCCTGTCTCCTTGGCAGAGCGGCTTTGAGAGGAGACCATAGTGGCTACACCTGGTCAGGCCAGCATAAGGCAGCAAGATCACTACTTATTGCACCAAACATGTCCCATGTAAGCTGTGCAACAGGGTCATTTGGCTTTGAAACACTTTTCAAGCTGCAAGTATTCCTGCTCAGGCAGTACTGTATCACTCAAAGCAGTAGCCAAAGTGTCCTGAGGTACTTCAGAGCCACTGCTGATGCTGCCACAACAATGCCTGCTGAAAGCAGGTCAAGGCAAGGGTTACTTACTGCTGAACTTTTTTTTAATCTTAACCAAATCGCATACCTTGTAGCAATGCCTGAGAATTTCAACAAGCAGCAGAGAAGCCGAGGTGTCCTGGTAGGAGGCAGGACAGAAGCTAGCTCACACAGCAAAATGGAAAACCAATTGCTTTCGCTCCTGATTACTTCTTTTCAACAGAGGAGCAAATCCCAACTTGCCTCTGCCACCCGGAACTCCTTAGACCAGTCTTGCCACACTGCTGGAAAGCTGGTTCAAATCCTAGGGATGTGTCCTCCTTCCTAAGGGCTCCACCGGGCACGTGACAGCCTGGAGGAGCCTGTACCAGCCTGGAGGAGCACTCACAAGGAGTGGGCGTGAAACTGGCCCCAGAGGAGTTGTCAGCTCAGAAGAGTTTCTGGCTCCTGTTCAGAGCTGAAAAATGGTTGTCAGGTGGGAAGGATGGGTCCAAAGTCCCCCTGGCTCTGGCAATGTAAAGAAGGAAAGGCAGGCCATACCTTCATGCCCAGGTGAGGAGGCCCTTGTCATGGAAAGTTCACGATGTGGCTAGCATCTCTGCTGGGGAACAGACTGGTGTTAGCAAGAGATAACCCTTGCTCGGTCACAGACTCCAGTAGGAAAAGATATAGATACAGAATTCTCTCCTCCAAGGTCTTTTTGTTGACATGCAGTTGTCAGAAGAGGTGTAAGCACGTGTGCCTACACAGCCAAATACAATTAGGAGCCTCTGTTAAGATAAATATTACATATCTGCTGTATGTTTCCAGAAGCACTCAGATGGAAATGCAACTTGGCTGCTAGAGAACGTCGCGAACAGCCTCACAACTTGCTCACAAACCAAGCGAGGGTGCTGGCCCCCTTTATCGAACTGCTGTGAGGATGGCTCAGAATACAGCTCACGTGGGGAAGCACAGGTAATTTTATCACCCATGTTGTTCCTGCCCCCAGCCTCTCCTCCTCTCCCCTCCATGGCGCTGCAGAAACAGGCTATCAGCTAATTGGGGACAGACTTGTACACAATCTCTGCAGGCAGAGGTTGGACAAAGCTGTAACATACTGCTCTTAATGAGGTACTTTGATCTTACCCCTCCCTTTTTTATTTGTTTTACTGTTCTTTGCCTCACTTTCATCCATAGCAGACAGCTGTTGAACTTTGGAGATCCTCCCTTCACAAATAAGTTTACAAGGAAGGAACCCGTGAAATCAGGCTGCATTTCAGGGAACTTAAACCTGTGTAAGAAAATATATGTGAAACATTATCTATAAACTGACAATTCATAGGATTCCTGGGAAGCCATTCAGTCATGAAAGTGCTGTGAATAGTATTAAAACAATCCAACTAACTAAAGAAAAAAAATGGTTTTTTTACATGGTTTTTCAAGTTAACTGAAGTATATAATCATAATTGTATGTAGTCAACAGTTTCCAATTTCAGTGGTAGTTTTACCATGCACTAAGGACTGAATATAGCCCATTACCTTCTCTAGGTATCATTGAAGATATTGATATTCAATACTAACATCATGAAGAGCTTGACTGTCCTTTAGCAATTTCCATTAAAACAAATGTCTCTCATGCAAGCTATAGACAAATCTCAGATACTGGAAATTTATGTATCTTAATATCCCTTATCTACACGTACATATATACCTACTTATTTACACCTTTATGCTCAAAAGATAATTTTATGAGCAGAACTAAGACATCTTCTTGGATATCAGCAAGTCTCCAATAGGAGCATTTGCACTCACCATATTGCTGGAACAGATTCTATATCTTCAGAAATTGTAAAAAAAAATTTCTAAATAATTAATTAAATAAAAGCCAGATCTTGTGAAAAAGACCTCATCAGCTACTTAACAGCTCTAGCAGATGCAAAGGCATTGGGCAGTTGCCTATAGCAATTTCATACACGTAGAAGTTTGGGAAAATTAAAATGAGACAGAAATGCTAACTTATCGACTTATCAGGAGGGGGGGACTGTGACTCTGAGTATCACTTCTCTTCCCAGACATCTCAAAATCACGGTTACATAAGAAATGCAATTTAGTGCCCATGTGCCTTCGTCTAAATATTGATGATGCATACAGGTGTCTGACACCAGCACCAATAAACGCCCACTTATCTGTCAGCATCGGGGCACCCGTGCATGCTATTTGCATGATTCTGGGTTTGTCTTTTAGTCATACCTAACTGAGCAGCCACATGAGAGCTGTGGCCCCTGAGTCACTGTCAGACATCAGATATCACATGTGGGAGAATCGCAAAGTATGACAGATACTGTTACCATTATGTAAACTTCCTGTCATAATCATTCTTGGATGTTCATATTCATCAGTTACCCTCTGCACGCTTCGAGCTGGAAGTTCGCTTTCTATGTAGGCACAGGCAAACACAGTTGTTCCTGATTATGAGATAAAGCCTGTTTTGTTCTATTGTTTGGAGCCTCAGTTTGGTTTTTTACCAAGCTAGGAACACGCTACACGCTTTGCTATTGCTGTATGTTAAGTTTCTAGTGCTAGGATTGTCAAAAGGCTCAATTATTAATTTGCACCTGCTAATACGGAGACTACATATGCAGACCGCATATTCAAACTTAAAATCAGTTTGACAAGTAAATAGTTGAGGGGGGGGGGGTGTCCTTAATTTTCTGGTATTTGCCTGACTTCATCATATTGCGCAATTTTTTTTCCCCCTACTGAATGAACAGATCTATAATGCCCCTTGGCACTATTATTTTCTCACATTAATAAGGAGAGCATCTGTGTGTCTCAGTTCGGAAGATAATCAGTACACATACAGCCTGGTAAACAGAAAAGGAAAGTGAGAAACCTGTGTTTATCTGAAACGCTGTATTTTATAAGCAGTGTACACTCAGAGCCTGAAACGACATATTGGGGCAGCTGATGGTTGAACTGTGCCATGTGCTGAAGGGGCCCAGGAGGAGGGCAAAATGTCCTGCCTGGATGACCGTCCACCCTTAGCAGGTATATACCAGCCTCTGGGCAGCCACGGATTACACACCAACCTCAACATTCAGAGCAGGTAGCACGGAGCGAGTTTTACAACCTGGCAGCTGATGGTTTCACCGTATATACAAAGGCTTTTGTATTCCTTAAAGTTAAAGCGAAAGGTGTTATCCAATGCCTTGAAACGGCACAGAGAATGGCAAAAGCAGCTTTGTTCCCGCAGACTGTCTGAACAATGTGTTAATCCTTACCTTGAGAGATCACCTCTGGAAAACAGAGGAGTATTCCAACCTCTCTGTCAGCGTGAGCCAGTTTTTCTACTGTTGCAGCCAAAAAAGGTGCCAAGTGACGGCAAACTAGGTGTAGTTTTGTAATGAATAGGTTTGAGCAAACCTTGGCTTTGTGCATCTCCACAAAACCGGGGAGGTGGAAAAAAAGCAGAGTTGCTCAAGTGAAGGTGGAAGAAAAATGCGTATAGAAAAAAGTATTATTATTTTTATTACCTGCTAAAGGATGGTGCCCCCATGCAGCTATACCTGAGCTGATGGTGCAGAAGAGGACAGCACAGTCTTGGCTCGGTATCAGCACCCGTTTTTGTGCAGGCAAGCCAGAGCTGCCTTGGAAAGCCCACCAGAGGTGGGGAAGCTGGGCTCCAGGGGTTTGCAAGGCTGAGGAGGGTAAACTCTTTGCCCAAAAGGAATGGTAGTGGGTTAGGTATCACCTTCACTGTTTTTCTACATCCAGGAACTCCACATGCTGCCCACACTCCTCTCAAGAAATGCGGAAACCTGGACTGCTGAAGTGTTCTCTCAGTTTTGTTCAAAAGTTCATTTCCCTAAGGAGGTTGTTGGAGGAGAATGGTCTTTTTTTTACATCTGAATGTTTTGCAACAGAAAAAAATAATCTTTTTGAAATGTTTCTGTCCCATTTAAATATAAGTGTTAAAGAGTCTGCTGTTAATTATCCATCCAGGATGATGGCATCTGTTATTTCTTTTTAAATGCTCCATTTACTTTAACTTATAATGAAGTGCAGTAAATGTATTTGCAGTGGTTGTTAACTGTTTGATTTACTGTTTCAAATTTTTTTTTTTTAATACAGAGGTTTTTTTAGACTTTTGCCACACATTGTCATGTTGAAGGACTGAAGAGAAAGCTAATATATAACAATTCAGGGAGGTTTAATTCTAACCTGTTACAAAATCTCTCCTGATGCTTCATAATAAATAAGGACTTTAGAAATTTTGAAGGAAACAAACTATGTCATTCCTCTCAACATTTTATTTTTTGAATTGCCAACATCTCATACAAATTTGCACTCCCAAATCTTTCTGTTGGAAGCTATTTACATCAGAAAGGAAGAATCGTGAAGCTGGGGGCTGAAAAACAGAATTTACACTTTTTTCCATAACATTTCACATATATTCAATGTTTCTTTTTTTTTCCCAGGTCTTTGTAACACACTGTGTTCCAGATCTCAAGCTGGATAGATTAAGTGGCATGTACTCTATTTGACATGTCAAATTTCTGTAACTGCTGCCTGCAATACATGGGAGCAAATGTCGCTTGTATTTTTTGAACATATGCAACAAATTTCAACCTAGAAGTCAGCTCATGGGCATCTGTTTTTTTTTTTTTTTTCCTTTTTTTTCTTCATTCTAGTAATGCCAAAAGGCCTTAGAGCCAATCTAAATGTAGCTGACATCAGCTCTGTGGTTCCTTACCCAGAGTACTTGCAAGAGGGACTTCAGTAAAAATGAGAATTTTTCCCTCTAGGATGATTCTCCTAGGATCTGCAGCCCTGGAGAGCTAAGAAACTTGGAGCACTCTGTATTTTCTCTGTTTTGTTTGAAGCAGACAGACAAAAATTGAAAATCTTACCCTTTGTCCTAAGAACGCATATTAGGTCGCAGCTCTGCAAACCAGGCAAAAACTGGCAAAGCTGGTGGAAGAAGCAGGACTGCCTTTGCCCTCACCCGTACCCCTTACTGCAAGTGCCTGTCCCCTGTGCCCACTGACGTGTGGGGCCACGCAGTGAGGAGTGGGTTCGGGGGAGGTTAATCTGCGATGTCTCCATCCCTGGAGGCTTGTGCTGGTGCCAGCTTAAAGGGTTCACAAAACCATGATCTTACAGTTAATGATGGATGACCCCTGAGTAAGTATATGCCTTGGTCACTTCTCTTGACCTAACTTTTTTTCCCCCTTCTTGCAATAGCTTATGTTTTATTTTAATTTAGCAGGGTTGTTCTAAAAAATATCTCTAAGATGTGATTCCTATTGCAAAATCTTGCCATCCCTTTAAATTGCTACCATAAGTTATTTCCTTCTCAAAGCCTGTTGTTATACGTAAGCTGCCATTAATCAAGGAAATGGGTTATCCTTTCTAATTCCAAACTGGTTTAAAAATCCTTCTCATGAGTTTGGAAAAGGATATTACATAAAATATTGGTATACTATAAAAGGCAACAGTGCAGCAATACTTCTGACCATGATGACTGATAACAGCAATACTTCTGACCATGATGTACTGATAACATTGTTACGATGGTCTGTAAAAGTTCAAGACATACAGAAGTGAAAAGTTATTCTATACAGGAAGGAAACAAAACCCAAATAATCTCTAAGTGAATTTTTCCTAAAAATATTGAAATTGACAGTAAATAATTCATTGAAATACTAAAACTGGCTGACATCTATTACAAAATGTAGCATTTTTATAGTACTGTGTAAATTTGCCCCCCCAAAATATAATCAATCCACGCCAAAGACGATTTTGTGTAAGTCAAAACAATATTTTTGTATGGTTTCATAAATACTTTGGAGACTGCTTCTTCACTATGAACAAGTATTCTCTCTGGAAGGACTTAGTAGACTAGAGATACTTATGAATGTCTTCTATCGTCCAAGAACAAACTGGACTTACATTTATTGCAACTGGCTGACCAGTTCCTCTGAAATTTCCTCCAGGGCTGTGGAAGACCTTTGAGATATTCTCCCAATTTTTCTGCTTAGCTTCCAGATCTGGTGGAAGACGGAGGCTTCATTTTTCCCCATTATTACGAGTTTTCTCCTCCCCAGACTCCTGTTGCCCAAAAACTGCAAAGGCATGGAGGTTATTTATTTAAATATTAAAGCTAATCCTACTCACAGTGGAATTAACTGCTGTGAAAGCCCCTGATTAGCTGCCTGGTGTCTGTGCAAGGGCAGGAAAATCTCTGATAATTAAAAAAAAATTCTTTATTTCCCTAAGTCCATCTCTCAGCTTAAAGTAATAGAATTTCTCTTTCTCTTTTAGCATGTTGAACTATCCTTTAAGACTTTCCCTTTTTAATTCTCTCTCCCTCTTCCACCCCTCCCTAGACAAAAAAAAAAGAAAGCAAGGAAAAAAAAGCCTACTTAGCAGATATAAAAATTGCATTGCATATAATTTGAACCACGCTTTTCAGCTGAGGAACTCTTACCTCCTCAGCCACCTTGTGAGCCGCCTGCCCGTGCTCCTACTACCCTTGGCTTTCTGCCCAAAGTTAAAGTACACGTTTAGTATCTTTTTAATATTTCATGTGTCTCCCATCTGGTGGACTATGTTCTAGTGTCACAGGAAATGGACTTAATGATCTGAAGTTAGGTGGCCATTTCTCGCTACATATGGGTATTATAAGCCAGTCTGATAATATACTGAGGGATTATTCGTTAATAACTACCTGGCTCTTTTCTTTTTCAGGGTACTGTAAGATCGCTCCACTAAATGCTACAACCCACGTTTGGATTATTTTTCTTACAATAATTATTCTATATTTATCTGCACTGAAGTATATATTTAGCTCATATCTTTCATCAGTTAGAGGATCTGTGTCCCTTTAGACCTATTTCATTCTTCCCTGCCATTTGCCATATTTAGATAACTGGCATCTCCATGCCACTACTTATTCGCCACTACTTATTCTTTCAGGGATTGTTATGCTAGTGCTAAGGTTTTGCTGATGAACTATGGCATAAATTTTCTTGCCTGTTAATTAATACCAAGCATTATATTTTACGGCCAGTTCAGGATGAAATAGGATTTCCGCCTCCTACAAGATACGTCAAGGATATATGGATTTTAGAAATTAGAGACAGGCATGCATGCACCCTGTATAAAAAATATATTCCCAGGAACCAATTTCCTGGTGGCAAATTATTGGCTGAATATATCAGTACAGATGGCTGTCTAAAATGCAATAATGCTAGGCATGTGTCACCATGATGTGGGAACTCATTCAGAAATGGAATACTGCAGCATTGGAATAAATAGATATGTAGCTGAAATTACAGATTGTGGAATACAGGATGGGCGCAGGCTGCTGCTGCTGCTTGGTACTGAGGCTGTAAGTTTCCTTCCTAAGAAGCATAGCTCTCCGTAAGCATTTTGTCATGTACTTGGTGCAATTTCAGCTCTTAATTACCTATTACAGAATGGAGAGGTAAAAAAAAAAAAAATAATCGGAGTTTGGCATAGCCAGGAGCTAATGCTTGAGGTCCATCATCATCATTACGAACAATAAGGAACCAAGCCAGATGGCTTCGTCTGCCTGTGGTCAGAAGCTAAACTTGCACCGGGTGTAGCGTAATGCCTGGCTGGCTGCTGGCAGCTAGCGGCACGTGTCAAGCAGTCGCTGGCTACGGCAGGCACAGTAACCGCGAAGGCATGCCTTGTGATCAGAAAGGAATGGTCTCCCCTGGTATGGAGGCACGCGTCCAGCACGAGGCAGTAGGAGTTTGTCAGTGATGTTTTCTATTATGCAGCAGAGGTCTTGAGACAGATTCGATCCGAATATCCTAAATACTGAGATGAAGTGGGATGAGGTGGTAGATGGTTATACAAGATTAAAGAATTAAAAAAAGATCCTGAAAAATTATTGAAATGGTACATGCAGATGCACTTGCACAAGGAGTAAAGTAAGGAAAACTATCAGGTGGTGAGAAGCTGTTCAGAGATGTTACCTACCCCATAAACTGGGTCTGGAACAGGAACACTTTTACTGATCTCTCCGCCTGTGCAATATTTCTTTTTGTGTGAGCAAATTTAAAATTCAAACTAGACCAATCGGTCTACTGAGGAATATGGGAAGTGTTAATGCAGGTCAATGTCTTCCCAAGCAATCAGCATTCAGTAACTATGAAGCCCACTTTGGTAAGTGTTTTATTTTTCATTTGCATCTTTCACTTCAGAGAACAATAAACTGCAAAGTATGGTGGATATCCCAGATTTTGAAGAAATTCCTTTCAGTTATTAGATTGAGAGGTTTTGGTTTGAAAGTATAATCCTTGCAAAGGCTAGAAGTGAAGACACAAAATCACTGAAGCACTTTAAATGGAAGAGGGAAAGCAATTCTTCTCTCAATCTCCATATGTTTATATTTTGAACACTGGTTTTAGTTTTATGTTGGTAGCCAAAGAGATCCAGTTTTCACTTTGTATTTTTGCTTCTTAACACAACACTTTAGGCATCTATAAATGCTGTGAACCCCATAAAAATGGAAATAACTTATGGTTCTGAAGGTCAGTAGTGAAACAACTGCTTGAAATCTTGAAAGGCCTACTTTAAGGGCCATATGACAAATTTTGAGTTTACAAGAAGCCCTCTTAGACTTTCAGTAAAAATGAATAATGGGGCAATTACAGCTTTTAGACTTTACTGCGCTTCATGCTCTTCAGTGACACCAGACAATTGGTCATGATTTGCTATAAGAAATGTAATGATTTTACTTTAATTCTTTTCTATTGAATTTTTGTAATCTTCCTGTGCTACAATAGAATTAAAAAAGGGAGAGATCAGACCTTGACAGCTGTGCCATTCTAGTACCTGCATACAATTTCTTAACTTTTTCACCCTTTCAAGATGTGTAGAAAGGGGGAACAATTCTGATGAACAGTGATTATTTTTCTAATTGTCTTTATCATATGTCCTAAAAGCACAAAGCAAAAGAAGCAAGGAAGGCACATGCCATGTACATTGCCATAATGATGGTGTACATGGTAAAGGACCTAGCTTGTCTATAAAATAGGTATTAAGGCTAAAAAAACCTGAGGACTATGGAATTGCTTTGATTTCATTTGACTAGTGATCAAAGAGGAAATCAATGGTGTTCCCTTTGTATGTATGTACAAAACACACTAATGTGCTTATGCCAAGTTGTCTTCCTTAATGCTGTTTAAATACAAAAGCTCCCTAAGGTACAAAGATCGGACTATTCTCTCTGTAGCAGACTAGTTAGATATGTTATTTGTAGGCCTGTCAATAGATGCTGAAAATACAGATATTTGGCATCAAATTCAACTTCTAGTGACAGATTCACACAATTCGTGGGCATCTAGAGTGTTGCACTGAGAGCAGAATTTTGCCACCCAACTTTTCCTAGAATAAAATTTGCTTTTTGGATTAATATAATTTTTGGAAAGATCACAAAAGGATTGCAGTTCACTAAAGATGTTTTAATTTTTTTTAACATTTAACCAAGCAAAAAGTCCTGCCAGAAGCCGAAACTTCTCTTATCTTTCCCCCCTCCCCCCCCCCAAGACCTGTGAAGGTTTGTTCTTGGAATGTAAAAGCATAATATGAAAATCTGAGAATTCATGATATATTTGGGGAATAGCAATTATAATTGCTTTTCTCACTCTCTCTTCTTGTATGGGCATACTTGTACACGCATCTGCTAAATATGGTACATATATTTCACTCAGATTAGAAACCAGGCTGACCTTCATAACCATGTGTACTTATGTTCTGCCTAAGGATAAATACATTTTCCTTAGCACTCTTGGAAGAGTCTTCTATTTAGTTAGGTAAAGACAATTCATGCTGTAAGAAATATTCAATTTTGTTTTCATATGGAAGTCTTTTTCATGAGAAAGGAAGGAAGATTAATCAGTTCAAGAAATCTACAGTTATTCTTTCATCTTAAATATAGTAGCTACTCTGTACTACAGTTTTTTTCTCCATTTTTCAAATTAATTGTACTTTTAAGTGTTGAACAATAAAAGATGAAATACCACTCTCATTTCCTATGTCATCAAAAAGATGTTATGTTAGATTTTATTTTCTAATGCAGTTTTTAACTCTAAGAGTGGGATTTACAGTGAGTTGAGAAAGGCTCTAATAGACTGGAAATGGGTCAAACTCCATTTACTACTACTACGACTACTAAACCACCACTACTGCTACTCATCTAAATATGTTCCTAATTTATAAGAGCTGCCCTCAGAACAATTTCTTAGTTGGTCTCCTAGTTGGATTAAATCTTATTAGGTGCTTGACTATACGTTAACTGAGAAGTGGTCAAATCTCTTTTATGGGACATGGACATTTTAAAGGTCATTTTCAAAACAAATGTTTCTCAAAAAGGGTAGGACTTTTAAAGACAGCTTTGAAAGAGCTTACACTTTAAACAGTGGCTGAACTGAGACATTGCTAAAAATAAACAAATGGAGAAAAGTAGAAATCTGTACTTGCGCATGTGTTTTTCTCCTCAGCATGCACACATGTCCACACACAAGCACAAACTGCAGGCTGCATCCTCACCTGCTATAAACTTACACCGTTTTCAAAGCCACTGGTGCTATGTTGATGCATCTATGATGGTAGTTTGAAAAAGCTTAATAACACCCTCTCTATACAAAGCATAAGACATACTGAAGGAAGAGAGGAAGGAATTTAAAGTTGCTGCATCTGGTCCGAAGCAGACTTCCTCTGCTTCTTTAATTCCAGAATCAAAAGATTCTGCATGTAAAATCACTCAGATGTAACCCCGTATTTCCATTAGAAGTGGCCATTTCAAATTAGGAAGTGTGTGATTCCACTGAAAGACAAATTTGTAGGATTTGGGTCCTGCACTTCGGTCACAACAACCCCCATGCAGCGCTACAGGCTTGGGGAAGAGTGGCTGGAAAGCTGCCTGTCGGAAAAGGACCTGGGGGTGCTGGTTGACAGCCGGCTGAACATGAGCCGGCAGTGTGCCCAGGCGGCCAAGAAGGCCAATGGCATCCTGGCCTGTATCAGAAATAGTGTGGCCAGCAGGAGTAGGGAAGTGATCGTGCCCCTGTACTCGGCACTGGTGAGGCTGCACCTCGAATACTGTGTTCAGTTTTGGGCCCCTCACTACAAGAAGGACTTTGAGGTGCTGGAGCGTGTCCAGAGAAGAGCAACGAGGCTGGTGAAGGGTCTGGAGAACAAGTCTTATGAGGAGCGGCTGAGGGGACTGGGACTGTTTAGTCTGGAGAAAAGGAGGCTGAGGGGAGACCTCATCGCTCTCTACAACTACCTGAAAGGAGGTTGTAGCGAGGTGGGTGTCGGTCTCTTTTCCCAAGTAACTAGTGATAGGATGAGAGGAAATGGCCTCAAGTTGCACCAGGGGAGGTTTAGATTGGACATGGGGAAAAATTTCTTTACTGAAAGAGTGGTTAAACATTGGAACAGGCTGCCCAGGGGAGTGGTGGAGTCCCCATCCCTGGAGGTATTTAAAAGACGTGTAGATGTGGCGGTTAGGGACATGGTTTAGTGGGCATGGTGGTGTTGGGTCGACGGTTGGACTCGATGATCTTAGAGGTCTTTTCCAACCTTAATGATTCTATGATGCTATGATTCTAAGAAGGAAACAACTTCCCTGCATTATTCTGAGCTTGGCTGAGATACTTGTAGATTTATTAAAAAAACAAACTGTATTTCCCTCCTTACACTAAAGGTCTCTATGCTTTCCTCTTGGCTTTCATGGGCATTTTGCCCAACTACAGGATAGGACTCTGAGGTATTTAGTGCAGAATGAAGGCTAATTAAATTGTTGCGTGTTGACATACTATAGACTCCAGTCCAAAACCGTTCTGAAACATTTACTGATTTATTTTCCTTGTAGGCACAACTCTTTAACTGCTTTGGAAGCTCATAGCTGCTTCGAGTGACTGGTGACCATATCTATATTGCTTATGGGGCATTCTGCTATTTTCTTCTCCACTGTTCTGGTGACCTACTGCACATCAGGATTTATCACATCCATTCTTATTTTTGACAAATTATTGCAGCCATTCAGGTTGGTGGGTTCTCCTAAAATTGTTTAGCTGGCACATTTTGGGACAAAGAAATAAATCCTTAGTTTATATATTATTAGTGCCTCCAGAGCTTTTGACCCAGGAACCAAAACAGGGAACAATTCACAACAAAAAGAATTTCCTTGTCCCAAAACATGTCATCTAAAAATGGTAATAATCATCAAAGATAAACCTTTTTGTGCTCATTTGATAGCAGTTATATGTTTTATACTATAGCCTACCCACAATGTTTTTGTTTTCATAGGTGAAGACAGTGTGCACCTATCATGTCTCAGTAATTTTGCAGTGATTATTTCTGTAGGAATCTTAATGCCACACACCAGTGACTAGTCCAATCACTTGTCTCCACTGATATTCATAGGTATTCTAGCAGAGGGTAAAATTACTTTACAGTGCCTTTTTTGACACAACTTTGCAAACCTTTCATCCTCAGGGAATTTTTTTCTGACCTTATTTTATGCCCTAAAGTGCAGGGATTGACAGTTGTCATTTCAATGTAACAGGTCTAAGTGAAAAAAACTTTTAATTCATGCCACAGTGCAACTTTTCCCTGACAATGCTTTTTATGTCAGCATTGTGCTTTGTTTGGTTATCCAATGCAGTAGGAAAAGCTTTCTCAGTTTTACATTTTTTTGCCTTTTAATCTCTACATTTTCAAAAGCAGTGGGACACAGCTGGGTCAGATCAGACTGGTTGGTCCTCAGTTTAGTTTAGGCTCTGTTTTGGCCAGCTGACCTCAGTACTCCTTGAATCGTGCTTTAGAGATGGTGTCCCATCTGCAGAAGCCCAGAGGCTGGGTATGCATGCCATGAGAATCTGTTCCTGTGAAATCCAACAGGAGCTGCAACTTGCTTGTAAGGACCACTGGAGGAGGAAAAGGCCACCTTACAATTTTCATATAGTATGTGTATGGTCCTCTGCTCAGGGCCAGCAAATGGAAAATGACAGTTTAATCCATTCTCAGTCCCCAGGCATTCAAACATGTACCTCCCATCTCTAAACAGAATACCCCAAGCAGTAAGCAGTAAGCAACTTCAAGTCAAGAAGTACGGCTCTGTACACATTATTTCTTGAAATCCTTCAGTGATGGTGAAGAGTGCTAGATTCATTGATGTTCATTGGTCCTGGCTATAGGTCCCAGGTACATTTAATTTGTGTTAGATTTACAGATGTCATTGTAGCCAGTCAAGCACATAGTGCTTGATTTATGAGCAGATAGATCATCTATATAACTTTGGAGAAGATGAGGTTACCATGAAATTTTGGGGGCATTGCATTAACTAGCACAGGCCAGAAATCAATGGGGGAGTGACTGTGGCCCAGGATGCCAGTCTGATAGAGAAGAATAAAAATGGTTGAACGGACCTGACATGAATTTCCAAAATAGCTATTAGCCAATCATGTATTGCTGTAGCAGCATAACAACATTCACAGTGTTTTCCAGAATGTGAAAACAAGGGCATTTCTTTCAGAAGACAGAAATAGCTAGTGCGAAACAGAAATCTGGATGACGTAAATCCCTGAAATTGAGGTGTATCCGACAGTGCAAGACTTGTTGAGGCCCAATCTGAATCAGAAACTGCAATTTGCCAATTCATACGCTCTCTGTGAATGAATCTGTCATATAAGCCAGCGTGCCAGCAGCGTTTTGGCTCGTGACTCCCTGTTGCCAGCGGGAGCTGCGGTGTGAGGTGCGGGACCTTCCCAGTGCTGGAATGTGCTTCTGACCTTGGTTCGTGTCGTGATCAACCTTGCACTGCTACGTCTGCTGGTGCGTGGCTGTGGGAACGCAAGCTGAAGTAAACTGAATGGAAAAATTGGGCAAACCTCCATAAAGGAAAGAGCAAGGAAATGGATTTTTGGTTTAGAATAGAATAGAATAGAATAGAATAGAATAGAATAGAATAGAATAGAATATTTCAGTTGGAAGGGACCTATAATGATCACCTAGTCCAACTGCTTGACCACTTGAGGGCTGACCAAAAGTTAAAGCATGTTATATCAAAGGTGTTTTTTGGGGGAAGCTTGGGCTAGGACAGTCAAAGCTCTCTGATGTGGGAGGCAAAAAAGACTGTTGGAAAAGGCAGTGCATGTGAAGTTCCCTCTCCAGGCTTCACTGAGGCTTTCAGCACAGTGCTACGTACATGTTTAGTTTTAGAGTTACTGGATGGTATACAGAGACGAGGCAGGTGTACAGTATTTATTTTTAGATAGCTTCTTAGAAAAGAAGAGGAAATTTGCATGCAGCAAAATTTTACTCTGGCAGCACAACATAAAAATAATTTGCTTTCTGTATGCAAACAAATTTAAATCCTTATTTTGCAGTATTAAAAACAATGTAAAATGAACAGTTAGCACAAATAAGTCTCCTTATTGCTCAGTGGACTCTCAGCTACATGTGATAAAGAATGTAGATGCCCATATGTTTAGATGCTGCAAAGTGAATATTTAGCCAACTGGTTCCCAGAATAGAAGAAAAAATCTAAAGTTAAGTGCTTGGGCACTTCGAACAGCACACAGGCACGTCGAAAGGGCTTGTTAAAAAACCCCTCACAGCTAAGCAGAGACCTGTCTAGAGCTAGCTAGTTGGAAACACTAAGCACAGGGTATGGCTTTAAATTTGTCCATCTCATGAGACTCAGCACCCATGGAGGTAGTCCTGTGCCCCCAGGGTCTGAAGCCAGGGCTGGTCCCATTGCTGAGCTAGAGGGTGGTGAGAGGAGGGCTGATGTGGACGATAGGCATCGCTGCCAGTGGTGCAACAGGAGGAGAGAGCGCTGTGCTTGCTGCGTGAGGAGTGAGTCACAAGTTCAACGCTAACATGTTGCAGCACAAGTGAAAGCAGGTATCTCCCATGGGAAAATGCGCTCCGCGCTGCTGGTAGCTGCAGGAGGCAGCAAGAGAAGCAAATCAGGTGCTTTGGCTGTGTGAGAAATCGTGCGGGGCAGCCTTCCCAGGGACCCTGCACCTCCAGCCTCCCGGTACATCGGTCTGCTGCTGGTTTACTGCCTTGATGCTTCCTCTGCTTTTCACACTTTTGGGTGCTGTGTGAGATGCCATAGTGCTTCGCTGGTGCCTGCTGGCAATCACAGAAGGATGCAGCCGTACCAGCAGTTTCTTAATTGCCATTCTCCTGTGGTCACAGATTGCTAAAATACTCCTCCATCTTATGGCAGCAGTGGTAGTCAGATTTGGAAAGGAAGTCTGTGTGGTTTTGCAGAAACTTGCAGCTAATAAAATGATAATAAGGAAACCAAGAGGGAAAGATGACTACGGATCTGACTATTTGATGACTAATCTGGTCAATGTGGTAAGGCAGACATGATTTGTGGGTTAAGATCAGCAGTAATCTCTGGTTATGATAACTGAAAAATATAGCTAAATTGACTGTGTTTTCAGAATGAGAAAGAGGAAATTTTGATGGTGGCATTCAAGAGTCACAAAATATTCCTATAGCATAAAAGTATATTAATAATGTGCTGGCTGTACTGCGACTGCCAGCTTCAGGTAATGCACACGTGGCTCTTGGAGAGGGCCCCAGAGAGCCCCTCTGCCCCAGATCTTAACACAATTGTCGTGAACCCCAGAGAACAGATATTTACCACGTATAAACAACAGCAGCGTCCATACCTATTCAACATCCTGATTCCAATAATTGTTCTCAACAATGATCACTTGTCTTGCTGAATTACCTGGTTCTGGCAAATATGGAACAAATTCTGTTTGGAATCAAAATATGATTAAACAGTCAGTTCCATGAGTTCAAAATATAACTCTTTCAGTGAAAAACTGGAATATTTTACGTTTACTGAAAGAAGTCCTTGGAACACTAAGATATCTATGAAAAGCCAAGCAGGTCTCAAGACATCTCCAAGATATAATCAATTTACATTGAACTCCCAAGCCATATCAGACATTGCACTGCTTGCTTGCAATTGGAGGTTATTCTAGAGAGCACAGAGGCTAGATTTTTGAAGTTTCTTAGATGTCTACTTCCCACCGATTTCATAAGAAACATCTGTAAGTCTTGATTTCAAAGGGACATCAGCACCTACCTGCTTCTACCAGTGTGGTTCTAAAGTTCCTGCACATAAAAGCTGGCAGGATTGAAAAACAAACCCAAACTCCAACTGCTCTGCAAAATCCTTTTGAAACATTCATTTTAGGTCTTTTAATGAAGAATTACAGAGAAGTAGCATGCCAGAACCTGATAACCTGCAGATGTGACAGTATCAGAAGCAACCTGCTGAATCTCCAGGCTTTTGCCACATATTTGAACAGCATAAACCCCACAAATTGCCACTTTTTTTCCTATAATTCATATTACATTTTCCTCAGATTAAGAAGGAGAAGGTTTCTTAACAGAAATTATTTTATTACAATTGTGAACAAGTATTGGGAATTTCATGGCATGACTGTAGTTTTTATGAAGGCATAATATACCTGTTGGCAACCCATCTGTTAATGATTATTGGATTATGCAGTAAAAAAACGAAAGGCCAGACTTTTGGGGTGAATTTGAAGTGGAAATGCGCACTCACCTTATACATTTGCCCTTTTGATGAGGCAAATATTGCTAAACCTCATTTCTGTTTCTCCCTTCAGTTAGACTAGTTTTTAATACTAGGGAAGTTCAAATGATTTCAATCAAATGTATATAAGCAATTTGCATCACATATGTCCATGCATTGGGAAGAAAATCTTTAGCTACTGCATATTCAAGACTTTGTAAGCCGAGATAAGTTAGGGCAAGAAAGAAATTTGCAGGAATCACAAAACTATTCCAGGTACTTGGTAATTAGATTTATACTCTCAGAAACAGGGGGAACGATAAGCTCTAGGCATTTTGAAGTCATTCTGTAGGGGTCAATATCCTACTACTTAGATGCATACGCATGCATGAAACAGACTAGCAATACAGTGACACACCAAAGAAAAATGTTACGCTAGATCTTTTGTTTTTAATTTTTTAATTACATACAGAAAAATAGTTACGTGAGCCTCTGCAGGGATTTTTTTTTTTTTTTTTTTTTTTTTTTTTTTTTTTTTTTTTTTTTTTTTTTTTTTTTTTTTTTTTTTTTTTTTTTTTTTTTTTTTTTTTTTTTTTTTTTTTTTTTTTTTTTTTTTTTTTTTTTTTTTTTTTTTTTTTTTTTTTTTTTTTTTTTTTTTTTTTTTTTTTTTTTTTTTTTTTTTTTTTTTGGTAAAATATTGAGAAATCAGTTTGTTTAAACGTTAAGCTGTTCATAGGAAAGTAAGACCCTGGAGGTTAGAGAAAGTGTTGTCACTCAAATCTGTTCTCCCAAAGAGCAATTACTGTAGTCATTAATGTGCCTTGCTCCAAAATCTAGTCTGACATTAAATACTGCTTGAAATGTTCGGAAGACAGTTAAAAGGTAGGGATGGATCCTTTTCTCATGTAACGTGCTGAAAAGCTTCCCTGTGCATTCAATCATCTGGCTTCACAAATCCTAGTGGTACTCTTCTGAAGCTGTTATGGAACATATTGGTTGCATATTTCATTTGTTTCTGGCAAGAATAATTAGATGAATGTTTAATTAGGAGTGATTTTCTTTCATGAATCATGGCCGGCTGACTGAAAGGTTGATGACAGTCCATAATAACCAATAATACATATATCAGAATAACTCTGACTCGCTAGTATAACAAAATTATAGGTACTTTAGAAATACCTCCGCAGAAGGATAAATCGCCAGTCAGTATAAATCAAAGATTCACTGAAGTTGACAGGACTATTTTATTAGAAATCTCTCAAGAATCTGGGCAAATTTATTGAAATATACTTCAAAAAGCTTTCTGCTTCATCACGCTCTCCAGCTTGTCTTCAAACCCGTGTGAGGCAAAATGCATCGTTCGCCCTCAGGCCACCAGCCTCTCCCTGCACCCAACTTGCTTTGTCCACCCATTCCCATTCCTTCGATCCTGCTCATCTCTTCCACCCTGGGATGCGTTTCCTTCATCCACCTGGAGTGAGGTGTATCAGGACCCCGCACATCAGGGAGGAAACACCAGCTCCTTTCTCCCCCGTAGCTAAATATGCCTCTGGGGCAGCATGGCTAGGACAAACTCACCCTCTCCACTCCCACTGTACACTTACTATCACCTTGCAATAGCATCATGTGGCTGGTGGGACGCAGGTGAGCTGTCCATGAAATGACACAGATCTTCAGAAGGGCCCTAAAGCTGCCTAAGATGAAGGCAAGCGGGATCTGCGGGCAGCTGAATCTCTTTGGTCCTGTACAGAGGTACACTTGTGTACTGAAAATGGCTGACATCTTGTCAAAACTAGTTTTGTTTGCATTTGATGCATTTGTCTGGCGACTCACAGGTTACATGTCTATGTCATTTAGGGATCTTTCATAACCTGTTTATATAAGCACCAAGTATATGTTTTCTGTAAGCTGGAAGATTCATGTTCTTTTGTGAAGACAATTCAGTTATTTTACAGTCCACACTTTTTCCAGTTTTTCCAATTAACCTTATTAGTCAGCAGGACCAACACGTACACGTTTGTTCCCAGTCATTACCAATTACTTTGGGCCGTGGAACATTTGCTTGCTCTGGGGTACCAGCAAGGAAACAGTAATTAACTGAGATAGTTGCTGCTTTCCCTTGAAAGCTAAAGGATAGGATTATGCTCTTTTGATAAACTAATAGGCTTAAATCAATTTAATGTATTTAATAGGAACCCTTGATAACAGGAAGACACCTCAAAGCCTTCACTGTGAACTTTTGCCATTACTTCAAAACTGCAGACAATGAAGATAAATGAAATTGCAATTCAACAGTTGTAATAGAAAGGGTAGAGGATGAAATCTGCCTAGAATCAAAGACTAAGTTGAATGATCATTTTCTAATTAATGATCATTATAATTCTTCTGACATCTGCAGAATGCTTTGCAAACTTTAGCTCTCCTGTGAGTTAGGCAAGTGATATTGTCCCCATTTTACAGACCTTGAATACAACCCACGTCAAACTTGAACCTGCTCTTTGCCTCAGAAGCTCTTTGCCTTTTCCATCCGACATGTTTAATCTCAGATCTAATGAAAGCGGTACAGGTGGCAAGGGCAAGTCATTGCTCTCCTTTGCAGAACCTGTTAAAGAAATGGAGCCATAGTTTGTGATGCAACTTCATGGGCTTTTGCAGGCTTGAAGCAGTGACATGTTTGGCTCAATAAGATCAGTTGTCAGAGGTATGTCTTGCTGGTGCCTATAGCAGGATTTCAGTGGATTGTGAATCCTTCTGTCCAAAACAAATCCTTTTTTCAATGTCCACCTGGAATTTGACACTTTCTCAGGGAGTGTCTCAAATGCTGAGGGAATGGCCACCTCACAAAGAAACCAGCTGTAGCTGCTGTGTTTTAAATTGCTGCTGGTGCTCTCTCTATCCTCTTTAAACAGTCACCCAGCTAGTGAGACCTGTGGGTTCAGCTCCTTTCAGCAGGAGTTCATGCTTCAGTCTGTCTCAAGCAGGCAGGACCACAGGAGATTTTGGGTGACACACTGGAACATCCCTTCTTGTAAAACAATGATTTCCAGTGTAATCCAGCTGGATAGCACAAAGGCAGACAGGAATTGATACTACATGACTAAGGCATTAGTGGTGAAGACCTGAGATCTAATCCGTGATTTTAAAATTGTATATAGTCCTTCAAACAATGTGAAATGTAGAAAAAAGTTACCTGTAGGTACCAGAGTCCACATGTCCACTGGTCTGTGGATTTCAGGTGAATAAAAGTGACTCCTTAAAGCCTCACCTGAGATGACTGAGACCTTGGGAAAGAGTGTCCCTCCTCTCATATGTCAGTTTCTTTTCTGTCACTACCCAAAGTGACACGTGTTTTGGATCCTACTCGGAGAATCTCAAGGGCCCAAGCACTTAACGTGGGGCTACATTTCATTTAGTCCCTTCTTTTTGTATTTATTTGTTAACTATGAACCTGTTACAGGACCTTTAGGCTCCTGTAGGAGCCTGAAGTTGAACTCACACCTCTAACATCGAGGATGAGTAGTCTGATATTCAGAAACACTGGCTGTTCATTTTACTCTGCAATACTCTATGTAATTGCTCTAGTTTATTTGTACATCTGTTTATTACCACGTCTGCTTTTACAGAAACAATTTTCCCCTCCTTCCTTTGATTTGCCTACGGGCTGTTTCTGTCTCAATCTTTCTAACAGTTGGCCAAATACTGTCTGCTTGTACAAAGTCCTTTTATTAAGTACCCAGTTCTGGCAGAATCAGGAAATTTACCCAATGCTCTATAACACTAAATACAGTGCCTTGTTCCTCGCATGTTAAATTGGACTAGGAGCAGTTTGCTACTTCACAGAACTTTTGTGAAGGCTAATCAATAATTATTCTGAAAAACTCAAAGTTAATGGGATAATACTAAATAAGAAACACTGAAATGGATAAAACCCTAATACACCAGTCTGAAGGCTGGATCAAATCCAGGGAGAGCGACGCTGTGACAAGGCTTCAGCTCGGAGCAGAAGGGTGATAGGGAGGAATACAGAGCCATATTTAAACATTTTTGGAAAGGTATCTTGTCCCATGAATTGACAAAACTGTTGCCATGTGAAAACAAGCAGGAACCATATTTACTAGGTTTTGCTTCTTGTCAGCTGCAAAAGGGATGAGTTAGGTAAGCTCCATACAGTGATTTACAGCTTCTGCTTAATTTTGTTTTTTGTAGATGATGGGGAGGGAGGAGGGAGGGCTAAAAGGGAGGGCAGTGATCTAAAATACAAACAACCAGAACAATTACATAGCTTTATAAGGTTAACCTAGTTCTGCCTTCAGACAGGAGGGAGGCAAAAGAACTTATTTATTGCCTTAGATTGCCTCTGTCTACAAATCTCAAACACACTTAACTCCACCCTGTCTTCTGGGCAAAAAGTAACTGGCATTAAGTACATAAATTTAAAGCATAAGTAATTCTTATGTTAAGGTAAGCCCAGAAACCATGGGGGTTAATTGCTACTGTGCATTATTAGGAAGAGGACTTGCTCCTGTAAAGCCATAATGTCTTGCTTTTCAAGGATTTGGGTGGGTGGGTGGTGGTTTGGTTTTTTTTTTTTACTTTTTACAGTAAGTACTTTTTGCATATACTAACCTGAGAAAAATCATGTCTAAATAGTGAGCTTAAACAGGTACACCTGCCACGCCAACACACAAGACACCAGTGTTTCTTCAAGCTGCTGATGGAATATTGTTTTAAATTCTCTGAAAGAAGATGCTTTAGCTTACCGTGTCCAAGTAAATTAATATTTTTATGGCCACCTTTCCCCCACGCCAGTAGAAATACAAATATATATAAATAAATCTGGCTTGAGTCAAAAGGCATGGTTGCTAGGTAGCCACTGTCATGATAGTGAAGGTACCAGGGAAGCACAGAGAGGTGAGTCCCTCATAATTGCAGACATCCATTTTTCATTCTCCTTGAAAATGAGTCTTTTTTGTCTATACAGGTGACAAGATCACCAGCTCAGCAGGAAAAAGTCTGCAGAAAAACTGAAGCACGAGGCTTTATTGTGTCTCCCTGTAGAGACACAAAAGATTTTCAGATGCTTCCTAGAAGTGGGTGGGGAAATGGGGGAAGGAGCCCCTGCACTTTAATTATGGGAGGATGGTTAGATGTAATAACAACGGGTGGCAAACAAGCACTGCTTCTAACTGTCAGTGCTGCATGAGTACCAGTATTAACTGACAGAGCAAGAATAAAAAAAACACCGAAGCACAAATCTGATTGTGCTTGTTTCAAGGGCTATGGGAGCAGCTGCAGTTTGTGGCCCTCATGTAAATCCTGGCTTTTAAGGTTCTCTTCTGCTCTTCTGGACAGCGATGGTGTTAAAAGACAGTGAGGTACCTGACTGTGAAAAGAAACGCTGCTAAACATGTCACACTTTAACTTGAGCCCTTTCTGGGCTCTTTGGTGTAAATGGGTAACAGTCAAACCACAAGTTGGCTGGAAATCCTTTCTCTTTTTAAAAATCATGTTAAGCCCACGGGGCTGGGAATATGTGAAATCACTGCAAGCTATTTACTTTGGTCCTGCTAAAGTCCTCCTTGGGGCAGGGGGTACGTCTGCTGGGGCTCTGTCGAGCTACAGAACTCATCCTCTGGATAGAGGAAGTATTCTGCTCATTGCACTGAAAGGGAAATGAGATACAGGGAAGATTAATTGGTTTGCTCATAGGTGGACAGAAAGTTTGCAACTATACCAGGAACCGAAACCAACCCCAGAATGGATCTTCTAGTGCAAGCAATTATTTCTATTTATTTACAGTTTGTGTGCATGTCACATTTTATAATATGTTCTTAAGAGACAGCTGCTTTTTTAAACATTTACTGACTGAAACAACAAACCATAATTGCTCTGGTAAGGAACTCCTTACTTTGCAATTTGCTTCAAAAAAATCCTGCCCTACCTCCTGGGGTGTGAAAGATTCAGTCGGATTTCATCTGCAGGAAACATAAAAGCAATATACAGATAGCAAGTACAAGGAGTCAGGGATCCCTTTGCAGAGTATGTTTTGCAGAGGCATGCTGCAAATGTTATGATCTAGTCCACGGGCAAGATGTTGATTACTCTACAGGATGGAGCTATCAAATATTTTCTCTTTGCAATTGATGACTTACTACAGATCCAAGACTGTTATAATATATACAAGGTGTTTTCTCAGGCTCTTAAGTCTGCAGGGAAAAAAAGGTGCCATATTTTAAGCAGCAGAAGTTGTATGCTGTAGGTTTGGGGCCCCGTGTGGAACTCCGGATGAGCAGTCTGAGAAACTGAAACTTGCTATTCATCATCCTCCAAATTTCAGCAGATTACACAGCAAAGACTGAAGGTTTTGCAGGAGGGAGAATTGAATCTTGGGATTCCACAGGACTTTCAAAGCTTTCCCCTGTGGCACATCTTTTTTTTTTTATGTTACGCTGGCAACGTGCC
This sequence comes from Aptenodytes forsteri, assembly GCF_000699145.1. Lineage (NCBI taxonomy): Eukaryota > Metazoa > Chordata > Aves > Sphenisciformes > Spheniscidae > Aptenodytes > Aptenodytes forsteri. Next base: position 2,663,663 of record NW_008795365.1, on the reverse strand, counting down.
TCAGTCCTGACCTGAAAAGACAACTCTTGTGGCTGAGAAGCTGTTATGTCCACTCAGCCCATGGTTTTCTGAGAAGACAGCAAACAAGCCTAACAATTACGTCTGGGTCAGCTCTAAGACCACAAACCACCCATTCCCAAAGGTTTAGCTGAACTGCTGTCGCGCAGCTGGCGAGGCGGGGCAGGGCAGGGCAGGGGAGCCGGTGCACGGGCACCCAGCGATGTGCGGGCAGGGCAGGCCAGTGTGGGCAGTGGGAGGGCTGCCCTGGGCAGGCTGCCACGGGGAGGTGCTGGTAATAAAACCACCTCTGCAGAGAGCTGCTGAGGGAAAGCGGACACTGGAGGTAGGCTGAAAGACAACTGTAGGATACCCAGAAGCAGAGCTGGGTTTGGGTCTTGAAAGCAAATGAGTTTTGACAAGGCTCTTGCAGGCTCTTTAGGCAGCGCTGTCTCCGTCCCACCAGTGTTACAGCAAGCAGGCTGCTGGGCAGAGCACCTGGAGGGGAGAAAAAGCAAAAGTGCCACGTTTACATTTTTGGCACAGCGAGAGAAATGTCAAGGACTTGCACAACTCTGCTGGGTAGGGATAACTGTGCCTTGTCCGCTGTGGCACTCCATCCATGTTGTGATTGATCTGTGTTTTTCTTGCTGTAAAGGAGAAAAGAGGAGGCAAGAAGCAAGATAAGAAAGTGCGTTTGCATGGACCAGAGGACAGGGCTTTTTCTGAAGGCCGGGTGTCTGGGGAGCCTGACGGGATACATACAGTCATGGTGAAGGTTTGGTTGCAGGTGCTTACAAAGCCAGTTGAAACAGGTGAGTGTAAGGCTTTAAAGCTGGCACAGCATGAACACTAACAGTGGGAGATTTACTCAGTAAACACTCAGGAACAGCTGGAGAGGCCTGCACTGCATTTCAGGTGGCCTTAGTTTCTGGTCAGCTTGTAAAACTCCCCGGTTGATTGGCATGTAGGGAGTTAATGAAGTTACTGTTCAGTTAGCCCAGTGGCTTTATCAGCTTCATGTCAATCTCTAGTTAAGACAATGGTTAACTGCTTATCTCAATAGAAGTGTGAGGTGTGGCCTCATGAACAGTTATTTTCACTGGAAATAGTATCTAAAGCAAGTACATTGATTATGCAGCTCCAGCAGATGATTCAGCAAATACAGGTAAGCCTCTTGCTCTGGTGATGGCATGAACGAAAGGAGAGCTCACAGCTCTCCAAGTTGTGTACTGAGTGGTGTGCTGGTCAAACATATGACTTAATGACAAGGCAACCTTGTTTATCAATGTCGTTGATCTCTAGCACAGCATTAAAACAGTAATTCAGAGAATACTTTAGTTTTCAAAGCACTGTAACACACTCATAAAATAATGCTCACAACATGACTAAGAGCTAAATAGGCCCTATCCATATTTTATGGCTGGTGAACATAAGCAGGAGAGGAAGAGAGACATGCAGCGCAACACCTCGGGGGCAGAGCTGGGACCAGGAAAGAGGAGGTCTCCGGTCCTACCCACCTCGGTGCTCGCCATCTCAGGACCGCTCTGCCAGCACGGGACTGCCCTCTGCTATTTGCCTTTTGGTGGTAGGCCTCAGATAAAAGAAATAAGATAAAAATGGCACCGACAGTGTCAGCGACCCTTTGGTGTGACACCCGGTGTGGGTGCCAGGCTGTCTCCCCTCCTCTCTGAACTAAGGACGCTGCCTTTGTCCTGGGGCTTGTTTCTAATATGGTGGTACCCCCATGTCCTGACGGTGGCACATGTGGAAATTCACACTTCTGATGTTGCAAAAGCTGACTGAAACATGTCGCAGCGGGAGCCCAGGTTTTTCCCTCATTCTGACATTCCCAGTAGATTAATCTCATTTCCAGAGCTCTGTGAAGTATAATATCAGCATCTGAGGAAAATGCAAGCAGATGCTGATAACTGAGGATCATACATGTGGTGACTTGGTGGTCTTCTCATGGGTAGGAAAAGACGTGATTTCCTATGGGATCACCTCCTGCATGTCAGTGCTGAGCGCTTCCAGACGGAGATGCCCCAGCTGCAGAAGCGCAGCCGTCATCTGCACTCTGCCAGAGCCGCTGGTTGTCTCATGTACCACCTCAACAGGAAGCAATTGATTACGCTGTGACATCTGGTAAACTCTCTCCACCTAAACATGTATTTTGAAGAAAATATCTCTCTGATCAAACAGTGCCTCCTCAGATTACTGTCGATCCAAATGAGTTTTCTCTGAATGAGCCTGACACAGAATGATAAAATTTTTCTCAAACTGCTTAGACAAAGTGGAAGAGCATCATGCAATTTGACAGCAGCCTCAGTGACAAACGGCACATTTTATAGGGACTTGTTAACTGCGCTGAGTCTTTGCTGAGTAGCTTCACAAGTGACCGATGCTTGTCAGGCTCCCAGCAGAGTCATTTTAGCTGAAGTATGGAGATTTTTGTTTAAGAAACAAAATACATTATAGATATTTTGCATGTTTAATCTTCAGAAACAATTATAAAATGTAACAGCAACATTTGTCTGGGCTTCCTAATAGATGGCTAAATAAAGTTGAATAAATTCTGTGAGTCTGGATAGGAAAGACTATAGGAAAAAAGTGCTGCTAGTTAAGATAAAAAAATCAGTCCATGTCTGTCATCAAGACATTAATGATTACTAAGGCTAAAATCTGAAATCAATGCACAGTCTCTTTTGAGAGTGTCTCTAGCTACTTGAAATATTTATATTTTATTTACCTGCTTCCATCACAGCCTTTCACAACGCTGGGAAATGCACTAACATAGCAAAACTTTCAACCAAAATAGGAGGTCTGTGAACACCAGGGACGGACCTTTCTCAGTAGCTAGATGCAGAGCGTGAAACTTGCCTCACAGCAGGTAACAGTGATTATTAACCTCACCATACTTAGAACTGATAAATTCATCTTCTTGCTTTGATTTAGCTTTTAATAGAAATAGTTGTTCACATGCAAAAATAACAGTGACAAAAGACAGCTAGTAATTATTACTGAAAAAAGAAATGTTTTTATTTAGTTAGGAAGAAAGGAAAAGATTCTCACTGATATTTGTATATAATTCTGGCAATTAGACGCTGTGTCACTAATTATCTACCTTTATAAGGTTTTGGAATAATTTTCTAATCTCTCCCCCATCTCACATCTTAATTAGCTCCTACTTCCTTGTCGTTGAATCCAACTGTAAGAATCAACTTAAGCTAGGATAGCCAAATTTCGGACTGCTTCCTCCAGTAGCTTGTCATAAAGACCTGTAATAATGTCACATTTTACTGTATCTATCAACATTATACAGATGTTAGTTATCAGGTACTAGCCATCTCTCCACACTGCCAAGTAACTTGCCACTAGTTCTAGGCAACATTTACAAAATACATTTTCTTCTGCTATCACATAATAATAAACGGTTATGAGTGCAGACTTTCAAAATTAAATCCTTCCAACGTGAAACTTCTTGATAGACAACCCTGGGTGCTAAAAATTAATGAAATTTGAGATTAATAAACCTTCCACAAATGGTGAGCAAGGATGGTCATAATCCTGCAGTAATAAAGCTTGTTGATTTTCTTGTAGAAAACATGCATGCCTTACTTTTAAAATGAGGCAGCCAGTAGTGACTGGTGGGGACAAAATACAGAGAGCTTTGAGGGGGTGCCTACCAAATACATTTTTTTCCCATTGATGTATCACTTTGAAGAAATGTTAGTTAAAAAGAAGTCACAGGTTTGAGGAAATGGGTTGCTGGGAGATGCTTAAATTACAATGAAGAAAAAAAAAAAGCCTCAGCAGCTGAAGGGCAGGGAAATTGCCCGCCCCCAGAATATCAATTTAGCATTATTATGAGTGAACTGTGAAGGTCATTGGTGCAAGGCAAGGCACTGAGCGAGTGGAGCAGGCAAGTTTTGCCTCCCAGTAATAAGGAAACCCAAATCAGACAGTAAGTGACTGTGAAAGTTTCGTACACTCTAGAATCTGAACACATAATAAACCAAATGTGCAAGAACGGCTTCTGTACTTTCGGTATTAGTTGTATACTCTTAGATATGAATGCGAAAATGAGTCATCATACTTGAACATGTTTCCCCCTCTTAAAGCAATTTGCATACATTGATAAAAGATGCCTATTTTTAATAGCAGAAATGCATATAAATTCTTTTTTCTATAGGTGGCAATTCCACTGTGTGAGCTGATGGTGCAGGTGGCTGTGCCAGGCCCTCCAAGGGGACCGTGGCTGCCGGAAGCTTTGCCCTGACTTCTCCATGCCTTTCCTTGCAGCATCTCCCCGATGCAACAGCACGGTGAAGATGTTTATTCTTAGATGTGTTTAAGCTGTTGTAGCTTCACGCTGTGCGATTTAGTGATATGGTCCTCTTTGCAAAGATGATCAACAGTAGCTCAGCTAAGTAATACCATTTTCCCTCTGTGGTAACTTCAGCAGAATGGAAGTCCCGTAAGTGCAAATGCTGCATGGTGTGCAAGTCAAACGGCAATGCTCTTCCTGAAGTTAGCTGTCATTACAAGCTCCTTTTTTAACTTGAAACTTTGTAAGGAGGCAGATGGAGGTTGCCTGGGAGGTTCTGTCACATTTTGGACAATATGTACATGCATATAGAAAGCCAGTTCCCAGTCACACTTAGTTTCCTGTGACTTTGATAGTAGTTCTAGTACTGAACTGCTGCAACCAAGATCAGATCCTGGCACCTAATGTGCATTGCACCAATGTTTGGAAGCCTGCCTTTGGTTTCAGTGTGGCTTTTACCATTTTACCTATTTCTTTGACTTTCCCTGATATCCTAGCGAGACTGATGCATAGCACAGAGTATAGCAGGCCATTGCTGAATGCCCTTAGTAGGGCAAGGGAATCCACTCTGCTGTACTAAGGTCACTGGCAAACCCCTCGGGAGAAGGTGCGTGGGGCATCCTGTGTCTGTGTGGCTCAGGTACATGTGAGAAGCTGGATTTCCACAAGTGTTCAGCACTGACGGCCAGGGCCAGATTTTCAAACAAGTTCAGCTGCTTGCAACTTTTCTTTTGCAACCAAAAAAAAAGGATCTGACTAAAACCACAATGGGAACTACATGTTGAGGGCTTTACACAGAATTGCCCACTTAGTGCCTCAGTGAGAGGTGAGCTCATCTGAAAATTCAACTCCAGATGTGGGACTGAATACTTGAAAATTTAACCCGGATCTCCTTTGAAAATCTGGTTCTGTGTTAGAACATCTGTCGCTGAAATGGTAATCAGACTATTATCCACGTACAATTTTACCATTTACATATTTTAATGACTCTTGACTCTTTCAAGCAACTTTGAGAACGTATTTTCTTCAAGTGCAATGGATACGTTTTCAAAAACGAACCCAGCTCAAATGTTAAAGCCTCCATCTGTCCCATAGACCGCCACAAACCGACCAGGTGCTGTTACCTGGGGCCCCCTCTTCGTTTGTGGATGGAGATTGCGGAGGTGGGACGGAGCCGCAAGGGATGTCACTGGCTGTACCCAGCAGGGAAACCCCTGGGCTCCTGGGCTCCCAGCCAGCAGACTTGCCCACCCCGCGGGGACCAGCGGCAGGGTTGATGCCAGAGCCCCCAGGGGCCATCCCTGATTTCTCCAGGCTCCCTCATGGGAAGATGCTGACGCCTGCTTGGGACAGGAAGGAGGCTACCTACCTCTTGAGTGACTGCAGAGGGAGCGTGGGAGATTAGCCTCACCTACTCGTCAGGTTTTCGTGAATCCCTCCCCTCCCCACGTGCGTCACCTGGCAGAATATCAGGCAACAAAGAGAATAATTTCCAGTTCCTGGAAACTCCTCCCTGTACATTTTCTCTGGATGGGGCCTTATATGCTAGGGGCAGTCTGAGCCTTGCGCTGGCAATAAATGAGGGAAGTCATCACACTGCCTTCCTGAGATATTTGCTGCAAAAAACAGGCAGGATTGTCTTTTTTGTTATATTCTGCAAACTGCTGACAAATCCAAAGGCATTTTGCTGCATGAGGAGGATTTGCATACACATGTTTATTTGTATAGTTGATGGCCTCCTTTGTTTGCACACAAAAAAATTTGCATATACAAGTCATTCATTAAATGCACACCTTTATCCAAAACTGGCATGCAAATTGTAGCATAGCAGGGGTTAGCGATATACAACATAACTTTTATTACTGGCCAGATTAGACATGGGGATGTCCAGTTCTCAGAGGCCAGTTTATGCTTGCTGAGCTGACAGTTCAAAAAGAGATCCTTTTTATTTATAAACTGAAAACAATATTATACCTGGAAGTAAATGAAATATAAACATTAGGCAGTCTAATGCCATTTTTACAGTCACTTTTAACCACACTTTAGAGGAAATAATATGCCTTGCTTCTGCTTAGCTATAAAATAAAAACAAAATGTGAACATATGCCAATTTTATAAGCTTCCTATTACCCTACTTAGTCACTGTATTAACACTTCTTTAAGCATGTCATTTCATCCATTTTATGGCTTCTTTCACAGTTTATGTTCAAACCAACAACAAAATTCACATAAACGTTACTTTGTCTCATGTGTTCACATACATTTACCTGTATTTGACCCTGACCTGCCAATCAGGTGCACAAATCTCCATCTTAGCACTCGTGCGAAGCCCCATTGCCTCCAGTGGTGCGCTGTGCTGAGACATCAACATCTCCTTGTGCAAATGGGTTTCCAGGTTGAGGGGCAGAGCATATGTGAGAGGTGGCATCTCTTATTGTCAGTCATGCTGTTGTCTGCTGTTGCTCTGACCTAGCATGGCACCAGTCCTTGCTCCAGCTTCGGTTTCCTTGTTTTAGATGAACTCTTTGCCATGGGTGCCTCCTGAGCAATAAGCCCTCCTCAATCCTGTGTTCCCAGCAAACTTCTGTTTTCTCTGGTCAGCAGCTGCATAACCACCCTGGAGAGGTGCAGGGTTGCAGCCTGCATCCCCTGTGGCGTGGTGCACCCCTTGACTCCAGCTCCACGCTGTCTTCAAGCACTCGCTGCAACCTCTGCTACAGCATTGCCTTACATCCACTTGCCCAGAGCTTAGCCCCTGCCTGCAGTACTCCAAAAAATACCCCGAGAGAGCAGAGGTATTTAAATATGACCTGTGTCTTCAGCATTTCCTGGTGGCTAAATGAGCAACGACACCCATCCTGATCTGGCTTCTGTAAATCACATTTGTAGGCACCACAGCTTTGGTGCCTTATTTAGGTGTTTGGGATTGTGGTAGATGTTAAGGGACCTAACATCAGCATTGCATTAGAGCACCAAATCTCCTCTGTGACTTTAGCCTGAAACCTTTGCTTACTCCTGTGCACCACAGCATATTTAAAACTGACTTGTGAATGTGCTAGAACTTGCTATAAACAGGTTTATCAGTGTGCGTATTCAGCTTTCAACTGAAGAAAAAAAAGATAAAAATAACAGTATATTTGTGCAGTACAACAGAATACAATGGAAGATGATAATTGAAATGCAGCTGTATATAGGGAGTAAAAAAGCAAAAGGCATTTATAGACAGTCTTCAAAATGTATTAATAGCGAGCAGCTCATTAATTTCAAGTTACCATAGGTCCAAATAACTTAAAGCTAATATTCGGATTTGTACTGCTTTCTCTGGGGAGGTGTTATTATTCAGTGATGGCTATTATTAGCAAACAAACCAACCCTAATATTAGTCACAGAATCAGTGTATTGCTCCTTTAGAAACAAAAGTCTGCCAGGTATACTGCCTGCAATAATAAGGACTTGTGCCATTTTTCCTTTGAGGGAGGGAGCCCTACCATTCACATTTTGTTTTGGTGTGACACAACCTGCTGCTTTGCCTGCCGTTTCCACCTGAGCAGCTTTTACCATGTGGTTTGAATAATGTAACTTGCTCAGTTATGCTGACAGTATGTCAGAAAATATTGGAAAAACTGATGCCTTTTGATAGCATTTTATAGAGAGACCTGGCCAACACAGATACAGAGGCTGAAGCAATATTTTGAAGTTAATGAGACAGCACACGAGAAAAGACTTACAGTTCAATTGCAATTTACAGGAGGAAACACACAGTTTGCTGGGTGGTTTGAAGGTTCCCCAGGGCCCTGCTAATACAAGATTTGCACAAATTATAACATTTCTATAAACTTCAACCTCTAGTTATTGATGAGGAGTTCAGATTTCAGAAAATAAATCAACACGAAGCTGAAGCCATTAAGAAAGCCATCAGCATGCCACTGATTTTAAAGCAGTGCAGATTAGCACAGAGATTTTGGACTGAAAACCTGGGGGGGGTAAACACATGAGGCAGGACTCACATTTCACCAAAACCTTGACATTTCAGTACATGTGGATACAGCAGTAACAGATGCAGTAAAATCAGAGTAGAGAGAGAAGGGTGAGGCATAAAAATGATGTGACCAGCAAAGTGTTACAGGCAAGACTCCATGCTGGCAGACATATATTTATTGAAAGAAAAATATCCATACTTTTCTGGATGCAAATTTAGAGACAATTAAGATAGAAGGTGAAGTACCAAAAAGTAAGAAACTGCTTTCTGAGGAAAAGAAAGAGCCAAAGAAGTGATTATACCCAAGAGGAGAATGAGAACAGAAAGAGACTGCTTGCAAGGGAAGATAGAGCTGATATTGGAGTTGACTGACAATTCTTCAGTCAACCATTTTTGGAAAAAAAAAAAGGTATTTTTATAATTATGTTAGATATTACCCTGTGCACGTTTTCCTAGAAAAGTTTATTTTAATAGCATTTCCTTAATTAAAAACATGCTCTGTCTTCACCCAGCCAAAATGAAACACATTCTTTAGCAACTAATTATTCCTTTGAGGTGGAGTGAGTAGGAACGAGGAAAGTCTGTGAGGAGCGTGGCATGAGAGAAAATACCTTTGCTGAAATTTTTTTCCTACATTGTTGATTCTCCCTGGTCAAAAGAAAAAAAAAAAAAAGTTAAGGGAAATATTTTCCTCAGTGAAGAAAGCAAAAGCTATTTTGAAATTTTAAGCTGTTTTAGGATTTAAGGAAAGTTTTTAAGCAAAAAAATAAATTATTGAAGCTCTTCAAAGACAGCATTTGTTGTGTGTCAATCACACAGGTGAAGACAGACATGCTTCCAGAGTTACATATTTCTCCTGCTACATACATGTGACTTTCTATAATATGCGCAACGTGGGTATGAACCATTTTATATCCATTTGTTATAGGCCTAAGTACACAGACTAGAGGAAAAGCAGAGGAGAATCAGACTCGAGTTATTCACATTCATCGTTCTCGTTTAGGTTAGTAAGCCAGTCCTGATATGTATATCCTATTGCTAAAGCCATGTAATGGCAAAGTAATTTCTGTTTGACTGGTGATGGAGAACACTACAATAACTTATTTATCTGCTCTGCACATAAGCGGGAAGCAAAGCATCATTATATGAAGCCATAAATGGTTCTCAGACTTCAGCAAATTTGGCACTCTCTTATGGTGCTTCAGTGACTCTCGCTGCTCAACAGCTACACAAATAGCCCGAATGCAAACATGTTACCTAATCAGGTATCTGTGTACCCAGAGATATCATGGCCTACAAATATACACTTTGATAAAGGAGAGTTCATGGTCCAGATATTCATTCTTATAGAAATGCATTAAATAAAGTTGAAAATGAAGAAATAAACACGTGACCATGGAGGCTAAAGTACTCCGTTAATGCACAGATTAAGGGCTTGATCCTGGAGGACTTAGTCTTGCTAGCTTCAGTGGGGACTCTTCCTATGAATAAGAAATGCATGAGAGTAAGCACAGAGTTCTAAAACACCGTTACAAGAATACAGGCACCTTCTCCTTCCTGATCAGTTCCAGTAAAACAATAGCACCGTACTTGTACAGAACAATTATTTTAACGCAATTCATTTTTACATGCATCTGTTTTATTTTCTAAACTACATGCGTGCTTTGGATTTGCCTGGTGACTACATATTCATACGAATGCATAGTAACCGGCCAACTGTCCATTCTATTTACATTTTTGATACTGTGCAAAATGCCTTTCAGCTGGTTGATTTTACTAGACGGCATTAGTTTGAAAGAGCATTGTTGGATTCTGGCTTGATGCATGGAAATATTCTTGCTACAAATAATTTTTCAGTGAACTCAACTGTTCCTGCCAAACTGGCAAGTTAAAGAGTGAGCCAGGCTCCAGCGCCTGGTACCGAAGGAGATACAGCAACCTTGCTTCACTGGGCATGGGGAGCTTCACCACCACGGCTCTTCCAGACTGAGTCAAGCACTGGCTGATGTTAGGTAGGGTCTGGTCCATGAGAGGGGAGCAGAGATGCAGAGCCATGATGCAGCTGATTGCATGCTCCCGGAAAAGATGCCTTTCTTTATCCTGCTCCAGGTCTTCCCTCCCCTGTCCTCAGGGAGGACAAAAAACCTCTGCAGAGTGGAGACTAGAGCTGTCCTCAGGTGGGATGTAAGTCTACATCTTATTTGCTTTTGCAACATGTTTCACATTTATGGTATTTCAAGCACAGCTGGTCAAAATGCCTAAAAATTTTGAATCGGCATTTTTACAACACAACTCTGGTTATTTTTCCCCATTTGCAGAAAAGCAGATTTTTGTTTAAAGAACTATATTGAACAGCTTCGTCCAACTCTAAATGCAACAGTGTCCAGGTGGAGTTGCCATCATGGCAATTTTCTGTTAAGTAGAATATGTGTTTCTAAGTAGCTACCTGACAAAGTGATATCGTATATCGCAGATCACAGAAGCTGCTCTTATGTATGAGTCCATAGGATGCTGGTGTCCCCTTTGCGAGACTCTCTGTCCTAAAATATCTGTATTTACTCTTGCTAGGACATGGCAGTTTAGTAAGGCATTGGTGCAGCAAGGCTCATTTGTGATACAAAGGAGCTGTGAGAGTAGCCAGTCATGTAGATGGGCATGCCTGAAGTACGGAAGAAGAGAGGCATACATTACGTGATCTTGTTTAGTGATCCTATCTATCTCAGATATATAGCGTTTGCAACTACCTTTTCTTATAAGAGAGCACTTCGTTCTGTTATTCTAATTACAAGTCAATGGGAACTTCATGGCTAGCTTGCCTAAGGAAGGAAGAGGCTTCATGTAACATGTAACTTCATCCCAAATCAGTCTGTAGTCTTTCCATTGAAAAAAACCACCTTCTTTAGGCAAACTCCTCACTTGAAATCAATTGGAATATTTCTGGAAAGTAGAAGAAAGATGTTATTTTTGTGTGTTCACATGAGTAATCTCAGAGTCGATACAAAATAAATGTAATTAGGTCCAGGCAAGTTCTGAAAGTATCATTAAGGTGATCTTTAAAGCCGAGCTAAACTCAAATCAAGGTCCATACTGACATTAAGACTTTAATTAATGACTTTGGAAACATACCTGGTTCTATATGCCAAAGTGGGGGTGTCTACCTATGCAAGGGCGGCGTTACAAGACGCTAGGCAGATGATCAGTTCTGGCTAATAACTCTTCACTATCTACACAGAAAGGGGGAGAGGGCAGCATCCATTTATATTTTCATTGATGGAGGTGTTGCCTACTGTCAAATGACATTTCTTTAGACTTGCTGACAATTACCAGTTTTTGTCTAATACCTACTAGATTGGATAATAATATTATTTTTGTAAAACTAATTAAAGTTTTAACAAGTGGCCATGATTTTTTAAAAGTTCTTATATGTATTTTACTCATTTACCCTTTTCAGCTGTCAGGGTCATATGCAAAGACATGACGTAAATAATTAATCATAAGATTTTATTAATATATTATTCATTCACTTAAGTGGGGCTTTAGTGTAGCGATTTCCTTTGTTACGTTTATAGGAGGGGACCTGGCTTAGGTCTTATTGCAAGCAGTCAAAAATATTTGAAGGACTCCCCGTAAAAAAATTTCTCAGACGTGCCACTAGTTCTTGGCTCTGCTGCTGGGGGGAAGCGAGTGCATGTAATAGCCAAAGTAAGCAATTCATTTCATATCCTCTTCTAAAAGGAGTAAGATTGTGTCAGCCCTTTTTGAGGAGCCCTTTTGAAATCCTTCACAATATTACACAGATGTTGTTTCCATACTTAATTCTTGTAAGCAGCAGGGAACTTAAAGAATTAAGAAAAAGGTCTTAATATATTTTCCAGATTCTATACTAATTTTTTTTACTAAAAACCCTACTCAGAGGCAAATTCTTTGGTAGATATTTGAGTATGCAAATCAGATGTTAAATTAAGTAAATTATGTAAATGTACTCTTACGCAAGTTATATACGGTACCTGCGATCAGGACAAATCAGCATGTCAACCAAAGGACATATGTGGTTGCACATCGTTTTAGTATCCTTAACTTTAGCGGTGCTAATCCTGCTTTCTCTTAGTGTAAATGTTATTCAGAAAGGCATGTACAGTGAGCCGGTATATTTGAAGGTGAACAGTGACTTAGCCCTTTACCTGTCCGGAAAATTCCTCAGCTCCTCTTGAAACAAAGGTAAAGCGACCTTTATTAGAAGCATGTCGTATTTTCTAAGCACAAAGTGATCAGTTAACTACCTCAGCTTTTTGGCACATGCATAAGTGAATTGACTTGCCTTTTGGATGGAATCCAAAAAATGACCAATGTCCGCTTCTGTCATTTTTACACAAACCAAAGACCGGGGCAACATGCCGTCCACAAGCCTCCAGCTTCGCCCTGGGCTTGGTATGTGAATGGGTGATTTAGTGGAAATAAGGGCAGCTACCTCTGAAGGCTGAACTCAGCCCCAGTTAAAGTCACTTCTCACCGAGCCTGGATTTGGACCAGGGCAGAGTTGCAGGGAAAAAAAGAAGAAATGATCAATCATATTTTCAGCATGAATGTTACTCGCCTGCTTCTGGCGATTCTTTCACGCTAACAGCCCTGCTGGCAGCTGTTGAGTTGTTCTTTGTAGTTTCACCCCCATAAAAATGTTATCAAGATGGAGTTTTGGCTGCAGTCTCTCACAATACCTCCTTCAACTTGTACCTCCTGGGATGTGGGAGAATAAAACACCAAACAAACATTAGAAAACCAGGAAATGCCCAGTTAAGATCTCCCCGCAAACGGCAGGGTTAGGGAGAGCGGCAGCGAGGCACCGCACTGCTTAGTTTTTCGTTTTCACTCACAGCCTCATCTCTCCCTGGGTAGGGGTAAAAGCCACGTGTTTCAGTCTTAGATGTTCTGAGAGTAGCTTATTGGCTGCAGAATCCTTTGGAAAAGCCTGTGTGTGCCATCAAGCTCCTGGCTGTGCAGCTGGAGACCAGGAGAGGCAGCTTGCAGTCCCCAGCGTGGCCAGGGAGTCAGCAGCAGTTGCTACTTGTGATAGACCGGCCACAGAGAGCAACTCAGAAACCAGGGCACAGCCAGGCTGAGAAGTTAGTGCATTTCTTTCTTTTCTTTTCCTTAGTGGGGAAAGCACGAAGGAAAAAGACCTGAACAGGCTGGTTGGGCGCAGTTTTGCATCCAACACTGGTTTGCTCCACTAAAGCAAGCTAAAACCTGAGGGCCTTTGGGGGGAAAAGTCCCACACCGAGGTCTTGCTCTTTTTGTCCTTGCTTCAAGCTCATGGAAATCTGTAGGAGAAACCATCCTGAGCTTTCCTTTCTTTCTGCAGCCTAGTTAAAGTTGGGGTAAAATGCACCGCATGGAACAATGTGTAGTGAATACCACTCGGAGGTAGCCTGGAAATATCCCTAAAAGGGAACTTTGCTGTCTAGTTATCTTGTTGCTATTTTCCTGACACAAGGCAAAGAGAAGACTGTGTGAGCATAACAACTGCAAAATAAAATGATGAGGCACTGCGTGCTATGTTTCTTCTCCAGCTTATTGCCAGGGATAACTAAGGGCTTTATGAGAAATTTTGGACACACCACCATGATGCTGCAGGAGGGCAATCTTATTTGGTGCCCATGCAGCCAAGCTGGGGATCGCGAGGGGGCCCAGGGACTTTACCAGAAGCGAGGACCAAGGTGGCGGTCAGGAAAGCTGGCTCTCAGCCTCCTGGTCAGAGCAGGGCACACCTCCACTGTCAAGGTTTCTGTAATTTCAGACCCTGCTTCCAAAAGCCAGACCAGCGGTCATAGCAGGACTGAAGGCAGTCACATCCTGGTACCGTGGGAAAGGCAAACTAGGGGGGAAGATAAAATTTCCATCCTGTGCCTGCTACAGAGGGGTGATGGCGAAATGGTGTCAATCTGTGAAAATGTTTGGGTCTAATGCCAGTAATGCTGGAAAAGCTCAGACAAACCATTCTTCAAGCAGAGGCAAATAAACGTGCAGATTAGCAACTGGAAGAAGAGCAAGCGCAAAAATGTTCTTCCTGGCAGGCACATCCGCAGTATAAACACTGACCTCCCACAGGAAGAAAATAAGAATGTGGTATGTTCTTATATCTGTGAAAAGTGGCGTATTCTGGTTCTAAGCAGTGCTTACATTTTTAAGCACTTCACATATTTCTGCCGTTTCACAGTCACTTGTACCCAGATCTCTGCTGATGGCTTTTGGGGAAAAATGTGAGAGATGCATTTCTCTGGAGTATGATCATGCTCCTACAAGGTGCTTTGCCATTGACTGCAGGAGGAACAGGACTTCAGTGCTGTTTTATGTTTGGCTTATCTTCATTTTAAAATGAAAGCCATTGTGGCTTTTTGCACTTTGTGAATGGGAAAACATGATAACTTCCTTTCAAAATTATGGAAGAAACATATTCTGCCTTTAAGACACTGAAAAGAAAACTCCTAGTGTAAGATATTGATTTCCATTGTAATTGTGTGAATCCAGAGAAAAAGCATTTAAATCCGTATTTGGATTACACTATCAGTTGCAGTATAAAAAGCGAAACTTCACAGAAGTCCAGCTGTGTTATTTTGGAATAAAATTGCAGTAAGTCATATAAGAATCAAGTTTGATGGAGTATAAGTAACTGTTTACCACCCTTGTTTACTGCATTAGCAACACATGAGTCAGACCTGTACTGATTATTCAACTACTCACTTTGATCAGCCCTTCTTCCTTTAAAATTTCTTGGAAAAAAATGCTAAATTCTTAATTCCAATTCCAACACTGTGATATGAAGCACCACTGAAAATTTTCAACTGTGCTCAGTGTCACAGATATTCATATCTCTGACTGAAAAGCTAATGATAATTTTTCTGTTTCACAGAGAAGAACTCTATGACCCCAAATTGTTTTGGTTTTGTACCTGTTCTTCCTTTAGATAATGCATTTCAAAACTAAGAATAATAATACTCCTACATTATCTGAGCGTGTTTCTGGTCTGTGATTTGGTATTATGGCTTCATGTTCCAGGCAAGTAGCCTATATTCCAACTGCTGTAGAGGAGAAAGAGTGTTTAGGAGTTTGGAGCTGTTACACAGCTACAACAGCGGTCCATTGCCATGAAAGCTCACAAGTCTTGCTGACTTAACTGGGGCCAGAAATAGGGTGTAAATGTGGAATCCAGGAACCTGGGCCATGGGGTACATAGAGTTAGAAATTTCTTCAGGTGTTGCTGTTGCAAAACTGAACAGGACATCACTGGAAATTAACACTTGGAAATACGGTAACTTGGAATCATGGGTTCAAGAATTAATTATTTTCTTTATCTAAATAAAAATATCCACTGATTTATGACAATAAATGAAGTAAATGAAGATTAAATATGATGTTTTGCACCAACATTTTACTGCTAATATACACATATACAGGATAAGTCTTTTGTTCAATCACATACTAATTATTAGAATGCAAAATAAAGAAAAAATTCACACAAGTTTTGGTGACAAGATTTTAGAAAGGAAATGTTTAATTACAGATACACAGAAATTTGTATTGATATTTTGTTATACTTTCTGAAGAAGCAACGACTTCTGCACAAACTGACAACACATCGCAAAGGAATTAGCATAATGACCTCAACTTAAGAAACCTAAGTGGCCATGGATCAGGCCCTCTTACCAGAGAAGATGGATTCTCATTGTAACAGACCGTGTGGTCCTTTCAAAGTGGTGAAACATTACTGATGCAATGTGGGATGTAACCTCACTGCAGCTGGAACTTACTTTTGTGGAGAAAGCCCACGTAAGTCACTAAGAAAGAGACAATCCAATTTATATAGCTTAGAGTTTTATATAGACTAGAGTCTAAAGTATGTAAAGCTGGGTTTTTATATGCGTTAGGGATTTTTTTCTTTCATGTGATTACATTCATGAAAATATTTAGTCTGAAATATATATACAGGCACATCTAATATTTTAGGAATCTTTTGGATCATCTCACATGATCTTGGCTGTTCACAGCTGAACTGAAATTGCCAGAAAGCTGTCTGAGCTTGATACGGCTTGGAAAGAAACTGACCCTTTAGTAAAGTCAGCAATTCAGACATAGATAACTTTTTTCTCTGTTCTATTATTTTTCTTTGACAAAATATGAATTGAAAAGCCATACAAAAGTTAGAACTAAAAAGAAAAAGAAGAAATAGACATTAAACTTAACCCCCAACCTTAAAATGCTGCAGAACTTAATAAAAAATCAAGAACTTAATCAAGTTTGACATTCTCACTGTCAGGTGATTAAAACATTTTACAGAGTAGTGTGCTTGAGATGTGTATGCATGCACATAAAGTTAAGCCGTGGCATGTGTGTAAAAAAAGCTTATAGAAAAATTTCTATTTATGTTAAACTTTACAACAGTTTTATGTGAGGACATGCATTTCTGTCTGCTCTGTGTTCTAATTTTCTCTAGTAAATATATTTATTGGCATGTGTGTAAAAAAAGTTTTTAGAAAAATTTCTATTTATGTTAAACTTTACAACAGTTTTATGTGAGGACATGCATTTCTGTCTGCTCTGTGTTCTAATTTTCTCTAGTAAATATATTTATGGGTTATAAAACTACTAGTCTATACTAACAGAGAATCCAGTCCGTTTATGGTAGAATTGCCAGGCGAATGATATGTTTCAGTTCCACTGTAAATCGGCTTGATGGAGCAGTAATTGCTTGCATCAGTTAAGAACTTGGATTTATGTATTTTATGGTATATTAAGATGGTGACTGCAGCTGTGCAATTTCAAATGAAATCTTCCATCATATGAAATCTGCCTGGTCTTTTCTGTGCTTACTGTTATCTAAACCTAAACCATCATTACCAAGGATTTCACGTCATTCAGGTCCCATGTGAGCAAATCTTGGCTCATATCGTTTTCATATTTCATATATTTCATATTTACCATTTAGCTTTGAAAGCCCTCAGAACTAGAAGCTACATGGCTTTTCAGGCAAGGAAAATCAGTGGTAGAGATTCCTTCAGCTCTAAGGAACTGAGAGGGTCGTTCTGCTCGTCTCAGGATTTTTCCAACCAACTGCAAAAAACCAGAGGCAGATCCTTTGTGCTGCTAATGGTGGATAGCGTGCCCCATGTTGCCTCCCAGGTGGCGGCTTTTGCTCTGTCAGGGGCTCAGCACGTTGCCTCAGCAGTCAAAAATGGGCTTTCTTCCTGTTCTCTCCTGAAATTGTGCTCCAGAGCGAAGAGAGGGATGCTCAGTTGCAGCTCTCGTAGCTGAAAAAACTTGGCCATAGCCTAAGCAGGCTGGCTGGGAGGCTGCCCCTCAGCCAAGACATCCCTTCTTCTCTGTACCCCTTCCATAGCTGTATCAGGCTGACTGGTATCTAAACAGAAATCAGAATACAGCTCAGCCAGTATCTCACACCATCCTGCTTCCTGATTTCCCACCATTACACACACAGGCTCCTTAGCAGGAGAATGCACTACTTTCCGATTTGTCTCATCTGACCAAAATTTAAAATCATGCACTGCTAGTGTATATGGTTGCAAGCATTCAACAACCCAAATTCAATCTAAGCTAGTTTTGATCTTGCAGATCACACACATTCTTCTCTTGAATGGATAAGGATACCTGTTTGGAATGAATTTCTGGTGCCGGCACCTGTATTTCCAAATTAAAAATTCGTTTCCCATATATATTCTCTAATACTTGCTTAAAATTTGCTGTTTCTACAAACGTTCTTGCCAGTAAATGCAATAGCTAGAACATGCACAGTAAGCAAACACAAAGAGGGCATTGAAACAGTTGAAGAGAATATGTTTATAAACTGAAATGAATATTCATTGGAAACTTTTTTAACAGTACTCACCAGTTCTATATTGGAATACTGTGTAAAGTTTACACTCCATATAAAGAGTTACACTGTTCCCTTGTGAAATCCGTCTTCTCCACTACCTCCATATTGGATATTTGCATTTTTAGAAATACCATCTGCCAAACCCCACACAGACTGCAAGTGATTTCCTGGTTATATATTTTGGATATTCTGTGGTTAGAAAACTATGGAGCCATATTACATGTCCTATCCTCCAGAACATCTGTGAGACTAAAACCACATGAATGTAAGCAAGTCAGCATGATAAAAATGATGGAGAATTTCAGTTATATTGTATAGGCATGCTTGTAAAATTTTTTCAGTTTTATAAATTTATCTCTGTATATGTGTTACTTTCTTCTTGTCTGTACAAATAGCTTTTAAATATTATTTTCTTGCATTGGATCAAACCAGCTTTAAAACTCTCCTCCCCTGACAATCTGCACTGTCTATTTTCCCTCCCTACCCCAGGCCTTTTTGGCAGCATCCATCTAGGAAGGCACCCGAAATGTAGGAGCTGGGCTATTCATTAGCCAAAAATTGGTTTGACTTTCACTTCTGTGTTTTCTTCTCTCCAGATGCAAATAAGAAATTGAAGGCATACAGGTGATTGAAACTCAGTTTTTGGTAGACCTGGTTTACTATGGAAGGCGACCCTCCATGGCATTTAAACACATTCTTTTTAACCAGAACATCTGCTTTAATGTGAACCGGATCAGCAGCTGAATGGTGTCTGTGGGGAGCTAGTGGGATATCCACGATGCTTCAGGTTTGGTAAAACCTGAGACTGAGTTTTATGCCAAGCCATTTCCCCCCTGAAAAATGGGGGTCTTGGACCTAGTTTCAGTTCTGTCATGGCATTGCTGGGTATTCTTGACAAGTACTTCACTCGTCAAGCATTTTGTCCTTCGACTTCCTCATTTATGAGACTTGGATAATGTTTATCCATCTCGCAAAATTGCTGGGCTCAGTCATCTCTTATTTCTCAGGCACTTTTGGAGAAACAGTTGTTATGTTGCTATGCCAGTGGATCACGTTATTCACCGTTTTGAAGCTGACAAATCGGTAAGACAATTGAAAAAAATGAAAAAACGTAAGTGGGTGCAAGGAACCCCATCCTGCTGCATAACTTAGAGCAAAATCACTATAAAAATCAGATGGATATACATGTGCTTAAAGACTGAAGGAGTAATCCAGGGAGAGTCGCAAAATGTCTAAATACTAAATATGGGTTCGGTTCTGTCATTTGCTTCTCGGAGCATTTTAGAAAAATGCCATTGAGAGGCAGATCACAGAGACTTTACAGAAGGCTGTTGTAATTTATTATAACAAAGGATCTGCACCTACAAACACAAATATTAGTCATTTTACTAATGTGATAAGTCTCTCTGGAATTTATGGTGCCTCAAGCTCTAATTTTGTCATGACTAGTTTGTATGATCAAGCCTCTGACCACAGAATTGTTCATAAAGCCATTCATTGCCATTGTGGTCTCTGTTTCATTAAAACTTTTCCAGAGAAGTTGCCTTATTTAGGGCTTTTTTGGTATTTTACTATCATATGTATATATTGATACATATATGAGGGAGAGTGAAAGAGATTCAGGGTTTTTCACTTACATGTATGTAATGGTTATATATACATTTACATATGGTTATATATACATTTACATACTATCTTTTTAACTCTTGTATTCTTAATTTCTGTGGGAAAAATGACCATTTATTATAGAAATAGTTTAACTGTAAAAGGAAAGATAACGGTCTACATGACTGGATTTCTATTAAAAGTATTTAGTATTTGAAAGATGTTTAATACAAACTGTATTTATGCATATTTTATATACATATGTGTGTGTGCATCTATACATACATTTAAACATATAAGCCCAATTGCTTGCAAGGGGAGTGCTATAGCAAAGAAAGTGAAGCCTAGTTTAGCTAAGAAAGGAAGTACCTATATTTTGATAGAGTTTTTAAAAACAAATTATTTCTATTAGTTCACTCCCCTTATCAAATGGAAGTGTGTGAAATACGGCCCTACTGAAGTCCATGGCAAAGCTCACACTGTTCAAAGGGATCTGGATTTCACCCGGTGTATTTTCTCAGAGAGCTGCCAGTAACATCTGCCAGCTGGAGATCCAGTCAGATGTGGGTTAAGACAAAAGAAATGCATATCAGCATTTCATTGCATGACAAAGGATGGAGGCTTTGAAAGTCTGCTGTGGTAGATTAGCACATAAAATACACTTTTTCCTTTAAAATAAAATAGGGGGAGCACTTGACTGATATTTCTGTTTTGGTGCATCTTTGTAGGCATAACCACATACGGCACAACTGTGAAGTGAGTGTCCCTCACTTGAGCTACCAGGTTTCAGACTGTTCATGGTCTCATTTCGCTTGAAATCTCACCCCTGCCACCTCTGGAGATTGTGTGCATACTTTTCTTTTTTACTCTCCCTTTACTTTCCAGGGTACTGTCCCATTTCCTGCAGCTTGCTACCTGGATCCTCGCTGAGTAAGGAGATTTGTTGTCCATAGCCTCTTCAAAACCCCTCGATGCGCTTGTAGAAAATGAGCATTACCTAGGAGAAGTCTGTCACATTAGATCTGCTGTTATTTCACTTATCTCCATCATTATTCATTAATAAAAGAAAATAACATATAACCTTAAGTTGGAGAGTGCTGGCACTGCAGCAGATGTGCTCTATGTAGAAAGGGCAACCTGTGACACTCAGGTTGGAGGTTTGGATTTTGCAAGATTCCTCCTCTGTGCTCACGGACAATAATGATGATGGCTTCTGTATATTTTCAGTTTAGTCTTTTTAAAATTCTACACATGGGTAGGAATAGCTTTAAAATACTATTTTTCTGATTAACAGGCTGCACATGGGTAGGAAAAATTGGAAAGTGTAAAGTCTGTATTCCTACGGGCCATGAATTAAAAATGAAAACCACAGGTGGTTTGGGTTTTCTCCTTCTAAATCAAAACATGATGACTGAGGCTTAGCCAAAACCAAAATATGGCTGTCCATGGCCATTATTCAATAAAAGTCCCCCAGATTTGTTATACATTCCACTGAAAATCTTTATTGTTAGGATGTTAGACACCATGAGTGTCCTGCCCAGAAAGGAGTTTCTCATTTGACTGTTTTTAAACATATTTTTGCTTAATATTCTTAGCATTTTGCAAACAGAGTACTTTCTTTTTGAATAGGATATATCTATCAGATTGTCTTCTGTATTACATTCTGATATTCCTTTAAGAGAGAAATCTTTGTTTTGGCTTCTAATAAACACTATATTGTGATGGCCTAAGAACCCAGAACTCATGCAGCTAAATCACTACAAAGATAAGAATTCATTCTTTTATCTTCTCTTTATAATATCAAAAGATCTTTTGCTTAGTTCATTGTGTCAAACATTTAATAAGATTAATCATTTTCTGACCTTGGAAATTCAAACACTTCAGTACATTGGAAAAATGATCAGGCACATAAATGGAAAAGATTTACATTGTTTGTGGTGTCCAAGAAGATATAGATCTGTGCAGCAACAAATACCCAAGCTATTTCTCATCATTATGAATA
Organism: Aptenodytes forsteri; assembly: GCF_000699145.1. Lineage (NCBI taxonomy): Eukaryota > Metazoa > Chordata > Aves > Sphenisciformes > Spheniscidae > Aptenodytes > Aptenodytes forsteri. Next base: position 2,641,867 of record NW_008795365.1, on the reverse strand, counting down.
GTAAACTGTAGGCTTTAAAGGGTCAGAAAAAGGCAAGTGTTGACTTATTAAATCATGTTCCAGTGTAAAAAAAAGTAATCAAGAATTAACTAAGTAATAATCCTGCCTAAGCTAGTTAAAAAAAAAAAATCGCTATGGCTATTGGAACACTTCTCTGCAGGAAAAAGGCTTTGTGTATATTCCGCTCTCCCTTTTCTTATTTTTTACTTATTTATTTTATTAACACATTATTTAAAAACACCTAGGAACAGAATTATAGAAGATTTCTGAAGTTTCTTTTTGAAGTTTTCTGAAAATCTGTCAAATATCTAAAAATTGCCCAAGAAAGTCAATGGCAACCAAATAATAAATGAATGAGGAGCCTGAAAGATAGAAACTGGCACCATTTACAAAGTGACTGCCTTCCTTAGGTTTCTGCAGTAATAGAAACTGAGTAACAAAAATGTAAGTGTCTTATTTCAGAGAAGTGCCAAACATCCCTCAGTACAGTGAAGACGAGATTTGCAAGTGCTCAGACTACTTACCTGTTGACCATGAATGTAGGGCCTTAACGTTAGACACACAGATTTAGGTTTTTTGATTATAACATTATTTAGCTAAATGCTGTTAGAAAGGAGGTATTTTCCTAGATCCTTATATTAAGTGCAAATTTAATCTGGAGAATTAAAAATCGTTTGGATCCCTGTATCCATTTGAAAGTTTGAGGCTCCCCTAAAGCTTCCCCTACTGATTGCACGTCCCTGCTGATTACACCGTCTTTTTTCAGGAATTATAATTACTGCTACTTTTAGGTACAGGTAAGTCAACCAGTCTAAGAAAACCTCAGGTAGATCACCAATAATACAAAAGAACTTCTGCATGCCATAACTTCTAAATTTTTAAAACAACTTCTGTGTCTTGGGGGTCAGCATCAGGGCTGCCATGCAATCAGTTGCCAAAAAAGTATTCATGTAACTTTGGCTGAAATTCATTGCTCTGTACAGAGCCAGCTTAAAAACATGAACTGAATATCAGTTTTGCTCCACTGCCTAACAGCGAATTTAAAAGATCAGTATCTGCCATTTTTATAGGGAGCTTAAGACCTGATTTTTATACACAGGTGCTGCTTTTGGGCTTCATACCAGGAGAGGTTTCACTGAAGACATGAAGTAATGGAAAGGTTCTAGCTGGTGAAATGGAGGAAAATACTTCGACTAAACACCACAGTTCTTGAAGCAATCTGCTGTCTTGCCAGTGCCAAGGGCTTGCCAGGTGAGACACTTCAATTGTAGGATTGTATTCAGTCACTGTGTCCTGCATAAATAAGTACAATCAACAGCTAGTTAAGGCATAAGGTGTATTAGAGGTCTTTCAAGGAACCATTTTTTAGGCTGCAGACTGCTATGAGATTTGGGAGGCATAAACCTCTGTCATTGTTAATTGTTATATCTTCTTATAGCAATGCATAAAAAGTGGTGGTCTTCTGCAAGTGTTTTGCTTGCACTGAAAGCTCTGACCTCAGTCATCAGTAAGGAAGTTTCAAGACTTGTAGATACAAAGGAAACATTTTACCTGTGGCTGAGGCAATGACAATTTTTTTTTTTATTTTCAGGGTTTAAAAGCAATAAGGTCTACCAATCTTGAGCCTTCAAGTCTCCTCTGCTTTTTAAAAATTAAAGGAACTTTCAGCTAGGAAAAGGTAGGCTTAGAAAACTGACTTTCCTTTCTAATAAATAATTTAAAAAAAGAAGCCAAAATACCCTGATGTTTTTTAGATTTTATTTTAAAACACAGTTATTTGGAAGGAAATGTGTCTGAAAAAAGATCCAGCAGATTTGGGTGGATTAACGATAACCTTTCCTGTTAGAGTAAGGAGCAATATTTTCAAAATACTGAGTTGAGTTCTTTTTATTTGTTTCTGGTAGTTGAATTTTTAGGTATTAAAACTGACATCAACTGTTTGTCCCTAACATGAGGACAAAAAACCTGTTTTTAAAAAGCTGAAGTTGGAGTTTCAGGAGCTGAGACTTCAGAAACTGTCAAATAATGAGAATTCATTGAAATCACGGGAAGTGGCAACACTGTATACTTTGATTTAAAAAAATACTGTCACTTATGAATGTAATGAAATTTTCAAGAGGAATGCCTACACTTGAAAGTTCTCTAACTTTTTGTCTAGTGTCTGGGAGAGAATAAGAAAATATTTTTATATATAGGATTTGATTGACTGGGCGTGTTGATAGATGATGTTGTTGCAGGTTTATATAAGTATATGTAGATTGTATAATTTTGTGTTTTAACTATACTGTATATCTACTAACATATGTATTTTTATGTAGTGAGTAATACTGTAGCATATGTTCATGTTTTAGTACTTTGGAGATAGTTCAACTGAAAAGGAAATGGGATTTTTTATCTCCTGGATGTTTATTTTGATCTTTACATGTACTTCTGCAAATTCAAGGGGATAAAGGTAAAGTTAGACAAGCAGTAACAATTGTGTGAGTGATGAACATTGCATGGGAGTTAGAAACACTAAGTGTCTTGTTTCTATATCTTATAGTGATTAGGTTTTAGTTTCCAGCGTGACGGTGTTAAAGGCAATTATCCTCTGTAGTATATGTTGATGTTGGCTGGACTTGGTTAAAACCTGGCATGCACACACTTCCACACCACCCTTGGCTGCAGAGCAGGCTTGTGGACTTGCTCCTGGGGCAGGATCAGAAGTGGCACCTTCTCAGAAGCCTCCCATGAGGACTGCACACAACATACCAAGGTCTTCAAAGTTAGATCATATCCTTGTGAAATATGCCTATTATTTGATATATTTACATAGAAATGCTGACCTGGAAGACTGCATCTTAATTAGTTAATCTAATAATTTCCATTTGGTAGTCTGATGTAAACCCCAAAAAGAGAAAACTGGTATATGTTCCTATTAAGTGTGCAACAGCTGCAGATACTTTACTATGCGCTATAAATTAATGCAGGAGTAGTATGTTAGTTATTTAGTGAAATTCCTAGGACTTTTTCCAGCTTACCTGTCATGAATAAGAGGCCAATGAGTTTTAAATTCTTTCATCTATCCTAAGGGCACCGGACAAGAGGCCTGGCCTCCTACACCTATTTCTGCTCATAGAATCATAGAATCATTAAGGTTGGAAAAGACCTCTAAAATCATTGAGTCCAACCGTCAACCCAACACCACCATGCCCACTAAACCATGTCCCTAAATGCCACATCTACACTATCTTTTAAATACCTCCAGGGATGGGGACTCCACCACTTCCCTGGGCAGCCTGTTCCAATGTTTAACCACTCTTTCAGTAAAGAAATTTTTCCTCACATCCAATCTAAACCTTTCCTGGTGCAACTTGAGGCCATTTCCTCTCGTCCTAGATCTGAACTTCAAAGTCCCACAGCTCCAGGAGCTTGCCATCCCTGGTTTCTCAATAGAGGAAACATCACAGGTCAAATGGGGTATCACATCAGTAAAACTCTTTTCCCAGGAATTTTTGATGGCTGTGATTAAAGGTAAAGGAAGACCTTCCTTGAGAACAAAGAAATTTGCTTACTGAAAGGCAAATTAGAAAGTTAAAACCAAGGCAACCTATGTCCCTCTTAAAACCTCATTTTTTCCTTGCAGCCAGTGGCGAGTTCCACTGTTGGGACATCTCCATCTTGGAGATGGAGGAAGAATCTGCTTTCTATGCCTTCTCTGGCTGCTGCCAGCTCCCTCCCTTGTCTTATTTCCAGCACCTCGAAGCTTAGTTATGCTTCCACTCAAATCAATGTGACTTTTACATCTTTTGTTCTGATCATTAATGACATTGCTAATACTCTCCAGATAGCAAAAGTAATAATTAAAATCACTTTCTTGATTTTCTAGCATGAAGGGAATATACAGGGAAATGTCTTGGATACCACAATGGAGAGAAAGTGTTTATCACAAGGAAACAGAAGACTAGCTGTTCCTTCAACGTGCAGATCAATCTGTTTAATCGTTTGCTATACAGTGGAAGCTGTGATACAGATTAATCAGTTACTTGCTGCCCATGTTCCTATCTGACATGGATATTCCTATCTGACTTCCATAGCTGAGTACCCTAGAATAACTAAGATGGACAGTACTTGGGGGACTGCTCTCTTCCTGTGGAAATCCTCTTTTCACACGCATTGGGAGCTGCAATTTAACAAGCACATCAATGTTCTTGCTTTTGGCCTTTAATCTGCTGTATTTCTACCACATATTAGGGCAGGATTAAAACTCTTCCTTCCTTTCTATAATTAAAATGAAGCTCTTCGGCTGTTTTCACCCAGTTTTGTAAGGCTTTCCTACTTAACATTGTTGTCATTGATGGGAAAGAGATTACTAACAAATAACAACATAACCAGGTCTACAGTACCAATATTTTCTGGCACAGGTGTAACAGCCTATGCCAGGAGGGATTGACTGATGTACCTGTGTCTACAAAAGCCCTACCACTGCTGGATTTGTTATAGAACAGCTGCTCTTCAACTGCTAGCGATTATATTGTTCAGGGTGGGTAGTAAGAAACTGTTCTTGCAAAAATTAGTTTTACTAATACAAGCAGTGTCCACCTTATATCATACAGTAATATGAACCTAAATTCTCCTATTCTAGACCTGGCCTTAGGGAAACATAGAAAGCAGATGAGAAGTTAAAAAGTAGTTTTCGTGACGCAGTGGAAAAAAATACAGTGAATAGCTATTCGAAGTAATCCTTATTTCATATTTCTCTCCAAATATAATCTATGACTTAAAACTACTTAACACTATGAGCAGTCCAACTTTTTCTCTTTTGTTGAAGTGCTACTTCTGCTTTATGATCTGGAAGCTGTGCAGATCATTCCCTGCCAAAATACAGAAAGCAACACACTGGGGAAAAAAGCAAATGCAGACTGACTTTCTTCTGACATTATGCTCAAAATGGTACTGTATTATAGGGTTCTGTCCATGAAAACAGGCCAGAACCCCTGGGCTCTGCACTGCATGAAGGCAGGACACCTTCTCCCATCTGCTTACAGGCTGTCCTTGACTGCTTTTTGAGAGTACAATCATCCTCTCCTCACCTTATTAATTGTCAGGTGAAAAGCTTCACAGGCTGCATTAAGCAACTATGGTGACCTATTACTGTTATCATTATTTTGCCATCCATACATCTCTTGTTTTATCTGTTGCAGGTCATCCACAGACAACGCCTGGCTCGTGACAGCTCTCTAGTCTTCACCTGTCCAACCTCAGTCCCATCTCTAACACACAGTGTGGACTCTGGTCTCAGTTTCCAGGGCAACCACAAATTCCTCTGTCATTCCTTAAGATTTGTCATCTAGGTGCGCACTGCTTCCAGGATCACTTCAGGGAAGGACTTGAGTCTAGTAGGTCCCCCATGCTGCCTGTGAAAGTGTTGCCGTATACCTCCAACAGGTTGTAGGGAAAGAGGCAGGGAGCTTTCCTCAAAACCTGTGAGAAGCTCAAGTGCTACGACAGCCATGAGATCATGCAGCTTAGTCTGAGTTTAAGAGGAAGCCCAGAAGCCGCAGCACAGCTACACAAAGCGCTCTCAGGCTTTAATGACTACCAGCTGAGCAGTAATGGTAACAGGATCTCTGCACTGCTATGGACAGGAGTGATTTTGTGTGCATGTGTGGGAGGAACACCAAAAATACCCCAAAAACCCAACCCAATGCTGTTAGCCATCACTGAGTACCCTGGGAGTGCAGGGGAAAGGAGGGGTAGAGTTTTCTTAGGGCAGTACCCTCTTACAGGCAAGGCAACCCTACCTTGCCTGCATAGGAGAGTAGTCTCTCAGTACACCTGAGCACCAATTCACAGTATATACTTTTGTCACTAAGAAAGCAGCATCAGCAATGGGATAAGCACAGGTTAGAGATGACCCCCAGTGACACCTGTGCAGTGTCAGTATTTGCTAAAACACTAACACTGTCCTCATAACATACTTGTGAAGGGTGAGAGAAGACACAGCCAGCACTAAACCAGCAGTATGATACACAGTATTATAAGAGAGAACATCAAATGCATCATTAAAGCTTTCAGAGGTTTGTAGCATTTCAGACTTCTCTTTCTTTAACTCCTTGTCTCCCCTAACACACGTTTTGCACTTGGATCTTATTAATCTGGCCTGAAGGCTGGGAAGAAGTGATGCACGGTGCCTCAGAGCTGAATTGACGGTAGTAGAGTAATTAACGGTTTCTCTGCCCACTACCAGAGTGAAATACATATTTTCTTATGCCTAAATACACAACAGATACTGCCATGAAAACTTGGGATAACAATTGGACAGCTCTGGGAAAGTCATTCTGTGGAGGAACACTACATCATAGATGTCAAAAACATTCTTACCAGAAGATGCAAAACCTTAATTAAAAACTGTGCTGTCTCTCAGGAGATGCTGGACAAGGAACCGGGATTAGTACCAGTGAATATCCCTGACAAGACTTGGTCATACGGGTCTAAAAGCTGGTGATCGCCGTTTCTGTCCCCATCCCCACAGGAAGGAAATGTGGGTGCATCATATACAAAGGATTGTCAGCGCACTCTCATTATGGCCATGACCAAGACCATCCGGGAAGGAGAGCCTATCATCATGTTGTCTTGCACACTGTCCACGGTTTTGATGGAAAAAGAAGAAAAAAAACAACCTTTTTTTTTTCACGAATAAGTAATACGGGTTGTTCTCAGTACCACTGAGTTATATGAGGCCTTTCACAAAGGAAAAATAGAGAAAGGGAAGAGGGAAAAAAAAGTAAGGGTTCCTAACCTGAAGCATTAGTGGTGTGAGGCCCAGCCTCGCACTGGGACACAGCCTCCATACATGAGATCCTCATGTGTTCCCTCTATAGAAGTAAGCTTTAGTAGATGTATAACTAAGAAACCACAACATTCAAAGGTAATACCAAAGCTCATAATAAATTGCTTTGAAACAGAAGTAATCTGGGATGCTATTAAAAAACAGGCAAGGTTTGCTCTCCTCTGCAGGACGTGGCAGAAATGGCAGAGCTGCATGATCTCCCAATATTCCTACTAAGTGACAATAACTGCAATTAATGCGCAGGACACTGTCTGTGTAGGTGACACTGCTCTGTAATGCTGTGGATGAGGACGCTTCCACCTTTCAAACAGTTGCTTATAGGAATGGAAATTAATTAAGCGTCTAACACTGAAGAAAGCTAAATGACAAGATCAAATATCATTAGCTTGTTTTTTTTTAAAAAGAAGAACAAGTTTTTATAACTAGTCACCTAGCATCAGGACTTTGAACTGTTTGCTTCTGCGACTAACAACCTTCCCAAGGTGAAAATCTATTAGGAGAAAGACGTGGTAGCAGGGCAGGAGAGCTCCTCGCTGCCGGGACAGGGCCAATGGAGTGGCCCGGGAAGTCAATGGTGCTGCAGGCAGCCCCATCACTGGGGGAGGTGGTGGTGTAGCACTTCTCCCTGCTATTGGGGGAGTCCTCTTCAAAAGCATCTGCAGTGGTTGAGACAGCTCTGCAGCCCTGGGTGGTCTCAGTGTACAACCCACTCTTGAGGGCTACATTCCCAGTCAGCTTCAGACGTGAGTTTGTTTCAAAAGGGTTAAGGGTGTTAATTAATGGAATTACCCCTTTTAACATGGACGGTCTTGGATCCAGACTCCTCTGAGGCAGAAAGGTTGTTGTGAAAGTGGTCTTTTTGCTCAGTGGTGGATTTTTGATGTAGCATTTATAAACTTTCTCCTCCCAGCAACATGACTCTCAGCGTGGTGGCTGCGCTCTCCGGGCCATGGGGCTCAGTGGTGCAAAGGGAGCAGGAATCTGTAAGACTGATCTCCAAGATACTGGCCTGAACAAGCGGCTTCTTTTGGCACTTCTGATGAAAACAATCAGTCCAGTAGGTGCTAGGTGGACACTCTAGCAAGGAGACTTAAGGAAGAAAAATCTATTTTTCATATTAGTATCTCTAATCTTGTGTAGCTGGAGTATCTACATCACCAGAAACTGAGCTTCCATAAAAGGAACAAAGCATTAGATATAAGTATATAATTTTAAGAAAAAAATTACTTATAAGTATGTAAACCATAAGATCCTCCATACTGGCTCAAAGCAAAGGTAAATCTAACCTCCAATCTTGTAGGCATGCTGGCATACACAGGGGCTGGTTTAAGTGATAATTTCCACACTATGGTTTGCAATTTGGTTGAACTGGTCCCTTCAGCTTTTTTGGATGAGTACTATTTTCCTTAATAGAGCACTTTTCAGTTTTTCAAGATTTTTAAAAAACCTTCTACAGACCCAGTTTGAGATAGGTCCTTCAATTCATTCCTCCCAGAGTTCAGCTTTGGTTTGGGAGCCTGCGTGACTGCCACTGCAGAGACAAGTGGCAAATAATTTATATAACATTTCTGAGAGTTTTATTGTCACCAAGAACTTTTCTTCTCTCAGATCTGGGATTCACCCCACTGACTTTCTGACAGACTTCCTGCTCCTGAAACATTTGAAAAAGGTTTTATTATTAACTTTTATTCCTTTAATGAGTTCCTTTAATAAGTTGCTCCTCAATAAATTGGCATGCCTTCCTGAGGTTTAACATTTAACTTGTCAGGATTTATGTGCTTCTCCTTTTTTGGACATGATTTGTCATTTCTGAAGGGTATCTTTTTACCTGTAGTCACCTTTCCTCTGCTTCCTGAGCTCTCTTCTGAGCCTTCTTCCTGGCAGTAGACTTTGATAGCAGGTGTAACTTCTGTGTGTCTCATCTGTGTCGTTAAACACGTCACCTGATTGCAATCATTTGACTCTTTTTTTGCTCCTCCTTTCACTGACCTTCTACCTACCTCCCTCATTTTATATAATGCCCAAATATTGGATTTGGGAGTGTTTCTCACCTCCCATGACAGTGCTGAATTTGAATACAGTGCAGTCGTTATTACATATATTGGAGTGTAGCTTGTCGGCAGTCATACCTTCAACATGATCCTGTGCACTACTCGAGGCATAAACTAGGAAAGCCTGCTCCTGTTGTGACATATCTCACAAGTATCTCCAAAAAGCAGCAACACAGGGTGTCTAAGAGTCACATGGACACTGGATATCTGCCTTCATTTGCTTCTGTGCAAAACGGTGCCCGTGATTTGGCTGCTACCCAGGATGACTGGCCCTCCTGCTGGACGAGGTGGCATCTCTGAAGGTGGCTTCTCCTGATCTTCCCACTCCCGTGTGCAGCTTTGGGTCTGGGGAAGCAGTGGTCACCTCGCTGCTTTGTGTAGGTTGAACACCTGGGGAGCCTTTGCAGCCTGGCATGGGGACAGTTTGTACCTCCTGTGCACGTAGGGCTGACCCCTGCCTGAAGTGAATATTTATCAGCGACAAGGCAGTGTGGCTTGGGCTGAAGTTGTGCCATTCTCTATTCCTACCGTGCCAGCAAGCAGCATCTTCACCAGGCAGCCGCTGCCCCTCACCCCTACCCAAAACCCTTCTAATTTTATGCGTCGTTCTGAAAACTGAAAAACAGCCAAACGTGTTTTTTTTATAAAATGGTGGTGATAAAAAAGTGTTCCAGGTTGGGATTTCGTATGCCAAGTTTCAGTGTGGAGTGAGTTTTTATGGCTGAGTTATAAGCCCCCTAAAATATGGTTTTATAATGGAAAATCTGACACAACCTTTATACACACCCGGCCATAATTCTAGATGATGTAAAATACCTTATATAGAAAGCCAAGATAAGTGGATTTTTGCTATAAAGAGCAAGTAGAAGATGAAAAGTACACCTTTTAGCTAAGTATTTTCATTCTTTGTTTAATTTTGACCAAAGAACAAACCATATATCTAGAAGGGCAGGTTTTTAAAGTCATACTTCATGTTTGTATAAGACTAAATTATGTTTTTAATCTTTCTAGCAACCTAAAGTAATTCTTCCAGGAAGATCACTGTTTCCCAAGGCAAAAGTCAGGCTTATGCCTGCTACTGATAAATAGGCATTTTCAAAGGAATTTTATTAAAAATCTGGAGAATATCACAGCAAACATAAAGTAACATTTTCAAATAATAGATATAGTGCTCAGAGGAAAGTGTGTTAGAAGTAACGGACTGGATATAATTGAAACTGACCTCATAAAATCTACAATGTATTTTTGTGATGCTGCTTTTCCAGGTCATTTCAGGGTAACTGAGTATCCGGGAAGTAATGATACCCATCACCAAACAACACTCGGACTTTAATTCAGCTATAGCATCCAAAACTCTGGATATTTACTTAATGATTATGTGCAATATCAGAATCCCTTCAATTTGAAAATCAGCCTGATAACAACAGAAAATATTAGAACAGGCTACTTTGGTGATTTTCTGTACTTCAAACTTATTTAAAATGAGAATTTTTTTCTAAATACAGAGTTTTACTTTAATATTTTAATTTGTTTTCTTCCATATATGTTCTTTTATTTAAATTCAGAAGGATAGGAAAGGGGAAAGGGAAATTTCTAGACCTTTGGTAACTTGTGATATGCGAGTTAAAATTTCAGACCCTGGATTGCACTGTACTTCTGCATACACCTTAGTCTCAGTTTTTGGGCTGTTCAAGAATATACAGAGAAAATGTTTTTTTTTTTTTCACTTAACAATAATACATTTTAAATCTATAAAATATTTTAATAGTAACCTCTAAATTGATTTAATTGGTCAGATTTGTGCCTCAGTGACCTTTTACAAGGCTTCAGCTTTTCATCTCCATTTGAGAGAAGAATCAGTTGTGAAATATTCACTGTCCTTTTCTTCTTGACACCACAGTTTCTGTCATCAGCTGGGTGGAAGTGCATATCCTCTGCATAACAGAAGAAGCCGGGCTGCTGATTGAGCCTTTAGCTTCCACTTGCTGGGAGGTTTGCAGAGCAGTTTGCACTATGCCTCCAAGCATCTCTGCCAAAATAAAAGCGGGACTTAAAACTTGAAGCAGCTGAGCATTTGTTTGCCTTGCCCTGAGCAGATCCTCCCCAGCTGCAGTGATAAAGGTGTCTATAAAAAACTAGACAGGCTTTAGAGAGGAAGAAATGGAGGCACAGAGAGGTTATGTCACTCGCCCCAGACTGTGCAGGAAATCTGCGGTGGGGCCAAGAATAGGAGTGAGGTGCTCGACTTCTGTATCTCGACCACAAGACCATTTCTTTCTTCCTCACAATTAATGTAACAAATAATGTCACTGCTATAGGGGCTAGCAGAGAAAGTGTTGCACTATGCTAAACAGCTGCTCTGTTGCAGACTGGAGATCAAATATTTCTCCACACATGTTCAGCAAATCTCTGAAAATTGAATTGAGGGCTGCGTATGTTGATTACAACCATGATTATTTGCTTAAAGAAAGATACTTAAAAGAAAATGTTTATTCAAATTAAAACAAAATATTTTCTTCTTTACATGAAGTTCCATTTCTTCGTTTTTGAAACAAACAGATGCTAATATAGAAAAAAATATTTTTTTCTTGGTTTCAGTATACATTTTTAAATGTTAATTTACTGTCTCTGATTTTGAGTTAGTCATAAAACATCCTCAAAAGAAACAAAGGTTCCTATATAGCAGGGTGCCTCAGCCATAGCAGAGCCTGTGCCCAGGGCTGGCTCTGCTGCAGGGAGCAGATGCACAGCCAGCTGTGGTCCCTCCCGAAACTGCTTGATGGACAGGCAGACAGCATAGCCCGCCAACCTTTTAGTGTCCACAGCCTTCTCTAGAAATCATGACTATCGTGTAGAAAACGGCAACACAGAGGCAAAAAAACCTCACAGTACCCCAAAGTTAGCAGAACAAGGATAGGCACACTGAGAAACAGCGACAACAGGCAAAAATCTTGAAGCACACAAGATGTCTGCTGACAGTGCTGGCATGCTAGTTAAGTCTTGAAAATTTTAGCGAAAAGGTGGCAGACACAAGAGATGAGAAAGGTGAAGAATTTGAGGCACCATCAGCACTCACCGGCTGCCGTCCTGCCCACCAGTACTCTTATGGGGCTGGGGACACCGAGACTGGGGCAAGCTGGAGTTTGTGCATATGGCTGCAACGTGCAAGGGGCATCCGAGGTGAAATTATTTTGAAGCAGCGTAAGTTGGGGTGAAACCCAAAAGCTGATGAATTCCTATTGGGCAGTTCTGCATGAAATTCTCTGTGAGGTCATGAAAACTGACTATAAATTTTTATTCTGTGAAGACAGAGAGAGCTGGCAGGTTGCTGCTCCTGAAACATCCAGGTGTGAAGTGAGAGCTGCTGTCAAAGCATTTACAAAGAGCACCTATGATAAGAAGTAATTACGAAAAACAGCAGAAAATCCTTTGTGGGCTGCACCCCTTACAAAGAAAGTAAGAACCCAGGTTCATATGAAAACTGAAGCATTTGCTTATACTTTGAGATTCTAAAAAAAATGTAGAGTTGGCTGACACTACATATGCAGGGAAGTGTTATCCAAAAAAGTTACAGAAAAAGATGAATCTATTAAAAGAGAAAAGCTCTGGGTTATGTGATAATGGTGCAGGTTTTGCAGAAGACAGACTATAGATATTTCTGACAAAACTAGATTATTTTTCTACCAATGAACATGCCTTCATTTGTTGAACCAACGGACCAGAGAATTATAGCTACCTGTTAAACACAGCCCCACGCTTTGCTCCGGTGAGGCTGTGCGCTCCACTGAAGCTAGCAGTGATGAATATGCTGTCGCGCTGACAAGATACTAAAACTGTGTAAGTCTTCAGTTTACAAGAGAAACTTGCCTCTCTCTGTCACTCACAGAAGCTAAGGAGAAAGGGTTTTACTAAAACTATTGCCTTCCGTTCCAAATCATATGTAGTAGTTCAGTTTATTCTGGGGTAGATACAGGCCCCATCTAAATAAAGTGGCAGAGGTACATGTCACGTTGAGCAGGGGTAATGGTGGAAAGCAAAAGTTTCCCTTTTCCATCTTCATATTTCCTCACTTTCCATGGCACAATACGATGATTCATATTGCAGGCAATGGAATCAACTTCAGAGAGAGTTGAAACCTGTTGGTGTCTGTCCCTGAAATACAAGAAACTGCTTTAGCTTTAAATAAAATAATAATGTTTATTGATTTTATTGATGTTTCTGTTTCTAAAAGTTAGAAAAGCAACTCTGACAATGTCAAAAATTGTGCAAAAGTCTCTTCTACTTTTGCAGAAATGAAAAACGTGTGAAGGTCCTCCTAGAAACAGCATGGAAAGGTTTCAAATTCTTGAGTTGCGTTAGGTAAAGGAGAGTTACTTGAGACAAACAGCTATGTATGGCCTTCATGTGGACTGCATAGCTGTAGTACTCAAATATTTCATAATCTTTAATGTGTTTAATGTGTCTAATTATTAAAGTTAATTTACTTTAATGACAGAGGCTTTTTGGCAGTCCAGAAGACAGTGCTTCTGAATGAATTGTGATGAGAGTAGTCAGGGATAGACTGTATAGACTTCCTCTGTTATTTAACCCATTTTTTAGTCAGAAGAAAAGCAGATTTAGGGACATTAAATGGCTACAGACAGTGCAATCAATCTCTGGCCAACAGTATTTCAGCCTCTTGGTGACCGTATCATTGGCATATTTTCTTTCTGCATTACACAAAACCACAAGGGATTTGTATTTGTTGTTCCCTATTGGTTAAATTATCCTTAAAACCATTAAAATCATACATATATTTTTATAGAAAAACAAACCAAGGATTTTGTTCAGTAATGGGATAAAATGTGAATTTTACAGTCTTTGGTGCTGTGCAGAACACAGCTAGGATTTGGGGCAGATTCTTGGATGCTGACGAGTGTATTCCAGGACTGCAGTAGAAGTGAGGAGTGTTCAGTAGCTCCCGGGAACAGACTTGATCCTGAAGTCACTATTTATGCACCGCTCTTATTCCAATCTGTGGGAGTTTTGCATGAGTTAAGTGTCAGTCACTTTGACATTTAGCCCAGCTGGTTGAATGATATACCATGACTATATGGTGCATTTTAATCTGAATTTTCTTCTCCATACAGTATTCCATCTCTCGCTTTGCTACCTGTCCTCTAGCTAGTTTATGAATGCTAAAGGCATCATTTAGTATATCTGGTTTAGAAAACAAGGAGTTTCCTTGTAATGAACAATTGATAGGTGGGTAACAGCAGGGGTGGAGGGGAAGTCAGCTGGAAAAGGAGGCAGGAATTTCTGAACACAGCTTTACCACTAAAGTACATGTGAGTACACCCTGCCTTTGAAAGATTCAGCTCCCTGATTGTAAAAACAAGGACCAAGACAGCAGGACTTACCTTTGCATCAGGCTCAGAGGAGCACACAGGTTCTACCGTAATACCCAGAACAAACTACATTAGTGGCAGTAACTATAAGCTGGAGGAAGTGTTTGCTGTGAAATGTTACTTGACAAATCCATACCATTTTCTTTTTGTGAAGTGAACATAACAGCTTGCACAAGTGTATTTACTATAAAATTTGTAATTTGCGTCCTTACCTTTGCATCAGGCTCAGAGGAGCACACAGGTTCTACCGTAATACCCAGAACAAACTACATTAGTGGCAGTAACTATAAGCTGGAGGAAGTGTTTGCTGTGAAATGTTACTTGACAAATCCATACCATTTTCTTTTTGTGAAGTGAACATAACAGCTTGCACAAGTGTATTTACTATAAAATTTGTAATTTGCGTCATTACTTATGCTTTGTCTTTTTTTTTTTTCCTGGCAGGGCATTCAGTTTCTCAGGTTCTACCGTAATACCCAGAACAAACTACATTAGTGGCAGTAACTATAAGCTGGAGGAAGTGTTTGCTGTGAAATGTTACTTGACAAATCCATACCATTTTCTTTTTGTGAAGTGAACATAACAGCTTGCACAAGTGTATTTACTATAAAATTTGTAATTTGCGTCATTACTTATGCTTTGTCTTTTTTTTTTTTCCTGGCAGGGCATCTCAGTTTCTCAGTTGATTTGAGATATCTTGTTTTATTGACTCCACAGATCCTATGGTATTGCAGCTCATTGATGGGGTGAATGTAACCCATATGATGAAATACCTCAAAGAAAACCTGATAATGCTTAGCGCAAAATTAATCTTCAGCAAACGCTACCTTCTGTTTGCTTAAAACTTTCTCCATCTGAACATTCACCCACAACAGTAAGCACTGATAATTAACTAAAAAGACCTCAATTTTTCTTTCCCAGAAAATAGTTTCAGGTTCTTTCCCCTACCCTTACTCCTGCTGATTGATCAAAATTTCTTGCTTTCACCTTCTTGCACTGGTTTCCCCTCTTACTCTACATTTCCACTAACATGTCTTTCTTGTCTCTGTTCTATACTTATTTTCTCTGGCTTCAGCTTAATGTAGCATTTAAGAATATGCTTATCTTGGAGCACACAAGCAGTCCTATTTCTCTGTAGTGGGATTACTTATGTACCCAAGCACTTTGTTTAGCCAGATTTTTGCTTCCACAATACTATTCTATTTAAGAATTCATCTGAAATGAAAAGGTGTGGTGATTTTCATCCAAATTACATCATCATTATATTTTCTGCATTAGAGAGGTGGGATTGGCACGGGGCAAGCTTGCCACGCACTAAATTTTTGAGTGCTAAAACCTTGCAATTTGTTTTTAGTTTTAGTCTGTTCATTACTTCTGCCACATTTCTTTCTGGGAAATATGTGCAGAGGCACTTTAAAAAAAAAAAGAAATTTGTAGTTCTAGAAACGAACTTTCAGGTGACCCAGAGGATTATTCAGGAGCCTAACATAGACACCTATTGTCATTTTCTACACCCTCTGTGTCTGAAGTGTCTATGTAGAGCTGGCAGATGTGACAAAAGATCTATAGGTGACCCACTCAATAAAGCATCTTGCTGGGCATTTAAAATAGCATTAAACAGATGTGCTTAGGCATTTGCATTCCACCCCACATCTGTGTTTTAGCTCTCTAGGAACATTTTTGTAGTAGAGATAATGTTCAATTGGAGGAAATATTTAACATACTTAATTATTAGGATCACAAAATATTAGCAGCTCCTGACAAAATTATAGTCACAAAACTCAAGGCAAAAATAAGTATAATTTCATTGTAAATTTGTTTAAATATGCCTGAACTGTTCTTTGGGCACAAATTCATGATTTTTCACTCCAAATCAGTGAGTGAAAATTTTAAGTTACTCCCTTTGTAAATCACAGCTTGACCACCATTTTTTTCTTAGAGTAGTGAAACACTTTGCTGTCATGTGCTCAAGGGTATCCAAAAAGTGAAGATCTGACCTCCTTAGTGCGTTCATCATCTTGTATTTGTATGTGATTTAGTACGGGCTTAAAAGACCTACAACCTTCTTGGTTTGTAGGAGTTACGCATCATATGAAGGCTGTCTTGGGACTCTAAATCAATCTACTCTTCAGCAGCCTCCAGTACATTTTAGTGTTGAAGCGGAATATGTCTTTTGCAGAGCAGCACTGACAAATACATGAATTTGTACTCTAGGATCAGATGTCACGGCAAAAATGTTGGTGTGCAAGCTCTGACAGTCAGTATAGCAAATCTGAAAGAATCTTTATTTTTCCTAAAACAGAGAACATTCTGCTCTTATATTTGATTCCAGTGCCTTAACCTTGTTACTACAGTAAAGTAGCATGTGACTAGCAAGTAGCATGTGACTTTCCATCCCTGAAGCAATTTCTTAGTAAAATGAGATACTTCAAACAGACCTCTGTGAAAACAAGAAAGCTTGTTAAAAACAAGGTTATCTGAAGCTCTGCACAAGAACCCTTCACTTCCACAGAGCCCACCACAAAAATTAATATATCAGAATTCAGCAGGTAAAGGAGAAATCGTGTTGTTTTACTACTTACATATATGTATACATATACATACCTATATATACATACACATATATATACAAATATACATGCCATGTAAGAACATATTTGTTTCTTGCAGTCACATATACAGCACATATACCTCCTTAACAGATGACTACCATTTGAGAAGCAAAAGGAAGGAGACCAATATTCAGAAAGTGCAGCAGAACTCAAGGCTGAGCTGTTCAACAAACTTCTTCCTTTTCAGACACCTTTTGGGGAGCTATCTATTATTATACCTGTATTAAAAAGGATGGAATATGGTGATCAAATGGGATACTGTTATTGATTAAACAAGTCCTCAGAGGCTACATGAAGTGAGAAATAAAAGTGACTGCTGCAGTAAGTCAGCTGTATCAAACCTCCTTTTTTTCTATCTTTCCGTTTATTTTCCCAGCAGTTTTATGAAACATTGTACCATTGTCAGTATAAAACTTGTTTTACATATATCTCATCACCAAAAAGATAAGTCATAAAAGGTTTAACACTTGTGTGTTAAAATAGCTATACAATATAGAACTAAATTGGCTAGCTAATTTCTGCTGCCTCACAAAAGACCTCCCGGTCTGCCTTGCTCTGTCCTGTTTCATGCACCCAAGCAGGACAATAATTTGTCAGGTGGAAAAGAAACTGCCATCCAGAATATTTATCTGTACCGCCTCTTCAGAGGACAACTCTTGCTGATATATGGCAGTTATATTTTAAACAAAGATATTCTGCAGACCACAGATTCCTGTAAATCTCCATTACTATTCACACAAACAAAACAGAGATGGAGGGTTATACAGAGGGCTACGTACTGCAGCGACTTTCTTCATCACATAAATAGTCTCATACAAGTTTGAGAAGACCAATTAGGAGCTGAAGTCTCAATTTAAGATACAGTTTTTCTCCACTATCACTTAAACTCTGTTAAATATAAATACTTCATTCTCATTAGTGGCTGAGGAAAGGTTTTATTTTCCAATAAAACAACTCAGAAGTCAGGAAATCTCAAAATTATGCCATGTTCTTATCTTTAGTAGACATTGCAAAGTCTTTTCTCTTTTTTTCAGAAAAAAATCCTTGAAAGTTCTCTGATCCGTAAGTGGACAAATGCATTTAATACTCTGGTATTCATCACATACGTGGTGCTCAGTTCTTGTTTACAGTATAATAATTAGTGCTCTGCAACCCAGCGTGGAAGTTCGGCTGTGACTCAGTTACCCCAATCAATGCTGTTAGATGACTGATGACCCGACTAATTAAACAACTAACCAGAGTTTATAATTCTTGAACACATCCTGTCCCACCCAGAAGGCTATCCTGCCCCGCTCAATACAAGGAAGGTAAGCAGATGGGACTAGCAAAATATGCAGCACTGAGGTAGAGGAGTGTCTTTAGTTCCTGGTCGGGCTTCTGCATTTGTTTTGCTGCAAAGTCCTGTTAAGATGGAGAGAGTGCAAAGGGGCAAATCTTTTCCCTCCCTCTGCCTCCAGCCACTGGGGTTGTTTAACAAGGAGCTGCCATCCTATTTTAGAAGAGCTCACTGCTGTGGATTGCAGGCCACCTGCATCCCAAAAGGATGACTAACAAGTGGAGAGATCCTGTTTCAGAGGGATGTACCTGGCTGTGACCTGGCAAGGCTGGGATTTCAGGCAAACCCCTCTCATTGCTGGTTAGTTATGGGCTGCTGCAGGAGGAGCATGCTGTCTTTAGGTTGATCCCTGCTCAAACTGTGGGCTGTTTTGATTCTGTTTGAATCAAATGAAATGAATGAAACTCAATTTCTAGAAATTCTAACCCAAACTAGTTCGAGATGCGCATGTCACGGCACTTCATTTGCCTCACAAATAGGAGCTAAAGAGAAATTTATGAGTTTATGGACTTATGGTGAGCTTCCTTCCCTTCCACAGATGAGGAATTTAACACTCATGTACATGTATGTGTTTCTCCAGACTTCTGGAGGCACTGTAGGTGTAAGGCTGCCAGGTGTAATTACATGGCCCTGTCTGTCCATCATGGCGGTGATGAACCATTTAGTAGTGGGAAGTATCCACAGAACTGGAACAGCTCCCTTTGACCGTGGTAGGTTTCAGCTGTTCCTGTCAAAAAATGCATTTCCAATCTAATGTGAAAACTTGCAAGTCTATTAGCAGGTTGAAGAGAAGCACGATTCTTGAGAGAGCCTTAGAGTATGTCAG